>NC_083723.1:31467688-31780945 GCF_028564815.1 Eubalaena glacialis | reverse complement strand
CAAATCTGGTTACTAGGACAACAGAGCCTTACTGGAAGTGGTGTTCTAGGTTGTAAATTAGAATGGAATGTGCCAGGAAAAAGCCCTTTAAGTTTATGTCTCATTACTTCTTGTTCGTAGTTTTAACTTAATTTTTATTTTTTATCGCAGCAAACTTGATTACAATGTTTTGTTTGTTCTAGGTGTGCAAGATGTGCTTCTTTCACACATATACATATATCTATTCTTCTTCAGATCCTTTTCCCATGTAGGTTATGACACAATGTTGAGTAGTCTTCCCTTGGTATTCCGTAGATCTTTGGTGATTATATATTTCACATGTGTTGGTATCTCTCCGTTAACCTCAATATGGTAGTGTATCCAATCCTCACACCTTTCCATTTGGCGAAGCATAAGTTTTTGTACTGAATCTGTGATTGCCTTTCTCTGTGGAAATATCTTCGTTTGTTTCAATTTTTAGGTAACACCTGTATGTGATATGATAGGATATGTGTCTTTCGCTGTCTCACTTACTACAAGTTGCGTGATTACTTCTAGACTCATCTGTGGTGCTGCAAATGGCATTGTTTCATTTTTTCACTAGCTCATATTCCATGTGTACATGTAGCAGTTCTTCTTTGTCCACCCATCTGTCGGTGGACTTTTTGGTTACTTCCATATCTTGGCTATTGTAATACTATGCAATGCAGATTTGCCTGCCTGTGTCTTTCCAATTCTGTCTTCTTAGGTTATAGTTCCAGGAATGGGTCTGTTGGATCATATGGTAGCTCAATGTTTACCTTTTAAAGGCACCTCCATTCTGTTCTCTTTAGTGGCTCCTTCCAGGTTACGTCCCACGTAAAGTTGAGGGTATGCACTTCTCCACAGCACCTTCAGCATTTATTCTTTGTAGTTTTTTTGCTGATGGTTATTCTGACTGGTTTGAGCTGATACCTCTTTGTGGTTGAATTTGCATGTGTCTCATAATGCGTTGAAATTGAGCTTTAAGACATGTGCTTTTTATTTTTCCAGCTGTGATTAGAGCTTAGTTCTTCAAAGTGTTTACTTGAAGTATGTGTCACCTTTTGAAATGTTTTGGCCATTACCTCCCTCAAGACATTTTGAGGGCAGGTTTCATTTACAGCCCTGCAGTACTAGTTCATATGAAGTGACCATTAGCTCAAGCTTTAAACCTGCTTTTGCAGGTAACGGCCAGAGGGCGGCAGCCTTTCTACGTTCCCCACGCTGGTACTAGGGAAACAGACCTACCAGCCAGTGGTGTTCTTCGGTTATAAATTAGAGTGGAATGTGCCCGGAGAAACCCACAGTTGCTGATGTCTCCTTACATTTGTTTGTTTTTTAAATTTAATTTACATTTTTTACTGGAGTACTATTCCGTTGTATACATGGACCACTTCTTCTTGGTGCATTCCTCTGTTGATGGACATTTTTGTTGCTTCCATGTGTTGACTATGGTAAGTATTGCTGGCGTACAGGTTTGCCAGCCTGTGACTTTTTGATTCTCATTTTCTCAGGTGATAGGCTCAGCAGATGGTATGCTTGATTCACTGTTAGCTCAATGTTTACCTTTTCAAAGCACCTCCATTGTGTTTACAGGAATGATTCTTACCACGTCCCCCTTAGAGCTCAGGGTACACATTTCTCCACAATCCCTTCAGCATGTATTGTTTGCAGCATTTTTGCTGATGGCCGTTCTGACTGCTGTGAGCTGATAGGTATTTGTAATTTCCGTTTGCCTATCTTTAAAAATTCCTAAACTTTATCATTTTCCCACGCCTTTTTCTTTTCACTTAAAAGAAAAAACCGTGTGTACAATATACCTCTTGAAATTGTCTTCTTCGAAGGTTGCCCTCTTTTCAATTTTTTCGTCGATTTTTGACCCCAGAAATTTATTGGAGGGCAGGTGTCATTTACAGAACTGCAAGTTGGTGAATATTTAGTGACATTTCGCAGTGGGTTTAAAGCTGCTGTTGTGGGAAACGGCCACAAGGAGGCAGCATTTCTCCATTCCCCAATCTGGGTACTAGGGCAGCAGAGCCTTTCTGGAAGTCGTTGTCCTAGGTTGTAAATGAGAATGGAATTTGCCAGGAGAAATCCCCATAAGTTTATGTCTCATTACTTCTTCTTGGGTTTTTACATTTTTTTAATCAGAGTAAAGATTAGAATATTGTTTTTCCTAGGTGTACACAATCTGGTTCATTTGTACATTATCTACGTCTATTAATGTACAGATCCTCTTCCCATGTAAAATATTACAGTGTTCCATAGACCTCCCTTGCTATATGTTCGGTCTTTTTGATACATGTATATAATATGTATTTGTATACGTATAGTAACACTATTCTTCATTTATCAATTCCCCCCTCCTTTCCTTTTAGATGAGCATAGTTTGTTTTCTAAGCCCGTGAGTGTCTTTCTCTTTGGAAATATGTTCATTTGTGTCAGTTATTACATAATGCCATAAGTGATATTATAGGATATAGGTCTTTTGCTTTCTGTCCTACTTCATGTTTTGTGATTATCTCCAGGCTCATGTATGGTGCCTCAAAGAGCAGTGCTTCAATGTTTTCCATGGCTAATATTCCATTGTGGACATGGACCACTTCTTCTTGGTGCATTCCTCTGTTGATGGACGTTTTCGTTGCTTCCAAGTGTTGCGTATGGTAACTATTGCTGGAGTGCAGGATTGCCAGCCTGTGACTTTTGGATTTTCATTTTCTCAGGTGATACACCCAGCAGTGGGTATGATTGATTGACTGGTATGGTAGCTCAATGTTACCTTTTCAAGGCACCTCAATTGTGCTTTCATTAGTGGCTCTTACCACGTCCCCCTTAGAATCGAGGGTACTCATTTCTCCACAATCACGTCAGCATTTATTGTTTGCAGCATTTTTGTCGAGGGCCATTCTGACTGGTGTGAGCTGATAGGTTTTTGTAATTTGGGTTGACATGTCTTTAAAAATTCCTAAAATTCATCATTTTCCCACGCCTTTTTCTTTTGTGTTAAAAGAAAAAAGAAAAAAAAAGTGTGAGTACAATCTACCTCTTCAAATTGTCTTTTTGGAAGGTTGCACTCTTGAATTTTTGGGTCGATTTTCGACCTCAGTATTTTTTGGAGGGCAGGTGACATTTACAGAACTGAATTGGTGAATATTTAGTGACCTTTTGCAGTGGGTTTAAAGCTGCTGTTGTGGGAAACGGCCACAAGGAGGCAGCATTTCTCCATTCCCGAATCTGGGTACTAGGGCAGCAGAGCCGTTCTGGAAGTCGTTTACCTGGGTTGTAAATTTGAATGGAATGTGCCAGGAAAACCACCCATAAGTTTATGTCTCATTACTTCTAGTTCGTTGTTTTAATTTTTTACATTGGGGTAATGGTTCGAATGTTGTTTGTCCAAGGTGTACACACTCTGGTTCATTTACACATTATATATATCTATTTATGTAGAGATCCTCTTCCCATGTAAATTATTACAGAGTGTTCCATCAACCTCCCTTGCTATATGGTCGGTCTTTTTGATATATGTATATAATATGAATTTGTATACAGATGGTAACGCTAATCTTCATTTATCCATTCCCCCCACCTTTCCTTTTAGGTAAGCATAGTTTTTTTTTATAAGTCTGTGATTGCCTTTCCCTGTGGAAATATGTTCATTTGTGTCAGTTATTAGATAACGCCTATAAGTGATTTCATAGGATATAGGACTTTTGCTTTCCGACTTCCCTCATGTTCTGTGATTATCTCCAAGATCATCTATGGTGCCTCAAAGAGCAGTGTTTCATGGTTTTCCATGGCTAGTATTCATTGTGTACATGGACCACTTCTTGTTTATCCCTTCATCCGTTGATGGACATTTTGGTTGCTTCACTGTCTTGTCTATTGTGAATAAGGCTGCAGTGCAGCTTTTGCAGCCCGGGTCTTCTTGATTCTGGTCTTCTCAGGTGAGAGGCCCATTGGTGCGCCTGCTGGATTGAATGGTACCTCAATTTCTCCTTTTAAACGCAGCTCCTTTCTGTTCTCATTATTGGCTGTTAACCACTTTACATCTCACCAGCAGCTAGAGGGTACAGAGTTCTCTAAAACCTCTTCAGCATTGATTGTTTGTAGGCTTTTTGCTGATGGTCAGTCGACTGGTGTGAGTTGAAAACTTTTTGTAGATTAGATTGCATGAGTCTAATACTTCCTGAGGTTGAGCTTTTATCCATTTTCCTTTTTCTAAAAAGAGAGTGAGTAAAACTTACCTCTTCATACTATCTTCTTGAAAATGTTGCCTGTTTTGAATTGTTTTATCCATTCCCTACCTCAGCACAATTTTGAGGGCAGGTGTCCTTTACAGCCCTGAGTCCTTGTGAATGTTAAGTGACCATTAGCTGTGGGTTAAAAGCTGCTCTTGCGGGAATGGGCCACAAGGCGGCAGCATTTCTCCTTTACCAAATCTGGTTACTAGGACAACAGAGCCTTACTGGAAGTGGTGTTCTAGGTTGTAAATTAGAATGGAATGTGCCAGGAAAAAGCCCTTTAAGTTTATGTCTCATTACTTCTTGTTCGTAGTTTTAACTTAATTTTTATTTTTTATCACAGCAAACTTGATTACAATGTTTTGTTTGTTCTAGGTGTGCAAGATGTGCTTCTTTCACACATATACATATATCTATTCTTCTTCAGATCCTTTTCCCATGTAGGTTATGACACAATGTTGAGTAGTCTTCCCTTGGTATTCCGTAGATCTTTGGTGATTATATATTTCACATGTGTTGGTATCTCTCCGTTAACCTCAATATGGTAGTGTATCCAATCCTCACACCTTTCCATTTGGCGAAGCATAAGTTTTTGTACTGAATCTGTGATTGCCTTTCTCTGTGGAAATATCTTCGTTTGTTTCAATTTTTAGGTAACACCTGTATGTGATATGATAGGATATGTGTCTTTCGCTGTCTCACTTACTACAAGTTGCGTGATTACTTCTAGACTCATCTGTGGTGCTGCAAATGGCATTGTTTCATTTTTTCACTAGCTCATATTCCATGTGTACATGTAGCAGTTCTTCTTTGTCCACCCATCTGTCGGTGGACTTTTTGGTTACTTCCATATCTTGGCTATTGTAATACTATGCAATGCAGATTTGCCTGCCTGTGTCTTTCCAATTCTGTCTTCTTAGGTTATAGTTCCAGGAATGGGTCTGTTGGATCATATGGTAGCTCAATGTTTACCTTTTAAAGGCACCTCCATTCTGTTCTCTTTAGTGGCTCCTTCCAGGTTACGTCCCACGTAAAGTTGAGGGTATGCACTTCTCCACAGCACCTTCAGCATTTATTCTTTGTAGTTTTTTTGCTGATGGTTATTCTGACTGGTTTGAGCTGATACCTCTTTGTGGTTGAATTTGCATGTGTCTCATAATGCGTTGAAATTGAGCTTTAAGACATGTGCTTTTTATTTTTCCAGCTGTGATTAGAGCTTAGTTCTTCAAAGTGTTTACTTGAAGTATGTGTCACCTTTTGAAATGTTTTGGCCATTACCTCCCTCAAGACATTTTGAGGGCAGGTTTCATTTACAGCCCTGCAGTACTAGTTCATATGAAGTGACCATTAGCTCAAGCTTTAAACCTGCTTTTGCAGGTAACGGCCAGAGGGCGGCAGCCTTTCTACGTTCCCCACGCTGGTACTAGGGAAACAGACCTACCAGCCAGTGGTGTTCTTCGGTTATAAATTAGAGTGGAATGTGCCCGGAGAAACCCACAGTTGCTGATGTCTCCTTACATTTGTTTGTTTTTTAAATTTAATTTACATTTTTTACTGGAGTACTATTCCGTTGTATACATGGACCACTTCTTCTTGGTGCATTCCTCTGTTGATGGACATTTTTGTTGCTTCCATGTGTTGACTATGGTAAGTATTGCTGGCGTACAGGTTTGCCAGCCTGTGACTTTTTGATTCTCATTTTCTCAGGTGATAGGCTCAGCAGATGGTATGCTTGATTCACTGGTAGCTCAATGTTTACCTTTTCAAAGCACCTCCATTGTGTTTACAGGAATGGTTCTTACCACGTCCCCCTTAGAGCTCAGGGTACACATTTCTCCACAATCCCTTCAGCATGTATTGTTTGCAGCATTTTTGCTGATGGCCATTCTGACTGCTGTGAGCTGATAGGTATTTGTAATTTCCGTTTGCCTATCTTTAAAAATTCCTAAACTTTATCATTTTCCCACGCCTTTTTCTTTTCACTTAAAAGAAAAAACCGTGTGTACAATATACCTCTTGAAATTGTCTTCTTCGAAGGTTGCCCTCTTTTCAATTTTTTCGTCGATTTTTGACCCCAGAAATTTATTGGAGGGCAGGTGTCATTTACAGAACTGCAAGTTGGTGAATATTTAGTGACCTTTCGCAGTGGGTTTAAAGCTGCTGTTGTGGGAAACGGCCACAAGGAGGCAGCATTTCTCCATTCCCCAATCTGGGTACTAGGGCAGCAGAGCCTTTCTGGAAGTCGTTGTCCTAGGTTGTAAATGAGAATGGAATTTGCCAGGAGAAATCCCCATAAGTTTATGTCTCATTACTTCTTCTTGGGTTTTTACATTTTTTTAATCAGAGTAAAGATTAGAATATTGTTTTTCCTAGGTGTACACAATCTGGTTCATTTGTACATTATCTACGTCTATTAATGTACAGATCCTCTTCCCATGTAAAATATTACAGTGTTCCATAGACCTCCCTTGCTATATGTTCGGTCTTTTTGATACATGTATATAATATGTATTTGTATACGTATAGTAACACTATTCTTCATTTATCAATTCCCCCCTCCTTTCCTTTTAGATGAGCATAGTTTGTTTTCTAAGCCCGTGAGTGTCTTTCTCTTTGGAAATATGTTCATTTGTGTCAGTTATTACATAATGCCATAAGTGATATTATAGGATATAGGTCTTTTGCTTTCTGTCCTACTTCATGTTTTGTGATTATCTCCAGGCTCATGTATGGTGCCTCAAAGAGCAGTGCTTCAATGTTTTCCATGGCTAATATTCCATTGTGGACATGGACCACTTCTTCTTGGTGCATTCCTCTGTTGATGGACGTTTTCGTTGCTTCCAAGTGTTGCGTATGGTAACTATTGCTGGAGTGCAGGATTGCCAGCCTGTGACTTTTGGATTTTCATTTTCTCAGGTGATACACCCAGCAGTGGGTATGATTGATTGACTGGTATGGTAGCTCAATGTTACCTTTTCAAGGCACCTCAATTGTGCTTTCCTTAGTGGCTCTTACCACGTCCCCCTTAGAATCGAGGGTACTCATTTCTCCACAATCACGTCAGCATTTATTGTTTGCAGCATTTTTGTCGAGGGCCATTCTGACTGGTGTGAGCTGATAGGTTTTTGTAATTTGGGTTGACATGTCTCTAAAAATTCCTAAAATTCATCATTTTTCCACGCCTTTTTCTTTTGTGTTAAAAGAAAAAAGAGAAAAAAAGTGTGAGTACAATCTACCTCTTCAAATTGTCTTTTTGGAAGGTTGCACTCTTGAATTTTTGGGTCGATTTTCGACCTCAGTATTTTTTGGAGGGCAGGTGTCATTTACAGAACTGAATTGGTGAATATTTAGTGACCTTTTGCAGTGGGTTTAAAGCTGCTGTTGTGGGAAACGGCCACAAGGAGGCAGCATTTCTCCATTCCCGAATCTGGGTACTAGGGCAGCAGAGCCGTTCTGGAAGTCGTTTACCTGGGTTGTAAATTTGAATGGAATGTGCCAGGAAAACCACCCATAAGTTTATGTCTCATTACTTCTAGTTCGTTGTTTTAATTTTTTACATTGGGGTAATGGTTCGAATGTTGTTTGTCCAAGGTGTACACACTCTGGTTCATTTACACATTATATATATCTATTTATGTAGAGATCCTCTTCCCATGTAAATTATTACAGAGTGTTCCATCAACCTCCCTTGCTATATGGTCGGTCTTTTTGATATATGTATATAATATGAATTTGTATACAGATGGTAACGCTAATCTTCATTTATCCATTCCCCCCACCTTTCCTTTTAGGTAAGCATAGTTTTTTTTTATAAGTCTGTGATTGCCTTTCCCTGTGGAAATATGTTCATTTGTGTCAGTTATTAGATAACGCCTATAAGTGATTTCATAGGATATAGGACTTTTGCTTTCCGACTTCCCTCATGTTCTGTGATTATCTCCAAGATCATCTATGGTGCCTCAAAGAGCAGTGTTTCATGGTTTTCCATGGCTAGTATTCATTGTGTACATGGACCACTTCTTGTTTATCCCTTCATCCGTTGATGGACATTTTGGTTGCTTCACTGTCTTGTCTATTGTGAATAAGGCTGCAGTGCAGCTTTTGCAGCCCGGGTCTTCTTGATTCTGGTCTTCTCAGGTGAGAGGCCCATTGGTGCGCCTGCTGGATTGAATGGTACCTCAATTTCTCCTTTTAAACGCAGCTCCTTTCTGTTCTCATTATTGGCTGTTAACCACTTTACATCTCACCAGCAGCTAGAGGGTACAGAGTTCTCTAAAACCTCTTCAGCATTGATTGTTTGTAGGCTTTTTGCTGATGGTCAGTCGACTGGTGTGAGTTGAAAACTTTTTGTAGATTAGATTGCATGAGTCTAATACTTCCTGAGGTTGAGCTTTTATCCATTTTCCTTTTTCTAAAAAGAGAGTGAGTAAAACTTACCTCTTCATACTATCTTCTTGAAAATGTTGCCTGTTTTGAATTGTTTTATCCATTCCCTACCTCAGCACAATTTTGAGGGCAGGTGTCCTTTACAGCCCTGAGTCCTGGTGAATGTTAAGTGACCATTAGCTGTGGGTTAAAAGCTGCTCTTGCGGGAATGGGCCACAAGGCGGCAGCATTTCTCCTTTACCAAATCTGGTTACTAGGACAACAGAGCCTTACTGGAAGTGGTGTTCTAGGTTGTAAATTAGAATGGAATGTGCCAGGAAAAAGCCCTTTAAGTTTATGTCTCATTACTTCTTGTTCGTAGTTTTAACTTAATTTTTATTTTTTTATCACAGCAAACTTGATTACAATGTTTTGTTTGTTCTAGGTGTGCAAGATGTGCTTCTTTCACACATATACATATATCTATTCTTCTTCAGATCCTTTTCCCATGTAGGTTATGACACAATGTTGAGTAGTCTTCCCTTGGTATTCCATAGATCTTTGGTGATTATATATTTCACATGTGTTGGTATCTCTCCGTTAACCTCAATATGGTAGTGTATCCAATCCTCACACCTTTCCATTTGGCGAAGCATAAGTTTTTGTAATGAATCTGTGATTGCCTTTCTCTGTGGAAATATCTTCGTTTGTTTCAATTTTTAGGTAACACCTGTATGTGATATGATAGGATATGTGTCTTTCGCTGTCTCACTTACTACAAGTTGCGTGATTACTTCTAGACTCATCTGTGGTGCTGCAAATGGCATTGTTTCATTTTTTCACTAGCTCATATTCCATGTGTACATGTAGCAGTTCTTCTTTGTCCACCCATCTGTCGGTGGACTTTTTGGTTACTTCCATATCTTGGCTATTGTAATACTATGCAATGCAGATTTGCCTGCCTGTGTCTTTCCAATTCTGTCTTCTTAGGTTATAGTTCCAGGAATGGGTCTGTTGGATCATATGGTAGCTCAATGTTTACCTTTTAAAGGCACCTCCATTCTGTTCTCTTTAGTGGCTCTTTCCAGGTTACGTCCCACGTAAAGTTGAGGGTATGCACTTCTCCACAGCACCTTCAGCATTTATTCTTTGTAGTTTTTTTGCTGATGGTTATTCTGACTGGTTTGAGCTGATACCTCTTTGTGGTTGAATTTGCATGTGTCTCATAATGCGTTGAAATTGAGCTTTAAGACATGTGCTTTTTATTTTTCCAGCTGTGATTAGAGCTTAGTTCTTCAAAGTGTTTACTTGAAGTATGTGTCACCTTTTGAAATATTTTGGCCATTACCTCCCTCAAGACATTTTGAGGGCAGGTTTCATTTACAGCCCTGCAGTACTAGTTCATATGAAGTGACCATTAGCTCAAGCTTTAAACCTGCTTTTGCAGGTAACGGCCAGAGGGCGGCAGCCTTTCTACGTTCCCCACGCTGGTACTAGGGAAACAGACCTACCAGCCAGTGGTGTTCTTCGGTTATAAATTAGAGTGGAATGTGCCCGGAGAAACCCACAGTTGCTGATGTCTCCTTACATTTGTTTGTTTTTTAAATTTAATTTACATTTTTTACTGGAGTACTATTCCATTGTATACATGGACCACTTCTTCTTGGTGCATTCCTCTGTTGATGGACATTTTTGTTGCTTCCATGTGTTGACTATGGTAAGTATTGCTGGCGTACAGGTTTGCCAGCCTGTGACTTTTTGATTCTCATTTTCTCAGGTGATAGGCTCAGCAGATGGTATGCTTGATTCACTGGTAGCTCAATGTTTACCTTTTCAAAGCACCTCCATTGTGTTTACAGGAATGGTTCTTACCACGTCCCCCTTAGAGCTCAGGGTACACATTTCTCCACAATCCCTTCAGCATGTATTGTTTGCAGCATTTTTGCTGATGGCCATTCTGACTGCTGTGAGCTGATAGGTATTTGTAATTTCCGTTTGCCTATCTTTAAAAATTCCTAAACTTTATCATTTTCCCACGCCTTTTTCTTTTCACTTAAAAGAAAAAACCGTGTGTACAATATACCTCTTGAAATTGTCTTCTTCGAAGGTTGCCCTCTTTTCAATTTTTTCGTCGATTTTTGACCCCAGAAATTTATTGGAGGGCAGGTGTCATTTACAGAACTGCAAGTTGGTGAATATTTAGTGACCTTTCGCAGTGGGTTTAAAGCTGCTGTTGTGGGAAACGGCCACAAGGAGGCAGCATTTCTCCATTCCCCAATCTGGGTACTAGGGCAGCAGAGACTTTCTGGAAGTCGTTGTCCTAGGTTGTAAATGAGAATGGAATTTGCCAGGAGAAATCCCCATAAGTTTATGTCTCATTACTTCTTCTTGGGTTTTTACATTTTTTTAATCAGAGTAAAGATTAGAATATTGTTTTTCCTAGGTGTACACAATCTGGTTCATTTGTACATTATCTACGTCTATTAATGTACAGATCCTCTTCCCATGTAAAATATTACAGTGTTCCATAGACCTCCCTTGTTATATGTTCGGTCTTTTTGATACATGTATATAATATGTATTTGTATACGTATAGTAACACTATTCTTCATTTATCAATTCCCCCCTCCTTTCCTTTTAGATGAGCATAGTTTGTTTTCTAAGCCCGTGAGTGTCTTTCTCTTTGGAAATATGTTCATTTGTGTCAGTTATTACATAATGCCATAAGTGATATTATAGGATATAGGTCTTTTGCTTTCTGTCCTACTTCATGTTTTGTGATTATCTCCAGGCTCATGTATGGTGCCTCAAAGAGCAGTGCTTCAATGTTTTCCATGGCTAATATTCCATTGTGGACATGGACCACTTCTTCTTGGTGCATTCCTCTGTTGATGGACGTTTTCGTTGCTTCCAAGTGTTGCGTATGGTAACTATTGCTGGAGTGCAGGATTGCCAGCCTGTGACTTTTGGATTTTCATTTTCTCAGGTGATACACCCAGCAGTGGGTATGATTGATTGACTGGTATGGTAGCTCAATGTTACCTTTTCAAGGCACCTCAATTGTGCTTTCATTAGTGGCTCTTACCACGTCCCCCTTAGAATCGAGGGTACTCATTTCTCCACAATCACGTCAACATTTATTGTTTGCAGCATTTTTGTCGAGGGCCATTCTGACTGGTGTGAGCTGATAGGTTTTTGTAATTTGGGTTGACATGTCTTTAAAAATTCCTAAAATTCATCATTTTTCCACGCCTTTTTCTTTTGTGTTAAAAGAAAAAAGAAAAAAAAAGTGTGAGTACAATCTACCTCTTCAAATTGTCTTTTTGGAAGGTTGCACTCTTGAATTTTTGGGTCGATTTTCGACCTCAGTATTTTTTGGAGGGCAGGTGACATTTACAGAACTGAATTGGTGAATATTTAGTGACCTTTTGCAGTGGGTTTAAAGCTGCTGTTGTGGGAAACGGCCACAAGGAGGCAGCATTTCTCCATTCCCGAATCTGGGTACTAGGGCAGCAGAGCCGTTCTGGAAGTCGTTTACCTGGGTTGTAAATTTGAATGGAATGTGCCAGGAAAACCACCCATAAGTTTATGTCTCATTACTTCTAGTTCGTTGTTTTAATTTTTTACATTGGGGTAATGGTTCGAATGTTGTTTGTCCAAGGTGTACACACTCTGGTTCATTTACACATTATATATATCTATTTATGTAGAGATCCTCTTCCCATGTAAATTATTACAGAGTGTTCCATCAACCTCCCTTGCTATATGGTCGGTCTTTTTGATATATGTATATAATATGAATTTGTATACAGATGGTAACGCTAATCTTCATTTATCCATTCCCCCCACCTTTCCTTTTAGGTAAGCATAGTTTTTTTTTATAAGTCTGTGATTGCCTTTCCCTGTGGAAATATGTTCATTTGTGTCAGTTATTAGATAACGCCTATAAGTGATTTCATAGGATATAGGACTTTTGCTTTCCGACTTCCCTCATGTTCTGTGATTATCTCCAAGATCATCTATGGTGCCTCAAAGAGCAGTGTTTCATGGTTTTCCATGGCTAGTATTCATTGTGTACATGGACCACTTCTTGTTTATCCCTTCATCCGTTGATGGACATTTTGGTTGCTTCACTGTCTTGTCTATTGTGAATAAGGCTGCAGTGCAGCTTTTGCAGCCCGGGTCTTCTTGATTCTGGTCTTCTCAGGTGAGAGGCCCATTGGTGCGCCTGCTGGATTGAATGGTACCTCAATTTCTCCTTTTAAACGCAGCTCCTTTCTGTTCTCATTATTGGCTGTTAACCACTTTACATCTCACCAGCAGCTAGAGGGTACAGAGTTCTCTAAAACCTCTTCAGCATTGATTGTTTGTAGGCTTTTTGCTGATGGTCAGTGGACTGGTGTGAGTTGAAAACTTTTTGTAGATTAGATTGCATGAGTCTAATACTTCCTGAGGTTGAGCTTTTATCCATTTTCCTTTTTCTAAAAAGAGAGTGAGTAAAACTTACCTCTTCATACTATCTTCTTGAAAATGTTGCCTGTTTTGAATTGTTTTATCCATTCCCTACCTCAGCACAATTTTGAGGGCAGGTGTCCTTTACAGCCCTGAGTCCTTGTGAATGTTAAGTGACCATTAGCTGTGGGTTAAAAGCTGCTCTTGCGGGAATGGGCCACAAGGCGGCAGCATTTCTCCTTTACCAAATCTGGTTACTAGGACAACAGAGCCTTACTGGAAGTGGTGTTCTAGGTTGTAAATTAGAATGGAATGTGCCAGGAAAAAGCCCTTTAAGTTTATGTCTCATTACTTCTTGTTCGTAGTTTTAACTTAATTTTTATTTTTTTATCACAGCAAACTTGATTACAATGTTTTGTTTGTTCTAGGTGTGCAAGATGTGCTTCTTTCACACATATACATATATCTATTCTTCTTCAGATCCTTTTCCCATGTAGGTTATGACACAATGTTGAGTAGTCTTCCCTTGGTATTCCGTAGATCTTTGGTGATTATATATTTCACATGTGTTGGTATCTCTCCGTTAACCTCAATATGGTAGTGTATCCAATCCTCACACCTTTCCATTTGGCGAAGCATAAGTTTTTGTACTGAATCTGTGATTGCCTTTCTCTGTGGAAATATCTTCGTTTGTTTCAATTTTTAGGTAACACCTGTATGTGATATGATAGGATATGTGTCTTTCGCTGTCTCACTTACTACAAGTTGCGTGATTACTTCTAGACTCATCTGTGGTGCTGCAAATGGCATTGTTTCATTTTTTCACTAGCTCATATTCCATGTGTACATGTAGCAGTTCTTCTTTGTCCACCCATCTGTCGGTGGACTTTTTGGTTACTTCCATATCTTGGCTATTGTAATACTATGCAATGCAGATTTGCCTGCCTGTGTCTTTCCAATTCTGTCTTCTTAGGTTATAGTTCCAGGAATGGGTCTGTTGGATCATATGGTAGCTCAATGTTTACCTTTTAAAGGCACCTCCATTCTGTTCTCTTTAGTGGCTCCTTCCAGGTTACGTCCCACGTAAAGTTGAGGGTATGCACTTCTCCACAGCACCTTCAGCATTTATTCTTTGTAGTTTTTTTGCTGATGGTTATTCTGACTGGTTTGAGCTGATACCTCTTTGTGGTTGAATTTGCATGTGTCTCATAATGCGTTGAAATTGAGCTTTAAGACATGTGCTTTTTATTTTTCCAGCTGTGATTAGAGCTTAGTTCTTCAAAGTGTTTACTTGAAGTATGTGTCACCTTTTGAAATATTTTGGCCATTACCTCCCTCAAGACATTTTGAGGGCAGGTTTCATTTACAGCCCTGCAGTACTAGTTCATATGAAGTGACCATTAGCTCAAGCTTTAAACCTGCTTTTGCAGGTAACGGCCAGAGGGCAGCAGCCTTTCTACGTTCCCCACGCTGGTACTAGGGAAACAGACCTACCAGCCAGTGGTGTTCTTCGGTTATAAATTAGAGTGGAATGTGCCCAGAGAAACCCACAGTTGCTGATGTCTCCTTACATTTGTTTGTTTTTTAAATTTAATTTACATTTTTTACTGGAGTACTCTTCCGTTGTATACATGGACCACTTCTTCTTGGTGCATTCCTCTGTTGATGGACATTTTTGTTGCTTCCATGTGTTGACTATGGTAAGTATTGCTGGTGTACAGGTTTGCCAGCCTGTGACTTTTTGATTCTCATTTTCTCAGGTGATAGGCTCAGCAGATGGTATGCTTGATTCACTGTTAGCTCAATGTTTACCTTTTCAAAGCACCTCCATTGTGTTTACAGGAATGGTTCTTACCACGTCCCCCTTAGAGCTCAGGGTACACATTTCTCCACAATCCCTTCAGCATGTATTGTTTGCAGCATTTTTGCTGATGGCCATTCTGACTGCTGTGAGCTGATAGGTATTTGTAATTTCCGTTTGCCTATCTTTAAAAATTCCTAAACTTTATCATTTTCCCACGCCTTTTTCTTTTCACTTAAAAGAAAAAACCGTGTGTACAATATACCTCTTGAAATTGTCTTCTTCGAAGGTTGCCCTCTTTTCAATTTTTTCGTCGATTTTTGACCCCAGAAATTTATTGGAGGGCAGGTGTCATTTACAGAACTGCAAGTTGGTGAATATTTAGTGACCTTTCGCAGTGGGTTTAAAGCTGCTGTTGTGGGAAACGGCCACAAGGAGGCAGCATTTCTCCATTCCCCAATCTGGGTACTAGGGCAGCAGAGACTTTCTGGAAGTCGTTGTCCTAGGTTGTAAATGAGAATGGAATTTGCCAGGAGAAATCCCCATAAGTTTATGTCTCATTACTTCTTCTTGGGTTTTTACATTTTTTTAATCAGAGTAAAGATTAGAATATTGTTTTTCCTAGGTGTACACAATCTGGTTCATTTGTACATTATCTACGTCTATTAATGTACAGATCCTCTTCCCATGTAAAATATTACAGTGTTCCATAGACCTCCCTTGCTATATGTTCGGTCTTTTTGATACATGTATATAATATGTATTTGTATACGTATAGTAACACTATTCTTCATTTATCAATTCCCCCCTCCTTTCCTTTTAGATGAGCATAGTTTGTTTTCTAAGCCCGTGAGTGTCTTTCTCTTTGGAAATATGTTCATTTGTGTCAGTTATTACATAATGCCATAAGTGATATTATAGGATATAGGTCTTTTGCTTTCTGTCCTACTTCATGTTTTGTGATTATCTCCAGGCTCATGTATGGTGCCTCAAAGAGCAGTGCTTCAATGTTTTCCATGGCTAATATTCCATTGTGGACATGGACCACTTCTTCTTGGTGCATTCCTCTGTTGATGGACGTTTTCGTTGCTTCCAAGTGTTGCGTATGGTAACTATTGCTGGAGTGCAGGATTGCCAGCCTGTGACTTTTGGATTTTCATTTTCTCAGGTGATACACCCAGCAGTGGGTATGATTGATTGACTGGTATGGTAGCTCAATGTTACCTTTTCAAGGCACCTCAATTGTGCTTTCATTAGTGGCTCTTACCACGTCCCCCTTAGAATCGAGGGTACTCATTTCTCCACAATCACGTCAACATTTATTGTTTGCAGCATTTTTGTCGAGGGCCATTCTGACTGGTGTGAGCTGATAGGTTTTTGTAATTTGGGTTGACATGTCTTTAAAAATTCCTAAAATTCATCATTTTTCCACGCCTTTTTCTTTTGTGTTAAAAGAAAAAAGAAAAAAAAAGTGTGAGTACAATCTACCTCTTCAAATTGTCTTTTTGGAAGGTTGCACTCTTGAATTTTTGGGTCGATTTTCGACCTCAGTATTTTTTGGAGGGCAGGTGACATTTACAGAACTGAATTGGTGAATATTTAGTGACCTTTTGCAGTGGGTTTAAAGCTGCTGTTGTGGGAAACGGCCACAAGGAGGCAGCATTTCTCCATTCCCGAATCTGGGTACTAGGGCAGCAGAGCCGTTCTGGAAGTCGTTTACCTGGGTTGTAAATTTGAATGGAATGTGCCAGGAAAACCACCCATAAGTTTATGTCTCATTACTTCTAGTTCGTTGTTTTAATTTTTTACATTGGGGTAATGGTTCGAATGTTGTTTGTCCAAGGTGTACACACTCTGGTTCATTTACACATTATATATATCTATTTATGTAGAGATCCTCTTCCCATGTAAATTATTACAGAGTGTTCCATCAACCTCCCTTGCTATATGGTCGGTCTTTTTGATATATGTATATAATATGAATTTGTATACAGATGGTAACGCTAATCTTCATTTATCCATTCCCCCCACCTTTCCTTTTAGGTAAGCATAGTTTTTTTTTATAAGTCTGTGATTGCCTTTCCCTGTGGAAATATGTTCATTTGTGTCAGTTATTAGATAACGCCTATAAGTGATTTCATAGGATATAGGACTTTTGCTTTCCGACTTCCCTCATGTTCTGTGATTATCTCCAAGATCATCTATGGTGCCTCAAAGAGCAGTGTTTCATGGTTTTCCATGGCTAGTATTCATTGTGTACATGGACCACTTCTTGTTTATCCCTTCATCCGTTGATGGACATTTTGGTTGCTTCACTGTCTTGTCTATTGTGAATAAGGCTGCAGTGCAGCTTTTGCAGCCCGGGTCTTCTTGATTCTGGTCTTCTCAGGTGAGAGGCCCATTGGTGCGCCTGCTGGATTGAATGGTACCTCAATTTCTCCTTTTAAACGCAGCTCCTTTCTGTTCTCATTATTGGCTGTTAACCACTTTACATCTCACCAGCAGCTAGAGGGTACAGAGTTCTCTAAAACCTCTTCAGCATTGATTGTTTGTAGGCTTTTTGCTGATGGTCAGTGGACTGGTGTGAGTTGAAAACTTTTTGTAGATTAGATTGCATGAGTCTAATACTTCCTGAGGTTGAGCTTTTATCCATTTTCCTTTTTCTAAAAAGAGAGTGAGTAAAACTTACCTCTTCATACTATCTTCTTGAAAATGTTGCCTGTTTTGAATTGTTTTATCCATTCCCTACCTCAGCACAATTTTGAGGGCAGGTGTCCTTTACAGCCCTGAGTCCTTGTGAATGTTAAGTGACCATTAGCTGTGGGTTAAAAGCTGCTCTTGCGGGAATGGGCCACAAGGCGGCAGCATTTCTCCTTTACCAAATCTGGTTACTAGGACAACAGAGCCTTACTGGAAGTGGTGTTCTAGGTTGTAAATTAGAATGGAATGTGCCAGGAAAAAGCCCTTTAAGTTTATGTCTCATTACTTCTTGTTCGTAGTTTTAACTTAATTTTTATTTTTTTATCACAGCAAACTTGATTACAATGTTTTGTTTGTTCTAGGTGTGCAAGATGTGCTTCTTTCACACATATACATATATCTATTCTTCTTCAGATCCTTTTCCCATGTAGGTTATGACACAATGTTGAGTAGTCTTCCCTTGGTATTCCGTAGATCTTTGGTGATTATATATTTCACATGTGTTGGTATCTCTCCGTTAACCTCAATATGGTAGTGTATCCAATCCTCACACCTTTCCATTTGGCGAAGCATAAGTTTTTGTACTGAATCTGTGATTGCCTTTCTCTGTGGAAATATCTTCGTTTGTTTCAATTTTTAGGTAACACCTGTATGTGATATGATAGGATATGTGTCTTTCGCTGTCTCACTTACTACAAGTTGCGTGATTACTTCTAGACTCATCTGTGGTGCTGCAAATGGCATTGTTTCATTTTTTCACTAGCTCATATTCCATGTGTACATGTAGCAGTTCTTCTTTGTCCACCCATCTGTCGGTGGACTTTTTGGTTACTTCCATATCTTGGCTATTGTAATACTATGCAATGCAGATTTGCCTGCCTGTGTCTTTCCAATTCTGTCTTCTTAGGTTATAGTTCCAGGAATGGGTCTGTTGGATCATATGGTAGCTCAATGTTTACCTTTTAAAGGCACCTCCATTCTGTTCTCTTTAGTGGCTCCTTCCAGGTTACGTCCCACGTAAAGTTGAGGGTATGCACTTCTCCACAGCACCTTCAGCATTTATTCTTTGTAGTTTTTTTGCTGATGGTTATTCTGACTGGTTTGAGCTGATACCTCTTTGTGGTTGAATTTGCATGTGTCTCATAATGCGTTGAAATTGAGCTTTAAGACATGTGCTTTTTATTTTTCCAGCTGTGATTAGAGCTTAGTTCTTCAAAGTGTTTACTTGAAGTATGTGTCACCTTTTGAAATATTTTGGCCATTACCTCCCTCAAGACATTTTGAGGGCAGGTTTCATTTACAGCCCTGCAGTACTAGTTCATATGAAGTGACCATTAGCTCAAGCTTTAAACCTGCTTTTGCAGGTAACGGCCAGAGGGCAGCAGCCTTTCTACGTTCCCCACGCTGGTACTAGGGAAACAGACCTACCAGCCAGTGGTGTTCTTCGGTTATAAATTAGAGTGGAATGTGCCCAGAGAAACCCACAGTTGCTGATGTCTCCTTACATTTGTTTGTTTTTTAAATTTAATTTACATTTTTTACTGGAGTACTCTTCCGTTGTATACATGGACCACTTCTTCTTGGTGCATTCCTCTGTTGATGGACATTTTTGTTGCTTCCATGTGTTGACTATGGTAAGTATTGCTGGTGTACAGGTTTGCCAGCCTGTGACTTTTTGATTCTCATTTTCTCAGGTGATAGGCTCAGCAGATGGTATGCTTGATTCACTGTTAGCTCAATGTTTACCTTTTCAAAGCACCTCCATTGTGTTTACAGGAATGGTTCTTACCACGTCCCCCTTAGAGCTCAGGGTACACATTTCTCCACAATCCCTTCAGCATGTATTGTTTGCAGCATTTTTGCTGATGGCCATTCTGACTGCTGTGAGCTGATAGGTATTTGTAATTTCCGTTTGCCTATCTTTAAAAATTCCTAAACTTTATCATTTTCCCACGCCTTTTTCTTTTCACTTAAAAGAAAAAACCGTGTGTACAATATACCTCTTGAAATTGTCTTCTTCGAAGGTTGCCCTCTTTTCAATTTTTTCGTCGATTTTTGACCCCAGAAATTTATTGGAGGGCAGGTGTCATTTACAGAACTGCAAGTTGGTGAATATTTAGTGACCTTTCGCAGTGGGTTTAAAGCTGCTGTTGTGGGAAACGGCCACAAGGAGGCAGCATTTCTCCATTCCCCAATCTGGGTACTAGGGCAGCAGAGACTTTCTGGAAGTCGTTGTCCTAGGTTGTAAATGAGAATGGAATTTGCCAGGAGAAATCCCCATAAGTTTATGTCTCATTACTTCTTCTTGGGTTTTTACATTTTTTTAATCAGAGTAAAGATTAGAATATTGTTTTTCCTAGGTGTACACAATCTGGTTCATTTGTACATTATCTACGTCTATTAATGTACAGATCCTCTTCCCATGTAAAATATTACAGTGTTCCATAGACCTCCCTTGCTATATGTTCGGTCTTTTTGATACATGTATATAATATGTATTTGTATACGTATAGTAACACTATTCTTCATTTATCAATTCCCCCCTCCTTTCCTTTTAGATGAGCATAGTTTGTTTTCTAAGCCCGTGAGTGTCTTTCTCTTTGGAAATATGTTCATTTGTGTCAGTTATTACATAATGCCATAAGTGATATTATAGGATATAGGTCTTTTGCTTTCTGTCCTACTTCATGTTTTGTGATTATCTCCAGGCTCATGTATGGTGCCTCAAAGAGCAGTGCTTCAATGTTTTCCATGGCTAATATTCCATTGTGGACATGGACCACTTCTTCTTGGTGCATTCCTCTGTTGATGGACGTTTTCGTTGCTTCCAAGTGTTGCGTATGGTAACTATTGCTGGAGTGCAGGATTGCCAGCCTGTGACTTTTGGATTTTCATTTTCTCAGGTGATACACCCAGCAGTGGGTATGATTGATTGACTGGTATGGTAGCTCAATGTTACCTTTTCAAGGCACCTCAATTGTGCTTTCATTAGTGGCTCTTACCACGTCCCCCTTAGAATCGAGGGTACTCATTTCTCCACAATCACGTCAGCATTTATTGTTTGCAGCATTTTTGTCGAGGGCCATTCTGACTGGTGTGAGCTGATAGGTTTTTGTAATTTGGGTTGACATGTCTTTAAAAATTCCTAAAATTCATCATTTTTCCACGCCTTTTTCTTTTGTGTTAAAAGAAAAAAGAAAAAAAAAGTGTGAGTACAATCTACCTCTTCAAATTGTCTTTTTGGAAGGTTGCACTCTTGAATTTTTGGGTCGATTTTCGACCTCAGTATTTTTTGGAGGGCAGGTGACATTTACAGAACTGAATTGGTGAATATTTAGTGACCTTTTGCAGTGGGTTTAAAGCTGCTGTTGTGGGAAACGGCCACAAGGAGGCAGCATTTCTCCATTCCCGAATCTGGGTACTAGGGCAGCAGAGCCGTTCTGGAAGTCGTTTACCTGGGTTGTAAATTTGAATGGAATGTGCCAGGAAAACCACCCATAAGTTTATGTCTCATTACTTCTAGTTCGTTGTTTTAATTTTTTACATTGGGGTAATGGTTCGAATGTTGTTTGTCCAAGGTGTACACACTCTGGTTCATTTACACATTATATATATCTATTTATGTAGAGATCCTCTTCCCATGTAAATTATTACAGAGTGTTCCATCAACCTCCCTTGCTATATGGTCGGTCTTTTTGATATATGTATATAATATGAATTTGTATACAGATGGTAACGCTAATCTTCATTTATCCATTCCCCCCACCTTTCCTTTTAGGTAAGCATAGTTTTTTTTTATAAGTCTGTGATTGCCTTTCCCTGTGGAAATATGTTCATTTGTGTCAGTTATTAGATAACGCCTATAAGTGATTTCATAGGATATAGGACTTTTGCTTTCCGACTTCCCTCATGTTCTGTGATTATCTCCAAGATCATCTATGGTGCCTCAAAGAGCAGTGTTTCATGGTTTTCCATGGCTAGTATTCATTGTGTACATGGACCACTTCTTGTTTATCCCTTCATCCGTTGATGGACATTTTGGTTGCTTCACTGTCTTGTCTATTGTGAATAAGGCTGCAGTGCAGCTTTTGCAGCCCGGGTCTTCTTGATTCTGGTCTTCTCAGGTGAGAGGCCCATTGGTGCGCCTGCTGGATTGAATGGTACCTCAATTTCTCCTTTTAAACGCAGCTCCTTTCTGTTCTCATTATTGGCTGTTAACCACTTTACATCTCACCAGCAGCTAGAGGGTACAGAGTTCTCTAAAACCTCTTCAGCATTGATTGTTTGTAGGCTTTTTGCTGATGGTCAGTGGACTGGTGTGAGTTGAAAACTTTTTGTAGATTAGATTGCATGAGTCTAATACTTCCTGAGGTTGAGCTTTTATCCATTTTCCTTTTTCTAAAAAGAGAGTGAGTAAAACTTACCTCTTCATACTATCTTCTTGAAAATGTTGCCTGTTTTGAATTGTTTTATCCATTCCCTACCTCAGCACAATTTTGAGGGCAGGTGTCCTTTACAGCCCTGAGTCCTGGTGAATGTTAAGTGACCATTAGCTGTGGGTTAAAAGCTGCTCTTGCGGGAATGGGCCACAAGGCGGCAGCATTTCTCCTTTACCAAATCTGGTTACTAGGACAACAGAGCCTTACTGGAAGTGGTGTTCTAGGTTGTAAATTAGAATGGAATGTGCCAGGAAAAAGCCCTTTAAGTTTATGTCTCATTACTTCTTGTTCGTAGTTTTAACTTAATTTTTATTTTTTATCACAGCAAACTTGATTACAATGTTTTGTTTGTTCTAGGTGTGCAAGATGTGCTTCTTTCACACATATACATATATCTATTCTTCTTCAGATCCTTTTCCCATGTAGGTTATGACACAATGTTGAGTAGTCTTCCCTTGGTATTCCGTAGATCTTTGGTGATTATATATTTCACATGTGTTGGTATCTCTCCGTTAACCTCAATATGGTAGTGTATCCAATCCTCACACCTTTCCATTTGGCGAAGCATAAGTTTTTGTACTGAATCTGTGATTGCCTTTCTCTGTGGAAATATCTTCGTTTGTTTCAATTTTTAGGTAACACCTGTATGTGATATGATAGGATATGTGTCTTTCGCTGTCTCACTTACTACAAGTTGCGTGATTACGTCTAGACTCATCTGTGGTGCTGCAAATGGCATTGTTTCATTTTTTCACTAGCTCATATTCCATGTGTACATGTAGCAGTTCTTCTTTGTCCACCCATCTGTCGGTGGACTTTTTGGTTACTTCCATATCTTGGCTATTGTAATACTATGCAATGCAGATTTGCCTGCCTGTGTCTTTCCAATTCTGTCTTCTTAGGTTATAGTTCCAGGAATGGGTCTGTTGGATCATATGGTAGCTCAATGTTTACCTTTTAAAGGCACCTCCATTCTGTTCTCTTTAGTGGCTCCTTCCAGGTTACGTCCCACGTAAAGTTGAGGGTATGCACTTCTCCACAGCACCTTCAGCATTTATTCTTTGTAGTTTTTTTGCTGATGGTTATTCTGACTGGTTTGAGCTGATACCTCTTTGTGGTTGAATTTGCATGTGTCTCATAATGCGTTGAAATTGAGCTTTAAGACATGTGCTTTTTATTTTTCCAGCTGTGATTAGAGCTTAGTTCTTCAAAGTGTTTACTTGAAGTATGTGTCACCTTTTGAAATATTTTGGCCATTACCTCCCTCAAGACATTTTGAGGGCAGGTTTCATTTACAGCCCTGCAGTACTAGTTCATATGAAGTGACCATTAGCTCAAGCTTTAAACCTGCTTTTGCAGGTAACGGCCAGAGGGCGGCAGCCTTTCTACGTTCCCCACGCTGGTACTAGGGAAACAGACCTACCAGCCAGTGGTGTTCTTCGGTTATAAATTAGAGTGGAATGTGCCCGGAGAAACCCACAGTTGCTGATGTCTCCTTACATTTGTTTGTTTTTTAAATTTAATTTACATTTTTTACTGGAGTACTATTCCATTGTATACATGGACCACTTCTTCTTGGTGCATTCCTCTGTTGATGGACATTTTTGTAGCTTCCATGTGTTGACTATGGTAAGTATTGCTGGCGTACAGGTTTGCCAGCCTGTGACTTTTTGATTCTCATTTTCTCAGGTGATAGGCTCAGCAGATGGTATGCTTGATTCACTGGTAGCTCAATGTTTACCTTTTCAAAGCACCTCCATTGTGTTTACAGGAATGGTTCTTACCACGTCCCCCTTAGAGCTCAGGGTACACATTTCTCCACAATCCCTTCAGCATGTATTGTTTGCAGCATTTTTGCTGATGGCCATTCTGACTGCTGTGAGCTGATAGGTATTTGTAATTTCCGTTTGCCTATCTTTAAAAATTCCTAAACTTTATCATTTTCCCACGCCTTTTTCTTTTCACTTAAAAGAAAAAACCGTGTGTACAATATACCTCTTGAAATTGTCTTCTTCGAAGGTTGCCCTCTTTTCAATTTTTTCGTCGATTTTTGACCCCAGAAATTTATTGGAGGGCAGGTGTCATTTACAGAACTGCAAGTTGGTGAATATTTAGTGACCTTTCGCAGTGGGTTTAAAGCTGCTGTTGTGGGAAACGGCCACAAGGAGGCAGCATTTCTCCATTCCCCAATCTGGGTACTAGGGCAGCAGAGACTTTCTGGAAGTCGTTGTCCTAGGTTGTAAATGAGAATGGAATTTGCCAGGAGAAATCCCCATAAGTTTATGTCTCATTACTTCTTCTTGGGTTTTTACATTTTTTTAATCAGAGTAAAGATTAGAATATTGTTTTTCCTAGGTGTACACAATCTGGTTCATTTGTACATTATCTACGTCTATTAATGTACAGATCCTCTTCCCATGTAAAATATTACAGTGTTCCATAGACCTCCCTTGCTATATGTTCGGTCTTTTTGATACATGTATATAATATGTATTTGTATACGTATAGTAACACTATTCTTCATTTATCAATTCCCCCCTCCTTTCCTTTTAGATGAGCATAGTTTGTTTTCTAAGCCCGTGAGTGTCTTTCTCTTTGGAAATATGTTCATTTGTGTCAGTTATTACATAATGCCATAAGTGATATTATAGGATATAGGTCTTTTGCTTTCTGTCCTACTTCATGTTTTGTGATTATCTCCAGGCTCATGTATGGTGCCTCAAAGAGCAGTGCTTCAATGTTTTCCATGGCTAATATTCCATTGTGGACATGGACCACTTCTTCTTGGTGCATTCCTCTGTTGATGGACGTTTTCGTTGCTTCCAAGTGTTGCGTATGGTAACTATTGCTGGAGTGCAGGATTGCCAGCCTGTGACTTTTGGATTTTCATTTTCTCAGGTGATACACCCAGCAGTGGGTATGATTGATTGACTGGTATGGTAGCTCAATGTTACCTTTTCAAGGCACCTCAATTGTGCTTTCATTAGTGGCTCTTACCACGTCCCCCTTAGAATCGAGGGTACTCATTTCTCCACAATCACGTCAGCATTTATTGTTTGCAGCATTTTTGTCGAGGGCCATTCTGACTGGTGTGAGCTGATAGGTTTTTGTAATTTGGGTTGACATGTCTTTAAAAATTCCTAAAATTCATCATTTTTCCACGCCTTTTTCTTTTGTGTTAAAAGAAAAAAGAAAAAAAAAGTGTGAGTACAATCTACCTCTTCAAATTGTCTTTTTGGAAGGTTGCACTCTTGAATTTTTGGGTCGATTTTCGACCTCAGTATTTTTTGGAGGGCAGGTGACATTTACAGAACTGAATTGGTGAATATTTAGTGACCTTTTGCAGTGGGTTTAAAGCTGCTGTTGTGGGAAACGGCCACAAGGAGGCAGCATTTCTCCATTCCCGAATCTGGGTACTAGGGCAGCAGAGCCGTTCTGGAAGTCGTTTACCTGGGTTGTAAATTTGAATGGAATGTGCCAGGAAAACCACCCATAAGTTTATGTCTCATTACTTCTAGTTCGTTGTTTTAATTTTTTACATTGTGGTAATGGTTCGAATGTTGTTTGTCCAAGGTGTACACACTCTGGTTCATTTACACATTATATATATCTATTTATGTAGAGATCCTCTTCCCATGTAAATTATTACAGAGTGTTCCATCAACCTCCCTTGCTATATGGTCGGTCTTTTTGATATATGTATATAATATGAATTTGTATACAGATGGTAACGCTAATCTTCATTTATCCATTCCCCCCACCTTTCCTTTTAGGTAAGCATAGTTTTTTTTTATAAGTCTGTGATTGCCTTTCCCTGTGGAAATATGTTCATTTGTGTCAGTTATTAGATAACGCCTATAAGTGATTTCATAGGATATAGGACTTTTGCTTTCCGACTTCCCTCATGTTCTGTGATTATCTCCAAGATCATCTATGGTGCCTCAAAGAGCAGTGTTTCATGGTTTTCCATGGCTAGTATTCATTGTGTACATGGACCACTTCTTGTTTATCCCTTCATCCGTTGATGGACATTTTGGTTGCTTCACTGTCTTGTCTATTGTGAATAAGGCTGCAGTGCAGCTTTTGCAGCCCGGGTCTTCTTGATTCTGGTCTTCTCAGGTGAGAGGCCCATTGGTGCGCCTGCTGGATTGAATGGTACCTCAATTTCTCCTTTTAAACGCAGCTCCTTTCTGTTCTCATTATTGGCTGTTAACCACTTTACATCTCACCAGCAGCTAGAGGGTACAGAGTTCTCTAAAACCTCTTCAGCATTGATTGTTTGTAGGCTTTTTGCTGATGGTCAGTGGACTGGTGTGAGTTGAAAACTTTTTGTAGATTAGATTGCATGAGTCTAATACTTCCTGAGGTTGAGCTTTTATCCATTTTCCTTTTTCTAAAAAGAGAGTGAGTAAAACTTACCTCTTCATACTATCTTCTTGAAAATGTTGCCTGTTTTGAATTGTTTTATCCATTCCCTACCTCAGCACAATTTTGAGGGCAGGTGTCCTTTACAGCCCTGAGTCCTTGTGAATGTTAAGTGACCATTAGCTGTGGGTTAAAAGCTGCTCTTGCGGGAATGGGCCACAAGGCGGCAGCATTTCTCCTTTACCAAATCTGGTTACTAGGACAACAGAGCCTTACTGGAAGTGGTGTTCTAGGTTGTAAATTAGAATGGAATGTGCCAGGAAAAAGCCCTTTAAGTTTATGTCTCATTACTTCTTGTTCGTAGTTTTAACTTAATTTTTATTTTTTATCACAGCAAACTTGATTACAATGTTTTGTTTGTTCTAGGTGTGCAAGATGTGCTTCTTTCACACATATACATATATCTATTCTTCTTCAGATCCTTTTCCCATGTAGGTTATGACACAATGTTGAGTAGTCTTCCCTTGGTATTCCGTAGATCTTTGGTGATTATATATTTCACATGTGTTGGTATCTCTCCGTTAACCTCAATATGGTAGTGTATCCAATCCTCACACCTTTCCATTTGGCGAAGCATAAGTTTTTGTACTGAATCTGTGATTGCCTTTCTCTGTGGAAATATCTTCGTTTGTTTCAATTTTTAGGTAACACCTGTATGTGATATGATAGGATATGTGTCTTTCGCTGTCTCACTTACTACAAGTTGCGTGATTACTTCTAGACTCATCTGTGGTGCTGCAAATGGCATTGTTTCATTTTTTCACTAGCTCATATTCCATGTGTACATGTAGCAGTTCTTCTTTGTCCACCCATCTGTCGGTGGACTTTTTGGTTACTTCCATATCTTGGCTATTGTAATACTATGCAATGCAGATTTGCCTGCCTGTGTCTTTCCAATTCTGTCTTCTTAGGTTATAGTTCCAGGAATGGGTCTGTTGGATCATATGGTAGCTCAATGTTTACCTTTTAAAGGCACCTCCATTCTGTTCTCTTTAGTGGCTCCTTCCAGGTTACGTCCCACGTAAAGTTGAGGGTATGCACTTCTCCACAGCACCTTCAGCATTTATTCTTTGTAGTTTTTTTGCTGATGGTTATTCTGACTGGTTTGAGCTGATACCTCTTTGTGGTTGAATTTGCATGTGTCTCATAATGCGTTGAAATTGAGCTTTAAGACATGTGCTTTTTATTTTTCCAGCTGTGATTAGAGCTTAGTTCTTCAAAGTGTTTACTTGAAGTATGTGTCACCTTTTGAAATATTTTGGCCATTACCTCCCTCAAGACATTTTGAGGGCAGGTTTCATTTACAGCCCTGCAGTACTAGTTCATATGAAGTGACCATTAGCTCAAGCTTTAAACCTGCTTTTGCAGGTAACGGCCAGAGGGCGGCAGCCTTTCTACGTTCCCCACGCTGGTACTAGGGAAACAGACCTACCAGCCAGTGGTGTTCTTCGGTTATAAATTAGAGTGGAATGTGCCCGGAGAAACCCACAGTTGCTGATGTCTCCTTACATTTGTTTGTTTTTTAAATTTAATTTACATTTTTTACTGGAGTACTCTTCCGTTGTATACATGGACCACTTCTTCTTGGTGCATTCCTCTGTTGATGGACATTTTTGTTGCTTCCATGTGTTGACTATGGTAAGTATTGCTGGCGTACAGGTTTGCCAGCCTGTGACTTTTTGATTCTCATTTTCTCAGGTGATAGGCTCAGCAGATGGTATGCTTGATTCACTGTTAGCTCAATGTTTACCTTTTCAAAGCACCTCCACTGTGTTTACAGGAATGGTTCTTACCACGTCCCCCTTAGAGCTCAGGGTACACATTTCTCCACAATCCCTTCAGCATGTATTGTTTGCAGCATTTTTGCTGATGGCCATTCTGACTGCTGTGAGCTGATAGGTATTTGTAATTTCCGTTTGCCTATCTTTAAAAATTCCTAAACTTTATCATTTTCCCACGCCTTTTTCTTTTCACTTAAAAGAAAAAACCGTGTGTACAATATACCTCTTGAAATTGTCTTCTTCGAAGGTTGCCCTCTTTTCAATTTTTTCGTCGATTTTTGACCCCAGAAATTTATTGGAGGGCAGGTGTCATTTACAGAACTGCAAGTTGGTGAATATTTAGTGACCTTTCGCAGTGGGTTTAAAGCTGCTGTTGTGGGAAACGGCCACAAGGAGGCAGCATTTCTCCATTCCCCAATCTGGGTACTAGGGCAGCAGAGCCTTTCTGGAAGTCATTGTCCTAGGTTGTAAATGAGAATGGAATTTGCCAGGAGAAATCCCCATAAGTTTATGTCTCATTACTTCTTCTTGGGTTTTTACATTTTTTTAATCAGAGTAAAGATTAGAATATTGTTTTTCCTAGGTGTACACAATCTGGTTCATTTGTACATTATCTACGTCTATTAATGTACAGATCCTCTTCCCATGTAAAATATTACAGTGTTCCATAGACCTCCCTTGCTATATGTTCGGTCTTTTTGATACATGTATATAATATGTATTTGTATACGTATAGTAACACTATTCTTCATTTATCAATTCCCCCCTCCTTTCCTTTTAGATGAGCATAGTTTGTTTTCTAAGCCCGTGAGTGTCTTTCTCTTTGGAAATATGTTCATTTGTGTCAGTTATTACATAATGCCATAAGTGATATTATAGGATATAGGTCTTTTGCTTTCTGTCCTACTTCATGTTTTGTGATTATCTCCAGGCTCATGTATGGTGCCTCAAAGAGCAGTGCTTCAATGTTTTCCATGGCTAATATTCCATTGTGGACATGGACCACTTCTTCTTGGTGCATTCCTCTGTTGATGGACGTTTTCGTTGCTTCCAAGTGTTGCGTATGGTAACTATTGCTGGAGTGCAGGATTGCCAGCCTGTGACTTTTGGATTTTCATTTTCTCAGGTGATACACCCAGCAGTGGGTATGATTGATTGACTGGTATGGTAGCTCAATGTTACCTTTTCAAGGCACCTCAATTGTGCTTTCATTAGTGGCTCTTACCACGTCCCCCTTAGAATCGAGGGTACTCATTTCTCCACAATCACGTCAGCATTTATTGTTTGCAGCATTTTTGTCGAGGGCCATTCTGACTGGTGTGAGCTGATAGGTTTTTGTAATTTGGGTTGACATGTCTTTAAAAATTCCTAAAATTCATCATTTTCCCACGCCTTTTTCTTTTGTGTTAAAAGAAAAAAGAAAAAAAAAGTGTGAGTACAATCTACCTCTTCAAATTGTCTTTTTGGAAGGTTGCACTCTTGAATTTTTGGGTCGATTTTCGACCTCAGTATTTTTTGGAGGGCAGGTGACATTTACAGAACTGAATTGGTGAATATTTAGTGACCTTTTGCAGTGGGTTTAAAGCTGCTGTTGTGGGAAACGGCCACAAGGAGGCAGCATTTCTCCATTCCCGAATCTGGGTACTAGGGCAGCAGAGCCGTTCTGGAAGTCGTTTACCTGGGTTGTAAATTTGAATGGAATGTGCCAGGAAAACCACCCATAAGTTTATGTCTCATTACTTCTAGTTCGTTGTTTTAATTTTTTACATTGGGGTAATGGTTCGAATGTTGTTTGTCCAAGGTGTACACACTCTGGTTCATTTACACATTATATATATCTATTTATGTAGAGATCCTCTTCCCATGTAAATTATTACAGAGTGTTCCATCAACCTCCCTTGCTATATGGTCGGTCTTTTTGATATATGTATATAATATGAATTTGTATACAGATGGTAACGCTAATCTTCATTTATCCATTCCCCCCACCTTTCCTTTTAGGTAAGCATAGTTTTTTTTTATAAGTCTGTGATTGCCTTTCCCTGTGGAAATATGTTCATTTGTGTCAGTTATTAGATAACGCCTATAAGTGATTTCATAGGATATAGGACTTTTGCTTTCCGACTTCCCTCATGTTCTGTGATTATCTCCAAGATCATCTATGGTGCCTCAAAGAGCAGTGTTTCATGGTTTTCCATGGCTAGTATTCATTGTGTACATGGACCACTTCTTGTTTATCCCTTCATCCGTTGATGGACATTTTGGTTGCTTCACTGTCTTGTCTATTGTGAATAAGGCTGCAGTGCAGCTTTTGCAGCCCGGGTCTTCTTGATTCTGGTCTTCTCAGGTGAGAGGCCCATTGGTGCGCCTGCTGGATTGAATGGTACCTCAATTTCTCCTTTTAAACGCAGCTCCTTTCTGTTCTCATTATTGGCTGTTAACCACTTTACATCTCACCAGCAGCTAGAGGGTACAGAGTTCTCTAAAACCTCTTCAGCATTGATTGTTTGTAGGCTTTTTGCTGATGGTCAGTCGACTGGTGTGAGTTGAAAACTTTTTGTAGATTAGATTGCATGAGTCTAATACTTCCTGAGGTTGAGCTTTTATCCATTTTCCTTTTTCTAAAAAGAGAGTGAGTAAAACTTACCTCTTCATACTATCTTCTTGAAAATGTTGCCTGTTTTGAATTGTTTTATCCATTCCCTACCTCAGCACAATTTTGAGGGCAGGTGTCCTTTACAGCCCTGAGTCCTTGTGAATGTTAAGTGACCATTAGCTGTGGGTTAAAAGCTGCTCTTGCGGGAATGGGCCACAAGGCGGCAGCATTTCTCCTTTACCAAATCTGGTTACTAGGACAACAGAGCCTTACTGGAAGTGGTGTTCTAGGTTGTAAATTAGAATGGAATGTGCCAGGAAAAAGCCCTTTAAGTTTATGTCTCATTACTTCTTGTTCGTAGTTTTAACTTAATTTTTATTTTTTATCACAGCAAACTTGATTACAATGTTTTGTTTGTTCTAGGTGTGCAAGATGTGCTTCTTTCACACATATACATATATCTATTCTTCTTCAGATCCTTTTCCCATGTAGGTTATGACACAATGTTGAGTAGTCTTCCCTTGGTATTCCGTAGATCTTTGGTGATTATATATTTCACATGTGTTGGTATCTCTCCGTTAACCTCAATATGGTAGTGTATCCAATCCTCACACCTTTCCATTTGGCGAAGCATAAGTTTTTGTACTGAATCTGTGATTGCCTTTCTCTGTGGAAATATCTTCGTTTGTTTCAATTTTTAGGTAACACCTGTATGTGATATGATAGGATATGTGTCTTTCGCTGTCTCACTTACTACAAGTTGTGTGATTACTTCTAGACTCATCTGTGGTGCTGCAAATGGCATTGTTTCATTTTTTCACTAGCTCATATTCCATGTGTACATGTAGCAGTTCTTCTTTGTCCACCCATCTGTCGGTGGACTTTTTGGTTACTTCCATATCTTGGCTATTGTAATACTATGCAATGCAGATTTGCCTGCCTGTGTCTTTCCAATTCTGTCTTCTTAGGTTATAGTTCCAGGAATGGGTCTGTTGGATCATATGGTAGCTCAATGTTTACCTTTTAAAGGCACCTCCATTCTGTTCTCTTTAGTGGCTCCTTCCAGGTTACGTCCCACGTAAAGTTGAGGGTATGCACTTCTCCACAGCACCTTCAGCATTTATTCTTTGTAGTTTTTTTGCTGATGGTTATTCTGACTGGTTTGAGCTGATACCTCTTTGTGGTTGAATTTGCATGTGTCTCATAATGCGTTGAAATTGAGCTTTAAGACATGTGCTTTTTATTTTTCCAGCTGTGATTAGAGCTTAGTTCTTCAAAGTGTTTACTTGAAGTATGTGTCACCTTTTGAAATGTTTTGGCCATTACCTCCCTCAAGACATTTTGAGGGCAGGTTTCATTTACAGCCCTGCAGTACTAGTTCATATGAAGTGACCATTAGCTCAAGCTTTAAACCTGCTTTTGCAGGTAACGGCCAGAGGGCGGCAGCCTTTCTACGTTCCCCACGCTGGTACTAGGGAAACAGACCTACCAGCCAGTGGTGTTCTTCGGTTATAAATTAGAGTGGAATGTGCCCGGAGAAACCCACAGTTGCTGATGTCTCCTTACATTTGTTTGTTTTTTAAATTTAATTTACATTTTTTACTGGAGTACTATTCCGTTGTATACATGGACCACTTCTTCTTGGTGCATTCCTCTGTTGATGGACATTTTTGTTGCTTCCATGTGTTGACTATGGTAAGTATTGCTGGTGTACAGGTTTGCCAGCCTGTGACTTTTTGATTCTCATTTTCTCAGGTGATAGGCTCAGCAGATGGTATGCTTGATTCACTGTTAGCTCAATGTTTACCTTTTCAAAGCACCTCCATTGTGTTTACAGGAATGGTTCTTACCACGTCCCCCTTAGAGCTCAGGGTACACATTTCTCCACAATCCCTTCAGCATGTATTGTTTGCAGCATTTTTGCTGATGGCCATTCTGACTGCTGTGAGCTGATAGGTATTTGTAATTTCCGTTTGCCTATCTTTAAAAATTCCTAAACTTTATCATTTTCCCACGCCTTTTTCTTTTCACTTAAAAGAAAAAACCGTGTGTACAATATACCTCTTGAAATTGTCTTCTTCGAAGGTTGCCCTCTTTTCAATTTTTTCGTCGATTTTTGACCCCAGAAATTTATTGGAGGGCAGGTGTCATTTACAGAACTGCAAGTTGGTGAATATTTAGTGACCTTTCGCAGTGGGTTTAAAGCTGCTGTTGTGGGAAACGGCCACAAGGAGGCAGCATTTCTCCATTCCCCAATCTGGGTACTAGGGCAGCAGAGACTTTCTGGAAGTCGTTGTCCTAGGTTGTAAATGAGAATGGAATTTGCCAGGAGAAATCCCCATAAGTTTATGTCTCATTACTTCTTCTTGGGTTTTTACATTTTTTTAATCAGAGTAAAGATTAGAATATTGTTTTTCCTAGGTGTACACAATCTGGTTCATTTGTACATTATCTACGTCTATTAATGTACAGATCCTCTTCCCATGTAAAATATTACAGTGTTCCATAGACCTCCCTTGCTATATGTTCGGTCTTTTTGATACATGTATATAATATGTATTTGTATACGTATAGTAACACTATTCTTCATTTATCAATTCCCCCCTCCTTTCCTTTTAGATGAGCATAGTTTGTTTTCTAAGCCCGTGAGTGTCTTTCTCTTTGGAAATATGTTCATTTGTGTCAGTTATTACATAATGCCATAAGTGATATTATAGGATATAGGTCTTTTGCTTTCTGTCCTACTTCATGTTTTGTGATTATCTCCAGGCTCATGTATGGTGCCTCAAAGAGCAGTGCTTCAATGTTTTCCATGGCTAATATTCCATTGTGGACATGGACCACTTCTTCTTGGTGCATTCCTCTGTTGATGGACGTTTTCGTTGCTTCCAAGTGTTGCGTATGGTAACTATTGCTGGAGTGCAGGATTGCCAGCCTGTGACTTTTGGATTTTCATTTTCTCAGGTGATACACCCAGCAGTGGGTATGATTGATTGACTGGTATGGTAGCTCAATGTTACCTTTTCAAGGCACCTCAATTGTGCTTTCATTAGTGGCTCTTACCACGTCCCCCTTAGAATCGAGGGTACTCATTTCTCCACAATCACGTCAGCATTTATTGTTTGCAGCATTTTTGTCGAGGGCCATTCTGACTGGTGTGAGCTGATAGGTTTTTGTAATTTGGGTTGACATGTCTTTAAAAATTCCTAAAATTCATCATTTTTCCACGCCTTTTTCTTTTGTGTTAAAAGAAAAAAGAAAAAAAAAGTGTGAGTACAATCTACCTCTTCAAATTGTCTTTTTGGAAGGTTGCACTCTTGAATTTTTGGGTCGATTTTCGACCTCAGTATTTTTTGGAGGGCAGGTGACATTTACAGAACTGAATTGGTGAATATTTAGTGACCTTTTGCAGTGGGTTTAAAGCTGCTGTTGTGGGAAACGGCCACAAGGAGGCAGCATTTCTCCATTCCCGAATCTGGGTACTAGGGCAGCAGAGCCGTTCTGGAAGTCGTTTACCTGGGTTGTAAATTTGAATGGAATGTGCCAGGAAAACCACCCATAAGTTTATGTCTCATTACTTCTAGTTCGTTGTTTTAATTTTTTACATTGGGGTAATGGTTCGAATGTTGTTTGTCCAAGGTGTACACACTCTGGTTCATTTACACATTATATATATCTATTTATGTAGAGATCCTCTTCCCATGTAAATTATTACAGAGTGTTCCATCAACCTCCCTTGCTATATGGTCGGTCTTTTTGATATATGTATATAATATGAATTTGTATACAGATGGTAACGCTAATCTTCATTTATCCATTCCCCCCACCTTTCCTTTTAGGTAAGCATAGTTTTTTTTTATAAGTCTGTGATTGCCTTTCCCTGTGGAAATATGTTCATTTGTGTCAGTTATTAGATAACGCCTATAAGTGATTTCATAGGATATAGGACTTTTGCTTTCCGACTTCCCTCATGTTCTGTGATTATCTCCAAGATCATCTATGGTGCCTCAAAGAGCAGTGTTTCATGGTTTTCCATGGCTAGTATTCATTGTGTACATGGACCACTTCTTGTTTATCCCTTCATCCGTTGATGGACATTTTGGTTGCTTCACTGTCTTGTCTATTGTGAATAAGGCTGCAGTGCAGCTTTTGCAGCCCGGGTCTTCTTGATTCTGGTCTTCTCAGGTGAGAGGCCCATTGGTGCGCCTGCTGGATTGAATGGTACCTCAATTTCTCCTTTTAAACGCAGCTCCTTTCTGTTCTCATTATTGGCTGTTAACCACTTTACATCTCACCAGCAGCTAGAGGGTACAGAGTTCTCTAAAACCTCTTCAGCATTGATTGTTTGTAGGCTTTTTGCTGATGGTCAGTGGACTGGTGTGAGTTGAAAACTTTTTGTAGATTAGATTGCATGAGTCTAATACTTCCTGAGGTTGAGCTTTTATCCATTTTCCTTTTTCTAAAAAGAGAGTGAGTAAAACTTACCTCTTCATACTATCTTCTTGAAAATGTTGCCTGTTTTGAATTGTTTTATCCATTCCCTACCTCAGCACAATTTTGAGGGCAGGTGTCCTTTACAGCCCTGAGTCCTGGTGAATGTTAAGTGACCATTAGCTGTGGGTTAAAAGCTGCTCTTGCGGGAATGGGCCACAAGGCGGCAGCATTTCTCCTTTACCAAATCTGGTTACTAGGACAACAGAGCCTTACTGGAAGTGGTGTTCTAGGTTGTAAATTAGAATGGAATGTGCCAGGAAAAAGCCCTTTAAGTTTATGTCTCATTACTTCTTGTTCGTAGTTTTAACTTAATTTTTATTTTTTATCACAGCAAACTTGATTACAATGTTTTGTTTGTTCTAGGTGTGCAAGATGTGCTTCTTTCACACATATACATATATCTATTCTTCTTCAGATCCTTTTCCCATGTAGGTTATGACACAATGTTGAGTAGTCTTCCCTTGGTATTCCGTAGATCTTTGGTGATTATATATTTCACATGTGTTGGTATCTCTCCGTTAACCTCAATATGGTAGTGTATCCAATCCTCACACCTTTCCATTTGGCGAAGCATAAGTTTTTGTACTGAATCTGTGATTGCCTTTCTCTGTGGAAATATCTTCGTTTGTTTCAATTTTTAGGTAACACCTGTATGTGATATGATAGGATATGTGTCTTTCGCTGTCTCACTTACTACAAGTTGCGTGATTACGTCTAGACTCATCTGTGGTGCTGCAAATGGCATTGTTTCATTTTTTCACTAGCTCATATTCCATGTGTACATGTAGCAGTTCTTCTTTGTCCACCCATCTGTCGGTGGACTTTTTGGTTACTTCCATATCTTGGCTATTGTAATACTATGCAATGCAGATTTGCCTGCCTGTGTCTTTCCAATTCTGTCTTCTTAGGTTATAGTTCCAGGAATGGGTCTGTTGGATCATATGGTAGCTCAATGTTTACCTTTTAAAGGCACCTCCATTCTGTTCTCTTTAGTGGCTCCTTCCAGGTTACGTCCCACGTAAAGTTGAGGGTATGCACTTCTCCACAGCACCTTCAGCATTTATTCTTTGTAGTTTTTTTGCTGATGGTTATTCTGACTGGTTTGAGCTGATACCTCTTTGTGGTTGAATTTGCATGTGTCTCATAATGCGTTGAAATTGAGCTTTAAGACATGTGCTTTTTATTTTTCCAGCTGTGATTAGAGCTTAGTTCTTCAAAGTGTTTACTTGAAGTATGTGTCACCTTTTGAAATATTTTGGCCATTACCTCCCTCAAGACATTTTGAGGGCAGGTTTCATTTACAGCCCTGCAGTACTAGTTCATATGAAGTGACCATTAGCTCAAGCTTTAAACCTGCTTTTGCAGGTAACGGCCAGAGGGCGGCAGCCTTTCTACGTTCCCCACGCTGGTACTAGGGAAACAGACCTACCAGCCAGTGGTGTTCTTCGGTTATAAATTAGAGTGGAATGTGCCCGGAGAAACCCACAGTTGCTGATGTCTCCTTACATTTGTTTGTTTTTTAAATTTAATTTACATTTTTTACTGGAGTACTATTCCATTGTATACATGGACCACTTCTTCTTGGTGCATTCCTCTGTTGATGGACATTTTTGTAGCTTCCATGTGTTGACTATGGTAAGTATTGCTGGCGTACAGGTTTGCCAGCCTGTGACTTTTTGATTCTCATTTTCTCAGGTGATAGGCTCAGCAGATGGTATGCTTGATTCACTGGTAGCTCAATGTTTACCTTTTCAAAGCACCTCCATTGTGTTTACAGGAATGGTTCTTACCACGTCCCCCTTAGAGCTCAGGGTACACATTTCTCCACAATCCCTTCAGCATGTATTGTTTGCAGCATTTTTGCTGATGGCCATTCTGACTGCTGTGAGCTGATAGGTATTTGTAATTTCCGTTTGCCTATCTTTAAAAATTCCTAAACTTTATCATTTTCCCACGCCTTTTTCTTTTCACTTAAAAGAAAAAACCGTGTGTACAATATACCTCTTGAAATTGTCTTCTTCGAAGGTTGCCCTCTTTTCAATTTTTTCGTCGATTTTTGACCCCAGAAATTTATTGGAGGGCAGGTGTCATTTACAGAACTGCAAGTTGGTGAATATTTAGTGACCTTTCGCAGTGGGTTTAAAGCTGCTGTTGTGGGAAACGGCCACAAGGAGGCAGCATTTCTCCATTCCCCAATCTGGGTACTAGGGCAGCAGAGACTTTCTGGAAGTCGTTGTCCTAGGTTGTAAATGAGAATGGAATTTGCCAGGAGAAATCCCCATAAGTTTATGTCTCATTACTTCTTCTTGGGTTTTTACATTTTTTTAATCAGAGTAAAGATTAGAATATTGTTTTTCCTAGGTGTACACAATCTGGTTCATTTGTACATTATCTACGTCTATTAATGTACAGATCCTCTTCCCATGTAAAATATTACAGTGTTCCATAGACCTCCCTTGCTATATGTTCGGTCTTTTTGATACATGTATATAATATGTATTTGTATACGTATAGTAACACTATTCTTCATTTATCAATTCCCCCCTCCTTTCCTTTTAGATGAGCATAGTTTGTTTTCTAAGCCCGTGAGTGTCTTTCTCTTTGGAAATATGTTCATTTGTGTCAGTTATTACATAATGCCATAAGTGATATTATAGGATATAGGTCTTTTGCTTTCTGTCCTACTTCATGTTTTGTGATTATCTCCAGGCTCATGTATGGTGCCTCAAAGAGCAGTGCTTCAATGTTTTCCATGGCTAATATTCCATTGTGGACATGGACCACTTCTTCTTGGTGCATTCCTCTGTTGATGGACGTTTTCGTTGCTTCCAAGTGTTGCGTATGGTAACTATTGCTGGAGTGCAGGATTGCCAGCCTGTGACTTTTGGATTTTCATTTTCTCAGGTGATACACCCAGCAGTGGGTATGATTGATTGACTGGTATGGTAGCTCAATGTTACCTTTTCAAGGCACCTCAATTGTGCTTTCATTAGTGGCTCTTACCACGTCCCCCTTAGAATCGAGGGTACTCATTTCTCCACAATCACGTCAGCATTTATTGTTTGCAGCATTTTTGTCGAGGGCCATTCTGACTGGTGTGAGCTGATAGGTTTTTGTAATTTGGGTTGACATGTCTTTAAAAATTCCTAAAATTCATCATTTTTCCACGCCTTTTTCTTTTGTGTTAAAAGAAAAAAGAAAAAAAAAGTGTGAGTACAATCTACCTCTTCAAATTGTCTTTTTGGAAGGTTGCACTCTTGAATTTTTGGGTCGATTTTCGACCTCAGTATTTTTTGGAGGGCAGGTGACATTTACAGAACTGAATTGGTGAATATTTAGTGACCTTTTGCAGTGGGTTTAAAGCTGCTGTTGTGGGAAACGGCCACAAGGAGGCAGCATTTCTCCATTCCCGAATCTGGGTACTAGGGCAGCAGAGCCGTTCTGGAAGTCGTTTACCTGGGTTGTAAATTTGAATGGAATGTGCCAGGAAAACCACCCATAAGTTTATGTCTCATTACTTCTAGTTCGTTGTTTTAATTTTTTACATTGGGGTAATGGTTCGAATGTTGTTTGTCCAAGGTGTACACACTCTGGTTCATTTACACATTATATATATCTATTTATGTAGAGATCCTCTTCCCATGTAAATTATTACAGAGTGTTCCATCAACCTCCCTTGCTATATGGTCGGTCTTTTTGATATATGTATATAATATGAATTTGTATACAGATGGTAACGCTAATCTTCATTTATCCATTCCCCCCACCTTTCCTTTTAGGTAAGCATAGTTTTTTTTTATAAGTCTGTGATTGCCTTTCCCTGTGGAAATATGTTCATTTGTGTCAGTTATTAGATAACGCCTATAAGTGATTTCATAGGATATAGGACTTTTGCTTTCCGACTTCCCTCATGTTCTGTGATTATCTCCAAGATCATCTATGGTGCCTCAAAGAGCAGTGTTTCATGGTTTTCCATGGCTAGTATTCATTGTGTACATGGACCACTTCTTGTTTATCCCTTCATCCGTTGATGGACATTTTGGTTGCTTCACTGTCTTGTCTATTGTGAATAAGGCTGCAGTGCAGCTTTTGCAGCCCGGGTCTTCTTGATTCTGGTCTTCTCAGGTGAGAGGCCCATTGGTGCGCCTGCTGGATTGAATGGTACCTCAATTTCTCCTTTTAAACGCAGCTCCTTTCTGTTCTCATTATTGGCTGTTAACCACTTTACATCTCACCAGCAGCTAGAGGGTACAGAGTTCTCTAAAACCTCTTCAGCATTGATTGTTTGTAGGCTTTTTGCTGATGGTCAGTGGACTGGTGTGAGTTGAAAACTTTTTGTAGATTAGATTGCATGAGTCTAATACTTCCTGAGGTTGAGCTTTTATCCATTTTCCTTTTTCTAAAAAGAGAGTGAGTAAAACTTACCTCTTCATACTATCTTCTTGAAAATGTTGCCTGTTTTGAATTGTTTTATCCATTCCCTACCTCAGCACAATTTTGAGGGCAGGTGTCCTTTACAGCCCTGAGTCCTTGTGAATGTTAAGTGACCATTAGCTGTGGGTTAAAAGCTGCTCTTGCGGGAATGGGCCACAAGGCGGCAGCATTTCTCCTTTACCAAATCTGGTTACTAGGACAACAGAGCCTTACTGGAAGTGGTGTTCTAGGTTGTAAATTAGAATGGAATGTGCCAGGAAAAAGCCCTTTAAGTTTATGTCTCATTACTTCTTGTTCGTAGTTTTAACTTAATTTTTATTTTTTATCACAGCAAACTTGATTACAATGTTTTGTTTGTTCTAGGTGTGCAAGATGTGCTTCTTTCACACATATACATATATCTATTCTTCTTCAGATCCTTTTCCCATGTAGGTTATGACACAATGTTGAGTAGTCTTCCCTTGGTATTCCGTAGATCTTTGGTGATTATATATTTCACATGTGTTGGTATCTCTCCGTTAACCTCAATATGGTAGTGTATCCAATCCTCACACCTTTCCATTTGGCGAAGCATAAGTTTTTGTACTGAATCTGTGATTGCCTTTCTCTGTGGAAATATCTTCGTTTGTTTCAATTTTTAGGTAACACCTGTATGTGATATGATAGGATATGTGTCTTTCGCTGTCTCACTTACTACAAGTTGCGTGATTACTTCTAGACTCATCTGTGGTGCTGCAAATGGCATTGTTTCATTTTTTCACTAGCTCATATTCCATGTGTACATGTAGCAGTTCTTCTTTGTCCACCCATCTGTCGGTGGACTTTTTGGTTACTTCCATATCTTGGCTATTGTAATACTATGCAATGCAGATTTGCCTGCCTGTGTCTTTCCAATTCTGTCTTCTTAGGTTATAGTTCCAGGAATGGGTCTGTTGGATCATATGGTAGCTCAATGTTTACCTTTTAAAGGCACCTCCATTCTGTTCTCTTTAGTGGCTCCTTCCAGGTTACGTCCCACGTAAAGTTGAGGGTATGCACTTCTCCACAGCACCTTCAGCATTTATTCTTTGTAGTTTTTTTGCTGATGGTTATTCTGACTGGTTTGAGCTGATACCTCTTTGTGGTTGAATTTGCATGTGTCTCATAATGCGTTGAAATTGAGCTTTAAGACATGTGCTTTTTATTTTTCCAGCTGTGATTAGAGCTTAGTTCTTCAAAGTGTTTACTTGAAGTATGTGTCACCTTTTGAAATATTTTGGCCATTACCTCCCTCAAGACATTTTGAGGGCAGGTTTCATTTACAGCCCTGCAGTACTAGTTCATATGAAGTGACCATTAGCTCAAGCTTTAAACCTGCTTTTGCAGGTAACGGCCAGAGGGCGGCAGCCTTTCTACGTTCCCCACGCTGGTACTAGGGAAACAGACCTACCAGCCAGTGGTGTTCTTCGGTTATAAATTAGAGTGGAATGTGCCCGGAGAAACCCACAGTTGCTGATGTCTCCTTACATTTGTTTGTTTTTTAAATTTAATTTACATTTTTTACTGGAGTACTCTTCCGTTGTATACATGGACCACTTCTTCTTGGTGCATTCCTCTGTTGATGGACATTTTTGTTGCTTCCATGTGTTGACTATGGTAAGTATTGCTGGCGTACAGGTTTGCCAGCCTGTGACTTTTTGATTCTCATTTTCTCAGGTGATAGGCTCAGCAGATGGTATGCTTGATTCACTGTTAGCTCAATGTTTACCTTTTCAAAGCACCTCCACTGTGTTTACAGGAATGGTTCTTACCACGTCCCCCTTAGAGCTCAGGGTACACATTTCTCCACAATCCCTTCAGCATGTATTGTTTGCAGCATTTTTGCTGATGGCCATTCTGACTGCTGTGAGCTGATAGGTATTTGTAATTTCCGTTTGCCTATCTTTAAAAATTCCTAAACTTTATCATTTTCCCACGCCTTTTTCTTTTCACTTAAAAGAAAAAACCGTGTGTACAATATACCTCTTGAAATTGTCTTCTTCGAAGGTTGCCCTCTTTTCAATTTTTTCGTCGATTTTTGACCCCAGAAATTTATTGGAGGGCAGGTGTCATTTACAGAACTGCAAGTTGGTGAATATTTAGTGACCTTTCGCAGTGGGTTTAAAGCTGCTGTTGTGGGAAACGGCCACAAGGAGGCAGCATTTCTCCATTCCCCAATCTGGGTACTAGGGCAGCAGAGCCTTTCTGGAAGTCATTGTCCTAGGTTGTAAATGAGAATGGAATTTGCCAGGAGAAATCCCCATAAGTTTATGTCTCATTACTTCTTCTTGGGTTTTTACATTTTTTTAATCAGAGTAAAGATTAGAATATTGTTTTTCCTAGGTGTACACAATCTGGTTCATTTGTACATTATCTACGTCTATTAATGTACAGATCCTCTTCCCATGTAAAATATTACAGTGTTCCATAGACCTCCCTTGCTATATGTTCGGTCTTTTTGATACATGTATATAATATGTATTTGTATACGTATAGTAACACTATTCTTCATTTATCAATTCCCCCCTCCTTTCCTTTTAGATGAGCATAGTTTGTTTTCTAAGCCCGTGAGTGTCTTTCTCTTTGGAAATATGTTCATTTGTGTCAGTTATTACATAATGCCATAAGTGATATTATAGGATATAGGTCTTTTGCTTTCTGTCCTACTTCATGTTTTGTGATTATCTCCAGGCTCATGTATGGTGCCTCAAAGAGCAGTGCTTCAATGTTTTCCATGGCTAATATTCCATTGTGGACATGGACCACTTCTTCTTGGTGCATTCCTCTGTTGATGGACGTTTTCGTTGCTTCCAAGTGTTGCGTATGGTAACTATTGCTGGAGTGCAGGATTGCCAGCCTGTGACTTTTGGATTTTCATTTTCTCAGGTGATACACCCAGCAGTGGGTATGATTGATTGACTGGTATGGTAGCTCAATGTTACCTTTTCAAGGCACCTCAATTGTGCTTTCATTAGTGGCTCTTACCACGTCCCCCTTAGAATCGAGGGTACTCATTTCTCCACAATCACGTCAGCATTTATTGTTTGCAGCATTTTTGTCGAGGGCCATTCTGACTGGTGTGAGCTGATAGGTTTTTGTAATTTGGGTTGACATGTCTTTAAAAATTCCTAAAATTCATCATTTTCCCACGCCTTTTTCTTTTGTGTTAAAAGAAAAAAGAAAAAAAAAGTGTGAGTACAATCTACCTCTTCAAATTGTCTTTTTGGAAGGTTGCACTCTTGAATTTTTGGGTCGATTTTCGACCTCAGTATTTTTTGGAGGGCAGGTGACATTTACAGAACTGAATTGGTGAATATTTAGTGACCTTTTGCAGTGGGTTTAAAGCTGCTGTTGTGGGAAACGGCCACAAGGAGGCAGCATTTCTCCATTCCCGAATCTGGGTACTAGGGCAGCAGAGCCGTTCTGGAAGTCGTTTACCTGGGTTGTAAATTTGAATGGAATGTGCCAGGAAAACCACCCATAAGTTTATGTCTCATTACTTCTAGTTCGTTGTTTTAATTTTTTACATTGGGGTAATGGTTCGAATGTTGTTTGTCCAAGGTGTACACACTCTGGTTCATTTACACATTATATATATCTATTTATGTAGAGATCCTCTTCCCATGTAAATTATTACAGAGTGTTCCATCAACCTCCCTTGCTATATGGTCGGTCTTTTTGATATATGTATATAATATGAATTTGTATACAGATGGTAACGCTAATCTTCATTTATCCATTCCCCCCACCTTTCCTTTTAGGTAAGCATAGTTTTTTTTTATAAGTCTGTGATTGCCTTTCCCTGTGGAAATATGTTCATTTGTGTCAGTTATTAGATAACGCCTATAAGTGATTTCATAGGATATAGGACTTTTGCTTTCCGACTTCCCTCATGTTCTGTGATTATCTCCAAGATCATCTATGGTGCCTCAAAGAGCAGTGTTTCATGGTTTTCCATGGCTAGTATTCATTGTGTACATGGACCACTTCTTGTTTATCCCTTCATCCGTTGATGGACATTTTGGTTGCTTCACTGTCTTGTCTATTGTGAATAAGGCTGCAGTGCAGCTTTTGCAGCCCGGGTCTTCTTGATTCTGGTCTTCTCAGGTGAGAGGCCCATTGGTGCGCCTGCTGGATTGAATGGTACCTCAATTTCTCCTTTTAAACGCAGCTCCTTTCTGTTCTCATTATTGGCTGTTAACCACTTTACATCTCACCAGCAGCTAGAGGGTACAGAGTTCTCTAAAACCTCTTCAGCATTGATTGTTTGTAGGCTTTTTGCTGATGGTCAGTCGACTGGTGTGAGTTGAAAACTTTTTGTAGATTAGATTGCATGAGTCTAATACTTCCTGAGGTTGAGCTTTTATCCATTTTCCTTTTTCTAAAAAGAGAGTGAGTAAAACTTACCTCTTCATACTATCTTCTTGAAAATGTTGCCTGTTTTGAATTGTTTTATCCATTCCCTACCTCAGCACAATTTTGAGGGCAGGTGTCCTTTACAGCCCTGAGTCCTTGTGAATGTTAAGTGACCATTAGCTGTGGGTTAAAAGCTGCTCTTGCGGGAATGGGCCACAAGGCGGCAGCATTTCTCCTTTACCAAATCTGGTTACTAGGACAACAGAGCCTTACTGGAAGTGGTGTTCTAGGTTGTAAATTAGAATGGAATGTGCCAGGAAAAAGCCCTTTAAGTTTATGTCTCATTACTTCTTGTTCGTAGTTTTAACTTAATTTTTATTTTTTATCACAGCAAACTTGATTACAATGTTTTGTTTGTTCTAGGTGTGCAAGATGTGCTTCTTTCACACATATACATATATCTATTCTTCTTCAGATCCTTTTCCCATGTAGGTTATGACACAATGTTGAGTAGTCTTCCCTTGGTATTCCGTAGATCTTTGGTGATTATATATTTCACATGTGTTGGTATCTCTCCGTTAACCTCAATATGGTAGTGTATCCAATCCTCACACCTTTCCATTTGGCGAAGCATAAGTTTTTGTACTGAATCTGTGATTGCCTTTCTCTGTGGAAATATCTTCGTTTGTTTCAATTTTTAGGTAACACCTGTATGTGATATGATAGGATATGTGTCTTTCGCTGTCTCACTTACTACAAGTTGTGTGATTACTTCTAGACTCATCTGTGGTGCTGCAAATGGCATTGTTTCATTTTTTCACTAGCTCATATTCCATGTGTACATGTAGCAGTTCTTCTTTGTCCACCCATCTGTCGGTGGACTTTTTGGTTACTTCCATATCTTGGCTATTGTAATACTATGCAATGCAGATTTGCCTGCCTGTGTCTTTCCAATTCTGTCTTCTTAGGTTATAGTTCCAGGAATGGGTCTGTTGGATCATATGGTAGCTCAATGTTTACCTTTTAAAGGCACCTCCATTCTGTTCTCTTTAGTGGCTCCTTCCAGGTTACGTCCCACGTAAAGTTGAGGGTATGCACTTCTCCACAGCACCTTCAGCATTTATTCTTTGTAGTTTTTTTGCTGATGGTTATTCTGACTGGTTTGAGCTGATACCTCTTTGTGGTTGAATTTGCATGTGTCTCATAATGCGTTGAAATTGAGCTTTAAGACATGTGCTTTTTATTTTTCCAGCTGTGATTAGAGCTTAGTTCTTCAAAGTGTTTACTTGAAGTATGTGTCACCTTTTGAAATGTTTTGGCCATTACCTCCCTCAAGACATTTTGAGGGCAGGTTTCATTTACAGCCCTGCAGTACTAGTTCATATGAAGTGACCATTAGCTCAAGCTTTAAACCTGCTTTTGCAGGTAACGGCCAGAGGGCGGCAGCCTTTCTACGTTCCCCACGCTGGTACTAGGGAAACAGACCTACCAGCCAGTGGTGTTCTTCGGTTATAAATTAGAGTGGAATGTGCCCGGAGAAACCCACAGTTGCTGATGTCTCCTTACATTTGTTTGTTTTTTAAATTTAATTTACATTTTTTACTGGAGTACTATTCCGTTGTATACATGGACCACTTCTTCTTGGTGCATTCCTCTGTTGATGGACATTTTTGTTGCTTCCATGTGTTGACTATGGTAAGTATTGCTGGCGTACAGGTTTGCCAGCCTGTGACTTTTTGATTCTCATTTTCTCAGGTGATAGGCTCAGCAGATGGTATGCTTGATTCACTGGTAGCTCAATGTTTACCTTTTCAAAGCACCTCCATTGTGTTTACAGGAATGGTTCTTACCACGTCCCCCTTAGAGCTCAGGGTACACATTTCTCCACAATCCCTTCAGCATGTATTGTTTGCAGCATTTTTGCTGATGGCCATTCTGACTGCTGTGAGCTGATAGGTATTTGTAATTTCCGTTTGCCTATCTTTAAAAATTCCTAAACTTTATCATTTTCCCACGCCTTTTTCTTTTCACTTAAAAGAAAAAACCGTGTGTACAATATACCTCTTGAAATTGTCTTCTTCGAAGGTTGCCCTCTTTTCAATTTTTTCGTCGATTTTTGACCCCAGAAATTTATTGGAGGGCAGGTGTCATTTACAGAACTGCAAGTTGGTGAATATTTAGTGACCTTTCGCAGTGGGTTTAAAGCTGCTGTTGTGGGAAACGGCCACAAGGAGGCAGCATTTCTCCATTCCCCAATCTGGGTACTAGGGCAGCAGAGACTTTCTGGAAGTCATTGTCCTAGGTTGTAAATGAGAATGGAATTTGCCAGGAGAAATCCCCATAAGTTTATGTCTCATTACTTCTTCTTGGGTTTTTACATTTTTTTAATCAGAGTAAAGATTAGAATATTGTTTTTCCTAGGTGTACACAATCTGGTTCATTTGTACATTATCTACGTCTATTAATGTACAGATCCTCTTCCCATGTAAAATATTACAGTGTTCCATAGACCTCCCTTGCTATATGTTCGGTCTTTTTGATACATGTATATAATATGTATTTGTATACGTATAGTAACACTATTCTTCATTTATCAATTCCCCCCTCCTTTCCTTTTAGATGAGCATAGTTTGTTTTCTAAGCCCGTGAGTGTCTTTCTCTTTGGAAATATGTTCATTTGTGTCAGTTATTACATAATGCCATAAGTGATATTATAGGATATAGGTCTTTTGCTTTCTGTCCTACTTCATGTTTTGTGATTATCTCCAGGCTCATGTATGGTGCCTCAAAGAGCAGTGCTTCAATGTTTTCCATGGCTAATATTCCATTGTGGACATGGACCACTTCTTCTTGGTGCATTCCTCTGTTGATGGACGTTTTCGTTGCTTCCAAGTGTTGCGTATGGTAACTATTGCTGGAGTGCAGGATTGCCAGCCTGTGACTTTTGGATTTTCATTTTCTCAGGTGATACACCCAGCAGTGGGTATGATTGATTGACTGGTATGGTAGCTCAATGTTACCTTTTCAAGGCACCTCAATTGTGCTTTCATTAGTGGCTCTTACCACGTCCCCCTTAGAATCGAGGGTACTCATTTCTCCACAATCACGTCAGCATTTATTGTTTGCAGCATTTTTGTCGAGGGCCATTCTGACTGGTGTGAGCTGATAGGTTTTTGTAATTTGGGTTGACATGTCTCTAAAAATTCCTAAAATTCATCATTTTTCCACGCCTTTTTCTTTTGTGTTAAAAGAAAAAAGAGAAAAAAAGTGTGAGTACAATCTACCTCTTCAAATTGTCTTTTTGGAAGGTTGCACTCTTGAATTTTTGGGTCGATTTTCGACCTCAGTATTTTTTGGAGGGCAGGTGTCATTTACAGAACTGAATTGGTGAATATTTAGTGACCTTTTGCAGTGGGTTTAAAGCTGCTGTTGTGGGAAACGGCCACAAGGAGGCAGCATTTCTCCATTCCCGAATCTTGGTACTAGGGCAGCAGAGCCGTTCTGGAAGTCGTTTACCTGGGTTGTAAATTTGAATGGAATGTGCCAGGAAAACCACCCATAAGTTTATGTCTCATTACTTCTAGTTCGTTGTTTTAATTTTTTACATTGGGGTAATGGTTCGAATGTTGTTTGTCCAAGGTGTACACACTCTGGTTCATTTACACATTATATATATCTATTTATGTAGAGATCCTCTTCCCATGTAAATTATTACAGAGTGTTCCATCAACCTCCCTTGCTATATGGTCGGTCTTTTTGATATATGTATATAATATGAATTTGTATACACATGGTAACGCTAATCTTCATTTATCCATTCCCCCCACCTTTCCTTTTAGGTAAGCATAGTTTTTTTTTATAAGTCTGTGATTGCCTTTCCCTGTGGAAATATGTTCATTTGTGTCAGTTATTAGATAACGCCTATAAGTGATTTCATAGGATATAGGACTTTTGCTTTCCGACTTCCCTCATGTTCTGTGATTATCTCCAAGATCATCTATGGTGCCTCAAAGAGCAGTGTTTCATGGTTTTCCATGGCTAGTATTCATTGTGTACATGGACCACTTCTTGTTTATCCCTTCATCCGTTGATGGACATTTTGGTTGCTTCACTGTCTTGTCTATTGTGAATAAGGCTGCAGTGCAGCTTTTGCAGCCCGGGTCTTCTTGATTCTGGTCTTCTCAGGTGAGAGGCCCATTGGTGCGCCTGCTGGATTGAATGGTACCTCAATTTCTCCTTTTAAACGCAGCTCCTTTCTGTTCTCATTATTGGCTGTTAACCACTTTACATCTCACCAGCAGCTAGAGGGTACAGAGTTCTCTAAAACCTCTTCAGCATTGATTGTTTGTAGGCTTTTTGCTGATGGTCAGTGGACTGGTGTGAGTTGAAAACTTTTTGTAGATTAGATTGCATGAGTCTAATACTTCCTGAGGTTGAGCTTTTATCCATTTTCCTTTTTCTAAAAAGAGAGTGAGTAAAACTTACCTCTTCATACTATCTTCTTGAAAATGTTACCTGTTTTGAATTGTTTTATCCATTCCCTACCTCAGCACAATTTTGAGGGCAGGTGTCCTTTACAGCCCTGAGTCCTGGTGAATGTTAAGTGACCATTAGCTGTGGGTTAAAAGCTGCTCTTGCGGGAATGGGCCACAAGGCGGCAGCATTTCTCCTTTACCAAATCTGGTTACTAGGACAACAGAGCCTTACTGGAAGTGGTGTTCTAGGTTGTAAATTAGAATGGAATGTGCCAGGAAAAAGCCCTTTAAGTTTATGTCTCATTACTTCTTGTTCGTAGTTTTAACTTAATTTTTATTTTTTTATCACAGCAAACTTGATTACAATGTTTTGTTTGTTCTAGGTGTGCAAGATGTGCTTCTTTCACACATATACATATATCTATTCTTCTTCAGATCCTTTTCCCATGTAGGTTATGACACAATGTTGAGTAGTCTTCCCTTGGTATTCCATAGATCTTTGGTGATTATATATTTCACATGTGTTGGTATCTCTCCGTTAACCTCAATATGGTAGTGTATCCAATCCTCACACCTTTCCATTTGGCGAAGCATAAGTTTTTGTACTGAATCTGTGATTGCCTTTCTCTGTGGAAATATCTTCGTTTGTTTCAATTTTTAGGTAACACCTGTATGTGATATGATAGGATATGTGTCTTTCGCTGTCTCACTTACTACAAGTTGCGTGATTACTTCTAGACTCATCTGTGGTGCTGCAAATGGCATTGTTTCATTTTTTCACTAGCTCATATTCCATGTGTACATGTAGCAGTTCTTCTTTGTCCACCCATCTGTCGGTGGACTTTTTGGTTACTTCCATATCTTGGCTATTGTAATACTATGCAATGCAGATTTGCCTGCCTGTGTCTTTCCAATTCTGTCTTCTTAGGTTATAGTTCCAGGAATGGGTCTGTTGGATCATATGGTAGCTCAATGTTTACCTTTTAAAGGCACCTCCATTCTGTTCTCTTTAGTGGCTCTTTCCAGGTTACGTCCCACGTAAAGTTGAGGGTATGCACTTCTCCACAGCACCTTCAGCATTTATTCTTTGTAGTTTTTTTGCTGATGGTTATTCTGACTGGTTTGAGCTGATACCTCTTTGTGGTTGAATTTGCATGTGTCTCATAATGCGTTGAAATTGAGCTTTAAGACATGTGCTTTTTATTTTTCCAGCTGTGATTAGAGCTTAGTTCTTCAAAGTGTTTACTTGAAGTATGTGTCACCTTTTGAAATATTTTGGCCATTACCTCCCTCAAGACATTTTGAGGGCAGGTTTCATTTACAGCCCTGCAGTACTAGTTCATATGAAGTGACCATTAGCTCAAGCTTTAAACCTGCTTTTGCAGGTAACGGCCAGAGGGCGGCAGCCTTTCTACGTTCCCCACGCTGGTACTAGGGAAACAGACCTACCAGCCAGTGGTGTTCTTCGGTTATAAATTAGAGTGGAATGTGCCCGGAGAAACCCACAGTTGCTGATGTCTCCTTACATTTGTTTGTTTTTTAAATTTAATTTACATTTTTTACTGGAGTTCTATTCCATTGTATACATGGACCACTTCTTCTTGGTGCATTCCTCTGTTGATGGACATTTTTGTTGCTTCCATGTGTTTACTATGGTAAGTATTGCTGGCGTACAGGTTTGCCAGCCTGTGACTTTTTGATTCTCATTTTCTCAGGTGATAGGCTCAGCAGATGGTATGCTTGATTCACTGGTAGCTCAATGTTTACCTTTTCAAAGCACCTCCATTGTGTTTACAGGAATGGTTCTTACCACGTCCCCCTTAGAGCTCAGGGTACACATTTCTCCACAATCCCTTCAGCATGTATTGTTTGCAGCATTTTTGCTGATGGCCATTCTGACTGCTGTGAGCTGATAGGTATTTGTAATTTCCGTTTGCCTATCTTTAAAAATTCCTAAACTTTATCATTTTCCCACGCCTTTTTCTTTTCACTTAAAAGAAAAAACCGTGTGTACAATATACCTCTTGAAATTGTCTTCTTCGAAGGTTGCCCTCTTTTCAATTTTTTCGTCGATTTTTGACCCCAGAAATTTATTGGAGGGCAGGTGTCATTTACAGAACTGCAAGTTGGTGAATATTTAGTGACCTTTCGCAGTGGGTTTAAAGCTGCTGTTGTGGGAAACGGCCACAAGGAGGCAGCATTTCTCCATTCCCCAATCTGGGTACTAGGGCAGCAGAGACTTTCTGGAAGTCGTTGTCCTAGGTTGTAAATGAGAATGGAATTTGCCAGGAGAAATCCCCATAAGTTTATGTCTCATTACTTCTTCTTGGGTTTTTACATTTTTTAAATCAGAGTAAAGATTAGAATATTGTTTTTCCTAGGTGTACACAATCTGGTTCATTTGTACATTATCTACGTCTATTAATGTACAGATCCTCTTCCCATGTAAAATATTACAGTGTTCCATAGACCTCCCTTGCTATATGTTCGGTCTTTTTGATACATGTATATAATATGTATTTGTATACGTATAGTAACACTATTCTTCATTTATCAATTCCCCCCTCCTTTCCTTTTAGATGAGCATAGTTTGTTTTCTAAGCCCGTGAGTGTCTTTCTCTTTGGAAATATGTTCATTTGTGTCAGTTATTACATAATGCCATAAGTGATATTATAGGATATAGGTCTTTTGCTTTCTGTCCTACTTCATGTTTTGTGATTATCTCCAGGCTCATGTATGGTGCCTCAAAGAGCAGTGCTTCAATGTTTTCCATGGCTAATATTCCATTGTGGACATGGACCACTTCTTCTTGGTGCATTCCTCTGTTGATGGACGTTTTCGTTGCTTCCAAGTGTTGCGTATGGTAACTATTGCTGGAGTGCAGGATTGCCAGCCTGTGACTTTTGGATTTTCATTTTCTCAGGTGATACACCCAGCAGTGGGTATGATTGATTGACTGGTATGGTAGCTCAATGTTACCTTTTCAAGGCACCTCAATTGTGCTTTCATTAGTGGCTCTTACCACGTCCCCCTTAGAATCGAGGGTACTCATTTCTCCACAATCACGTCACCATTTATTGTTTGCAGCATTTTTGTCGAGGGCCATTCTGACTGGTGTGAGCTGATAGGTTTTTGTAATTTGGGTTGACATGTCTTTAAAAATTCCTAAAATTCATCATTTTTCCACGCCTTTTTCTTTTGTGTTAAAAGAAAAAAGAAAAAAAAAGTGTGAGTACAATCTACCTCTTCAAATTGTCTTTTTGGAAGGTTGCACTCTTGAATTTTTGGGTCGATTTTCGACCTCAGTATTTTTTGGAGGGCAGGTGACATTTACAGAACTGAATTGGTGAATATTTAGTGACCTTTTGCAGTGGGTTTAAAGCTGCTGTTGTGGGAAACGGCCACAAGGAGGCAGCATTTCTCCATTCCCGAATCTGGGTACTAGGGCAGCAGAGCCGTTCTGGAAGTCGTTTACCTGGGTTGTAAATTTGAATGGAATGTGCCAGGAAAACCACCCATAAGTTTATGTCTCATTACTTCTAGTTCGTTGTTTTAATTTTTTACATTGGGGTAATGGTTCGAATGTTGTTTGTCCAAGGTGTACACACTCTGGTTCATTTACACATTATATATATCTATTTATGTAGAGATCCTCTTCCCATGTAAATTATTACAGAGTGTTCCATCAACCTCCCTTGCTATATGGTCGGTCTTTTTGATATATGTATATAATATGAATTTGTATACAGATGGTAACGCTAATCTTCATTTATCCATTCCCCCCACCTTTCCTTTTAGGTAAGCATAGTTTTTTTTTATAAGTCTGTGATTGCCTTTCCCTGTGGAAATATGTTCATTTGTGTCAGTTATTAGATAACGCCTATAAGTGATTTCATAGGATATAGGACTTTTGCTTTCCGACTTCCCTCATGTTCTGTGATTATCTCCAAGATCATCTATGGTGCCTCAAAGAGCAGTGTTTCATGGTTTTCCATGGCTAGTATTCATTGTGTACATGGACCACTTCTTGTTTATCCCTTCATCCGTTGATGGACATTTTGGTTGCTTCACTGTCTTGTCTATTGTGAATAAGGCTGCAGTGCAGCTTTTGCAGCCCGGGTCTTCTTGATTCTGGTCTTCTCAGGTGAGAGGCCCATTGGTGCGCCTGCTGGATTGAATGGTACCTCAATTTCTCCTTTTAAACGCAGCTCCTTTCTGTTCTCATTATTGGCTGTTAACCACTTTACATCTCACCAGCAGCTAGAGGGTACAGAGTTCTCTAAAACCTCTTCAGCATTGATTGTTTGTAGGCTTTTTGCTGATGGTCAGTGGACTGGTGTGAGTTGAAAACTTTTTGTAGATTAGATTGCATGAGTCTAATACTTCCTGAGGTTGAGCTTTTATCCATTTTCCTTTTTCTAAAAAGAGAGTGAGTAAAACTTACCTCTTCATACTATCTTCTTGAAAATGTTGCCTGTTTTGAATTGTTTTATCCATTCCCTACCTCAGCACAATTTTGAGGGCAGGTGTCCTTTACAGCCCTGAGTCCTTGTGAATGTTAAGTGACCATTAGCTGTGGGTTAAAAGCTGCTCTTGCGGGAATGGGCCACAAGGCGGCAGCATTTCTCCTTTACCAAATCTGGTTACTAGGACAACAGAGCCTTACTGGAAGTGGTGTTCTAGGTTGTAAATTAGAATGGAATGTGCCAGGAAAAAGCCCTTTAAGTTTATGTCTCATTACTTCTTGTTCGTAGTTTTAACTTAATTTTTATTTTTTTATCACAGCAAACTTGATTACAATGTTTTGTTTGTTCTAGGTGTGCAAGATGTGCTTCTTTCACACATATACATATATCTATTCTTCTTCAGATCCTTTTCCCATGTAGGTTATGACACAATGTTGAGTAGTCTTCCCTTGGTATTCCGTAGATCTTTGGTGATTATATATTTCACATGTGTTGGTATCTCTCCGTTAACCTCAATATGGTAGTGTATCCAATCCTCACACCTTTCCATTTGGCGAAGCATAAGTTTTTGTACTGAATCTGTGATTGCCTTTCTCTGTGGAAATATCTTCGTTTGTTTCAATTTTTAGGTAACACCTGTATGTGATATGATAGGATATGTGTCTTTCGCTGTCTCACTTACTACAAGTTGCGTGATTACTTCTAGACTCATCTGTGGTGCTGCAAATGGCATTGTTTCATTTTTTCGCTAGCTCATATTCCATGTGTACATGTAGCAGTTCTTCTTTGTCCACCCATCTGTCGGTGGACTTTTTGGTTACTTCCATATCTTGGCTATTGTAATACTATGCAATGCAGATTTGCCTGCCTGTGTCTTTCCAATTCTGTCTTCTTAGGTTATAGTTCCAGGAATGGGTCTGTTGGATCATATGGTAGCTCAATGTTTACCTTTTAAAGGCACCTCCATTCTGTTCTCTTTAGTGGCTCCTTCCAGGTTACGTCCCACGTAAAGTTGAGGGTATGCACTTCTCCACAGCACCTTCAGCATTTATTCTTTGTAGTTTTTTTGCTGATGGTTATTCTGACTGGTTTGAGCTGATACCTCTTTGTGGTTGAATTTGCATGTGTCTCATAATGCGTTGAAATTGAGCTTTAAGACATGTGCTTTTTATTTTTCCAGCTGTGATTAGAGCTTAGTTCTTCAAAGTGTTTACTTGAAGTATGTGTCACCTTTTGAAATATTTTGGCCATTACCTCCCTCAAGACATTTTGAGGGCAGGTTTCATTTACAGCCCTGCAGTACTAGTTCATATGAAGTGACCATTAGCTCAAGCTTTAAACCTGCTTTTGCAGGTAACGGCCAGAGGGCGGCAGCCTTTCTACGTTCCCCACGCTGGTACTAGGGAAACAGACCTACCAGCCAGTGGTGTTCTTCGGTTATAAATTAGAGTGGAATGTGCCCGGAGAAACCCACAGTTGCTGATGTCTCCTTACATTTGTTTGTTTTTTAAATTTAATTTACATTTTTTACTGGAGTACTCTTCCGTTGTATACATGGACCACTTCTTCTTGGTGCATTCCTCTGTTGATGGACATTTTTGTTGCTTCCATGTGTTGACTATGGTAAGTATTGCTGGCGTACAGGTTTGCCAGCCTGTGAGTTTTTGATTCTCATTTTCTCAGGTGATAGGCTCAGCAGATGGTATGCTTGATTCACTGTTAGCTCAATGTTTACCTTTTCAAAGCACCTCCATTGTGTTTACAGGAATGGTTCTTACCACGTCCCCCTTAGAGCTCAGGGTACACATTTCTCCACAATCCCTTCAGCATGTATTGTTTGCAGCATTTTTGCTGATGGCCATTCTGACTGCTGTGAGCTGATAGGTATTTGTAATTTCCGTTTGCCTATCTTTAAAAATTCCTAAACTTTATCATTTTCCCACGCCTTTTTCTTTTCACTTAAAAGAAAAAACCGTGTGTACAATATACCTCTTGAAATTGTCTTCTTCGAAGGTTGCCCTCTTTTCAATTTTTTCGTCGATTTTTGACCCCAGAAATTTATTGGAGGGCAGGTGTCATTTACAGAACTGCAAGTTGGTGAATATTTAGTGACCTTTCGCAGTGGGTTTAAAGCTGCTGTTGTGGGAAACGGCCACAAGGAGGCAGCATTTCTCCATTCCCCAATCTGGGTACTAGGGCAGCAGAGACTTTCTGGAAGTCGTTGTCCTAGGTTGTAAATGAGAATGGAATTTGCCAGGAGAAATCCCCATAAGTTTATGTCTCATTACTTCTTCTTGGGTTTTTACATTTTTTTAATCAGAGTAAAGATTAGAATATTGTTTTTCCTAGGTGTACACAATCTGGTTCATTTGTACATTATCTACGTCTATTAATGTACAGATCCTCTTCCCATGTAAAATATTACAGTGTTCCATAGACCTCCCTTGCTATATGTTCGGTCTTTTTGATACATGTATATAATATGTATTTGTATACGTATAGTAACACTATTCTTCATTTATCAATTCCCCCCTCCTTTCCTTTTAGATGAGCATAGTTTGTTTTCTAAGCCCGTGAGTGTCTTTCTCTTTGGAAATATGTTCATTTGTGTCAGTTATTACATAATGCCATAAGTGATATTATAGGATATAGGTCTTTTGCTTTCTGTCCTACTTCATGTTTTGTGATTATCTCCAGGCTCATGTATGGTGCCTCAAAGAGCAGTGCTTCAATGTTTTCCATGGCTAATATTCCATTGTGGACATGGACCACTTCTTCTTGGTGCATTCCTCTGTTGATGGACGTTTTCGTTGCTTCCAAGTGTTGCGTATGGTAACTATTGCTGGAGTGCAGGATTGCCAGCCTGTGACTTTTGGATTTTCATTTTCTCAGGTGATACACCCAGCAGTGGGTATGATTGATTGACTGGTATGGTAGCTCAATGTTACCTTTTCAAGGCACCTCAATTGTGCTTTCATTAGTGGCTCTTACCACGTCCCCCTTAGAATCGAGGGTACTCATTTCTCCACAATCACGTCAGCATTTATTGTTTGCAGCATTTTTGTCGAGGGCCATTCTGACTGGTGTGAGCTGATAGGTTTTTGTAATTTGGGTTGACATGTCTTTAAAAATTCCTAAAATTCATCATTTTTCCACGCCTTTTTCTTTTGTGTTAAAAGAAAAAAGAAAAAAAAAGTGTGAGTACAATCTACCTCTTCAAATTGTCTTTTTGGAAGGTTGCACTCTTGAATTTTTGGGTCGATTTTCGACCTCAGTATTTTTTGGAGGGCAGGTGACATTTACAGAACTGAATTGGTGAATATTTAGTGACCTTTTGCAGTGGGTTTAAAGCTGCTGTTGTGGGAAACGGCCACAAGGAGGCAGCATTTCTCCATTCCCGAATCTGGGTACTAGGGCAGCAGAGCCGTTCTGGAAGTCGTTTACCTGGGTTGTAAATTTGAATGGAATGTGCCAGGAAAACCACCCATAAGTTTATGTCTCATTACTTCTAGTTCGTTGTTTTAATTTTTTACATTGGGGTAATGGTTCGAATGTTGTTTGTCCAAGGTGTACACACTCTGGTTCATTTACACATTATATATATCTATTTATGTAGAGATCCTCTTCCCATGTAAATTATTACAGAGTGTTCCATCAACCTCCCTTGCTATATGGTCGGTCTTTTTGATATATGTATATAATATGAATTTGTATACAGATGGTAACGCTAATCTTCATTTATCCATTCCCCCCACCTTTCCTTTTAGGTAAGCATAGTTTTTTTTTATAAGTCTGTGATTGCCTTTCCCTGTGGAAATATGTTCATTTGTGTCAGTTATTAGATAACGCCTATAAGTGATTTCATAGGATATAGGACTTTTGCTTTCCGACTTCCCTCATGTTCTGTGATTATCTCCAAGATCATCTATGGTGCCTCAAAGAGCAGTGTTTCATGGTTTTCCATGGCTAGTATTCATTGTGTACATGGACCACTTCTTGTTTATCCCTTCATCCGTTGATGGACATTTTGGTTGCTTCACTGTCTTGTCTATTGTGAATAAGGCTGCAGTGCAGCTTTTGCAGCCCGGGTCTTCTTGATTCTGGTCTTCTCAGGTGAGAGGCCCATTGGTGCGCCTGCTGGATTGAATGGTACCTCAATTTCTCCTTTTAAACGCAGCTCCTTTCTGTTCTCATTATTGGCTGTTAACCACTTTACATCTCACCAGCAGCTAGAGGGTACAGAGTTCTCTAAAACCTCTTCAGCATTGATTGTTTGTAGGCTTTTTGCTGATGGTCAGTCGACTGGTGTGAGTTGAAAACTTTTTGTAGATTAGATTGCATGAGTCTAATACTTCCTGAGGTTGAGCTTTTATCCATTTTCCTTTTTCTAAAAAGAGAGTGAGTAAAACTTACCTCTTCATACTATCTTCTTGAAAATGTTGCCTGTTTTGAATTGTTTTATCCATTCCCTACCTCAGCACAATTTTGAGGGCAGGTGTCCTTTACAGCCCTGAGTCCTGGTGAATGTTAAGTGACCATTAGCTGTGGGTTAAAAGCTGCTCTTGCGGGAATGGGCCACAAGGCGGCAGCATTTCTCCTTTACCAAATCTGGTTACTAGGACAACAGAGCCTTACTGGAAGTGGTGTTCTAGGTTGTAAATTAGAATGGAATGTGCCAGGAAAAAGCCCTTTAAGTTTATGTCTCATTACTTCTTGTTCGTAGTTTTAACTTAATTTTTATTTTTTTATCACAGCAAACTTGATTACAATGTTTTGTTTGTTCTAGGTGTGCAAGATGTGCTTCTTTCACACATATACATATATCTATTCTTCTTCAGATCCTTTTCCCATGTAGGTTATGACACAATGTTGAGTAGTCTTCCCTTGGTATTCCGTAGATCTTTGGTGATTATATATTTCACATGTGTTGGTATCTCTCCGTTAACCTCAATATGGTAGTGTATCCAATCCTCACACCTTTCCATTTGGCGAAGCATAAGTTTTTGTACTGAATCTGTGATTGCCTTTCTCTGTGGAAATATCTTCGTTTGTTTCAATTTTTAGGTAACACCTGTATGTGATATGATAGGATATGTGTCTTTCGCTGTCTCACTTACTACAAGTTGCGTGATTACTTCTAGACTCATCTGTGGTGCTGCAAATGGCATTGTTTCATTTTTTCACTAGCTCATATTCCATGTGTACATGTAGCAGTTCTTCTTTGTCCACCCATCTGTCGGTGGACTTTTTGGTTACTTCCATATCTTGGCTATTGTAATACTATGCAATGCAGATTTGCCTGCCTGTGTCTTTCCAATTCTGTCTTCTTAGGTTATAGTTCCAGGAATGGGTCTGTTGGATCATATGGTAGCTCAATGTTTACCTTTTAAAGGCACCTCCATTCTGTTCTCTTTAGTGGCTCCTTCCAGGTTACGTCCCACGTAAAGTTGAGGGTATGCACTTCTCCACAGCACCTTCAGCATTTATTCTTTGTAGTTTTTTTGCTGATGGTTATTCTGACTGGTTTGAGCTGATACCTCTTTGTGGTTGAATTTGCATGTGTCTCATAATGCGTTGAAATTGAGCTTTAAGACATGTGCTTTTTATTTTTCCAGCTGTGATTAGAGCTTAGTTCTTCAAAGTGTTTACTTGAAGTATGTGTCACCTTTTGAAATATTTTGGCCATTACCTCCCTCAAGACATTTTGAGGGCAGGTTTCATTTACAGCCCTGCAGTACTAGTTCATATGAAGTGACCATTAGCTCAAGCTTTAAACCTGCTTTTGCAGGTAACGGCCAGAGGGCGGCAGCCTTTCTACGTTCCCCACGCTGGTACTAGGGAAACAGACCTACCAGCCAGTGGTGTTCTTCGGTTATAAATTAGAGTGGAATGTGCCCGGAGAAACCCACAGTTGCTGATGTCTCCTTACATTTGTTTGTTTTTTAAATTTAATTTACATTTTTTACTGGAGTACTCTTCCGTTGTATACATGGACCACTTCTTCTTGGTGCATTCCTCTGTTGATGGACATTTTTGTTGCTTCCATGTGTTGACTATGGTAAGTATTGCTGGCGTACAGGTTTGCCAGCCTGTGACTTTTTGATTCTCATTTTCTCAGGTGATAGGCTCAGCAGATGGTATGCTTGATTCACTGGTAGCTCAATGTTTACCTTTTCAAAGCACCTCCATTGTGTTTACAGGAATGGTTCTTACCACGTCCCCCTTAGAGCTCAGGGTACACATTTCTCCACAATCCCTTCAGCATGTATTGTTTGCAGCATTTTTGCTGATGGCCATTCTGACTGCTGTGAGCTGATAGGTATTTGTAATTTCCGTTTGCCTATCTTTAAAAATTCCTAAACTTTATCATTTTCCCACGCCTTTTTCTTTTCACTTAAAAGAAAAAACCGTGTGTACAATATACCTCTTGAAATTGTCTTCTTCGAAGGTTGCCCTCTTTTCAATTTTTTCGTCGATTTTTGACCCCAGAAATTTATTGGAGGGCAGGTGTCATTTACAGAACTGCAAGTTGGTGAATATTTAGTGACCTTTCGCAGTGGGTTTAAAGCTGCTGTTGTGGGAAACGGCCACAAGGAGGCAGCATTTCTCCATTCCCCAATCTGGGTACTAGGGCAGCAGAGACTTTCTGGAAGTCGTTGTCCTAGGTTGTAAATGAGAATGGAATTTGCCAGGAGAAATCCCCATAAGTTTATGTCTCATTACTTCTTCTTGGGTTTTTACATTTTTTTAATCAGAGTAAAGATTAGAATATTGTTTTTCCTAGGTGTACACAATCTGGTTCATTTGTACATTATCTACGTCTATTAATGTACAGATCCTCTTCCCATGTAAAATATTACAGTGTTCCATAGACCTCCCTTGCTATATGTTCGGTCTTTTTGATACATGTATATAATATGTATTTGTATACGTATAGTAACACTATTCTTCATTTATCAATTCCCCCCTCCTTTCCTTTTAGATGAGCATAGTTTGTTTTCTAAGCCCGTGAGTGTCTTTCTCTTTGGAAATATGTTCATTTGTGTCAGTTATTACATAATGCCATAAGTGATATTATAGGATATAGGTCTTTTGCTTTCTGTCCTACTTCATGTTTTGTGATTATCTCCAGGCTCATGTATGGTGCCTCAAAGAGCAGTGCTTCAATGTTTTCCATGGCTAATATTCCATTGTGGACATGGACCACTTCTTCTTGGTGCATTCCTCTGTTGATGGACGTTTTCGTTGCTTCCAAGTGTTGCGTATGGTAACTATTGCTGGAGTGCAGGATTGCCAGCCTGTGACTTTTGGATTTTCATTTTCTCAGGTGATACACCCAGCAGTGGGTATGATTGATTGACTGGTATGGTAGCTCAATGTTACCTTTTCAAGGCACCTCAATTGTGCTTTCATTAGTGGCTCTTACCACGTCCCCCTTAGAATCGAGGGTACTCATTTCTCCACAATCACGTCAGCATTTATTGTTTGCAGCATTTTTGTCGAGGGCCATTCTGACTGGTGTGAGCTGATAGGTTTTTGTAATTTGGGTTGACATGTCTTTAAAAATTCCTAAAATTCATCATTTTTCCACGCCTTTTTCTTTTGTGTTAAAAGAAAAAAGAAAAAAAAAGTGTGAGTACAATCTACCTCTTCAAATTGTCTTTTTGGAAGGTTGCACTCTTGAATTTTTGGGTCGATTTTCGACCTCAGTATTTTTTGGAGGGCAGGTGACATTTACAGAACTGAATTGGTGAATATTTAGTGACCTTTTGCAGTGGGTTTAAAGCTGCTGTTGTGGGAAACGGCCACAAGGAGGCAGCATTTCTCCATTCCCGAATCTGGGTACTAGGGCAGCAGAGCCGTTCTGGAAGTCGTTTACCTGGGTTGTAAATTTGAATGGAATGTGCCAGGAAAACCACCCATAAGTTTATGTCTCATTACTTCTAGTTCGTTGTTTTAATTTTTTACATTGGGGTAATGGTTCGAATGTTGTTTGTCCAAGGTGTACACACTCTGGTTCATTTACACATTATATATATCTATTTATGTAGAGATCCTCTTCCCATGTAAATTATTACAGAGTGTTCCATCAACCTCCCTTGCTATATGGTCGGTCTTTTTGATATATGTATATAATATGAATTTGTATACAGATGGTAACGCTAATCTTCATTTATCCATTCCCCCCACCTTTCCTTTTAGGTAAGCATAGTTTTTTTTTATAAGTCTGTGATTGCCTTTCCCTGTGGAAATATGTTCATTTGTGTCAGTTATTAGATAACGCCTATAAGTGATTTCATAGGATATAGGACTTTTGCTTTCCGACTTCCCTCATGTTCTGTGATTATCTCCAAGATCATCTATGGTGCCTCAAAGAGCAGTGTTTCATGGTTTTCCATGGCTAGTATTCATTGTGTACATGGACCACTTCTTGTTTATCCCTTCATCCGTTGATGGACATTTTGGTTGCTTCACTGTCTTGTCTATTGTGAATAAGGCTGCAGTGCAGCTTTTGCAGCCCGGGTCTTCTTGATTCTGGTCTTCTCAGGTGAGAGGCCCATTGGTGCGCCTGCTGGATTGAATGGTACCTCAATTTCTCCTTTTAAACGCAGCTCCTTTCTGTTCTCATTATTGGCTGTTAACCACTTTACATCTCACCAGCAGCTAGAGGGTACAGAGTTCTCTAAAACCTCTTCAGCATTGATTGTTTGTAGGCTTTTTGCTGATGGTCAGTGGACTGGTGTGAGTTGAAAACTTTTTGTAGATTAGATTGCATGAGTCTAATACTTCCTGAGGTTGAGCTTTTATCCATTTTCCTTTTTCTAAAAAGAGAGTGAGTAAAACTTACCTCTTCATACTATCTTCTTGAAAATGTTGCCTGTTTTGAATTGTTTTATCCATTCCCTACCTCAGCACAATTTTGAGGGCAGGTGTCCTTTACAGCCCTGAGTCCTTGTGAATGTTAAGTGACCATTAGCTGTGGGTTAAAAGCTGCTCTTGCGGGAATGGGCCACAAGGCGGCAGCATTTCTCCTTTACCAAATCTGGTTACTAGGACAACAGAGCCTTACTGGAAGTGGTGTTCTAGGTTGTAAATTAGAATGGAATGTGCCAGGAAAAAGCCCTTTAAGTTTATGTCTCATTACTTCTTGTTCGTAGTTTTAACTTAATTTTTATTTTTTATCACAGCAAACTTGATTACAATGTTTTGTTTGTTCTAGGTGTGCAAGATGTGCTTCTTTCACACATATACATATATCTATTCTTCTTCAGATCCTTTTCCCATGTAGGTTATGACACAATGTTGAGTAGTCTTCCCTTGGTATTCCGTAGATCTTTGGTGATTATATATTTCACATGTGTTGGTATCTCTCTGTTAACCTCAATATGGTAGTGTATCCAATCCTCACACCTTTCCATTTGGCGAAGCATAAGTTTTTGTACTGAATCTGTGATTGCCTTTCTCTGTGGAAATATCTTCGTTTGTTTCAATTTTTAGGTAACACCTGTATGTGATATGATAGGATATGTGTCTTTCGCTGTCTCACTTCCTACAAGTTGCGTGATTACTTCTAGACTCATCTGTGGTGCTGCAAATGGCATTGTTTCATTTTTTCACTAGCTCATATTCCATGTGTACATGTAGCAGTTCTTCTTTGTCCACCCATCTGTCGGTGGACTTTTTGGTTACTTCCATATCTTGGCTATTGTAATACTATGCAATGCAGATTTGCCTGCCTGTGTCTTTCCAATTCTGTCTTCTTAGGTTATAGTTCCAGGAATGGGTCTGTTGGATCATATGGTAGCTCAATGTTTACCTTTTAAAGGCACCTCCATTCTGTTCTCTTTAGTGGCTCCTTCCAGGTTACGTCCCATGTAAAGTTGAGGGTATGCACTTCTCCACAGCACCTTCAGCATTTATTCTTTGTAGTTTTTTTGCTGATGGTTATTCTGACTGGTTTGAGCTGATACCTCTTTGTGGTTGAATTTGCATGTGTCTCATAATGCGTTGAAATTGAGCTTTAAGACATGTGCTTTTTATTTTTCCAGCTGTGATTAGAGCTTAGTTCTTCAAAGTGTTTACTTGAAGTATGTGTCACCTTTTGAAATATTTTGGCCATTACCTCCCTCAAGACATTTTGAGGGCAGGTTTCATTTACAGCCCTGCAGTACTAGTTCATATGAAGTGACCATTAGCTCAAGCTTTAAACCTGCTTTTGCAGGTAACGGCCAGAGGGCGGCAGCCTTTCTACGTTCCCCACGCTGGTACTAGGGAAACAGACCTACCAGCCAGTGGTGTTCTTCGGTTATAAATTAGAGTGGAATGTGCCCGGAGAAACCCACAGTTGCTGATGTCTCCTTACATTTGTTTGTTTTTTAAATTTAATTTACATTTTTTACTGGAGTACTCTTCCGTTGTATACATGGACCACTTCTTCTTGGTGCATTCCTCTGTTGATGGACATTTTTGTTGCTTCCATGTGTTGACTATGGTAAGTATTGCTGGCGTACAGGTTTGCCAGCCTGTGACTTTTTGATTCTCATTTTCTCAGGTGATAGGCTCAGCAGATGGTATGCTTGATTCACTGTTAGCTCAATGTTTACCTTTTCAAAGCACCTCCATTGTGTTTACAGGAATGGTTCTTACCACGTCCCCCTTAGAGCTCAGGGTACACATTTCTCCACAATCCCTTCAGCATGTATTGTTTGCAGCATTTTTGCTGATGGCCATTCTGACTGCTGTGAGCTGATAGGTATTTGTAATTTCTGTTTGCCTATCTTTAAAAATTCCTAAACTTTATCATTTTCCCACGCCTTTTTCTTTTCACTTAAAAGAAAAAACCGTGTGTACAATATACCTCTTGAAATTGTCTTCTTCGAAGGTTGCCCTCTTTTCAATTTTTTCGTCGATTTTTGACCCCAGAAATTTATTGGAGGGCAGGTGTCATTTACAGAACTGCAAGTTGGTGAATATTTAGTGACCTTTCGCAGTGGGTTTAAAGCTGCTGTTGTGGGAAACGGCCACAAGGAGGCAGCATTTCTCCATTCCCCAATCTGGGTACTAGGGCAGCAGAGACTTTCTGGAAGTCGTTGTCCTAGGTTGTAAATGAGAATGGAATTTGCCAGGAGAAATCCCCATAAGTTTATGTCTCATTACTTCTTCTTGGGTTTTTACATTTTTTTAATCAGAGTAAAGATTAGAATATTGTTTTTCCTAGGTGTACACAATCTGGTTCATTTGTACATTATCTACGTCTATTAATGTACAGATCCTCTTCCCATGTAAAATATTACAGTGTTCCATAGACCTCCCTTGCTATATGTTCGGTCTTTTTGATACATGTATATAATATGTATTTGTATACGTATAGTAACACTATTCTTCATTTATCAATTCCCCCCTCCTTTCCTTTTAGATGAGCATAGTTTGTTTTCTAAGCCCGTGAGTGTCTTTCTCTTTGGAAATATGTTCATTTGTGTCAGTTATTACATAATGCCATAAGTGATATTATAGGATATAGGTCTTTTGCTTTCTGTCCTACTTCATGTTTTGTGATTATCTCCAGGCTCATGTATGGTGCCTCAAAGAGCAGTGCTTCAATGTTTTCCATGGCTAATATTCCATTGTGGACATGGACCACTTCTTCTTGGTGCATTCCTCTGTTGATGGACGTTTTCGTTGCTTCCAAGTGTTGCGTATGGTAACTATTGCTGGAGTGCAGGATTGCCAGCCTGTGACTTTTGGATTTTCATTTTCTCAGGTGATACACCCAGCAGTGGGTATGATTGATTGACTGGTATGGTAGCTCAATGTTACCTTTTCAAGGCACCTCAATTGTGCTTTCATTAGTGGCTCTTACCACGTCCCCCTTAGAATCGAGGGTACTCATTTCTCCACAATCACGTCAGCATTTATTGTTTGCAGCATTTTTGTCGAGGGCCATTCTGACTGGTGTGAGCTGATAGGTTTTTGTAATTTGGGTTGACATGTCTTTAAAAATTCCTAAAATTCATCATTTTTCCACGCCTTTTTCTTTTGTGTTAAAAGAAAAAAGAAAAAAAAAAGTGTGAGTACAATCTACCTCTTCAAATTGTCTTTTTGGAAGGTTGCACTCTTGAATTTTTGGGTCGATTTTCGACCTCAGTATTTTTTGGAGGGCAGGTGACATTTACAGAACTGAATTGGTGAATATTTAGTGACCTTTTGCAGTGGGTTTAAAGCTGCTGTTGTGGGAAACGGCCACAAGGAGGCAGCATTTCTCCATTCCCGAATCTGGGTACTAGGGCAGCAGAGCCGTTCTGGAAGTCGTTTACCTGGGTTGTAAATTTGAATGGAATGTGCCAGGAAAACCACCCATAAGTTTATGTCTCATTACTTCTAGTTCGTTGTTTTAATTTTTTACATTGGGGTAATGGTTCGAATGTTGTTTGTCCAAGGTGTACACACTCTGGTTCATTTACACATTATATATATCTATTTATGTAGAGATCCTCTTCCCATGTAAATTATTACAGAGTGTTCCATCAACCTCCCTTGCTATATGGTCGGTCTTTTTGATATATGTATATAATATGAATTTGTATACAGATGGTAACGCTAATCTTCATTTATCCATTCCCCCCACCTTTCCTTTTACGTAAGCATAGTTTTTTTTTATAAGTCTGTGATTGCCTTTCCCTGTGGAAATATGTTCATTTGTGTCAGTTATTAGATAACGCCTATAAGTGATTTCATAGGATATAGGACTTTTGCTTTCCGACTTCCCTCATGTTCTGTGATTATCTCCAAGATCATCTATGGTGCCTCAAAGAGCAGTGTTTCATGGTTTTCCATGGCTAGTATTCATTGTGTACATGGACCACTTCTTGTTTATCCCTTCATCCGTTGATGGACATTTTGGTTGCTTCACTGTCTTGTCTATTGTGAATAAGGCTGCAGTGCAGCTTTTGCAGCCCGGGTCTTCTTGATTCTGGTCTTCTCAGGTGAGAGGCCCATTGGTGCGCCTGCTGGATTGAATGGTACCTCAATTTCTCCTTTTAAACGCAGCTCCTTTCTGTTCTCATTATTGGCTGTTAACCACTTTACATCTCACCAGCAGCTAGAGGGTACAGAGTTCTCTAAAACCTCTTCAGCATTGATTGTTTGTAGGCTTTTTGCTGATGGTCAGTGGACTGGTGTGAGTTGAAAACTTTTTGTAGATTAGATTGCATGAGTCTAATACTTCCTGAGGTTGAGCTTTTATCCATTTTCCTTTTTCTAAAAAGAGAGTGAGTAAAACTTACCTCTTCATACTATCTTCTTGAAAATGTTGCCTGTTTTGAATTGTTTTATCCATTCCCTACCTCAGCACAATTTTGAGGGCAGGTGTCCTTTACAGCCCTGAGTCCTTGTGAATGTTAAGTGACCATTAGCTGTGGGTTAAAAGCTGCTCTTGCGGGAATGGGCCACAAGGCGGCAGCATTTCTCCTTTACCAAATCTGGTTACTAGGACAACAGAGCCTTACTGGAAGTGGTGTTCTAGGTTGTAAATTAGAATGGAATGTGCCAGGAAAAAGCCCTTTAAGTTTATGTCTCATTACTTCTTGTTCGTAGTTTTAACTTAATTTTTATTTTTTATCACAGCAAACTTGATTACAATGTTTTGTTTGTTCTAGGTGTGCAAGATGTGCTTCTTTCACACATATACATATATCTATTCTTCTTCAGATCCTTTTCCCATGTAGGTTATGACACAATGTTGAGTAGTCTTCCCTTGGTATTCCGTAGATCTTTGGTGATTATATATTTCACATGTGTTGGTATCTCTCCGTTAACCTCAATATGGTAGTGTATCCAATCCTCACACCTTTCCATTTGGCGAAGCATAAGTTTTTGTACTGAATCTGTGATTGCCTTTCTCTGTGGAAATATCTTCGTTTGTTTCAATTTTTAGGTAACACCTGTATGTGATATGATAGGATATGTGTCTTTCGCTGTCTCACTTACTACAAGTTGCGTGATTACTTCTAGACTCATCTGTGGTGCTGCAAATGGCATTGTTTCATTTTTTCGCTAGCTCATATTCCATGTGTACATGTAGCAGTTCTTCTTTGTCCACCCATCTGTCGGTGGACTTTTTGGTTACTTCCATATCTTGGCTATTGTAATACTATGCAATGCAGATTTGCCTGCCTGTGTCTTTCCAATTCTGTCTTCTTAGGTTATAGTTCCAGGAATGGGTCTGTTGGATCATATGGTAGCTCAATGTTTACCTTTTAAAGGCACCTCCATTCTGTTCTCTTTAGTGGCTCCTTCCAGGTTACGTCCCACGTAAAGTTGAGGGTATGCACTTCTCCACAGCACCTTCAGCATTTATTCTTTGTAGTTTTTTTGCTGATGGTTATTCTGACTGGTTTGAGCTGATACCTCTTTGTGGTTGAATTTGCATGTGTCTCATAATGCGTTGAAATTGAGCTTTAAGACATGTGCTTTTTATTTTTCCAGCTGTGATTAGAGCTTAGTTCTTCAAAGTGTTTACTTGAAGTATGTGTCACCTTTTGAAATATTTTGGCCATTACCTCCCTCAAGACATTTTGAGGGCAGGTTTCATTTACAGCCCTGCAGTACTAGTTCATATGAAGTGACCATTAGCTCAAGCTTTAAACCTGCTTTTGCAGGTAACGGCCAGAGGGCGGCAGCCTTTCTACGTTCCCCACGCTGGTACTAGGGAAACAGACCTACCAGCCAGTGGTGTTCTTCGGTTATAAATTAGAGTGGAATGTGCCCGGAGAAACCCACAGTTGCTGATGTCTCCTTACATTTGTTTGTTTTTTAAATTTAATTTACATTTTTTACTGGAGTACTCTTCCGTTGTATACATGGACCACTTCTTCTTGGTGCATTCCTCTGTTGATGGACATTTTTGTTGCTTCCATGTGTTGACTATGGTAAGTATTGCTGGCGTACAGGTTTGCCAGCCTGTGAGTTTTTGATTCTCATTTTCTCAGGTGATAGGCTCAGCAGATGGTATGCTTGATTCACTGTTAGCTCAATGTTTACCTTTTCAAAGCACCTCCATTGTGTTTACAGGAATGGTTCTTACCACGTCCCCCTTAGAGCTCAGGGTACACATTTCTCCACAATCCCTTCAGCATGTATTGTTTGCAGCATTTTTGCTGATGGCCATTCTGACTGCTGTGAGCTGATAGGTATTTGTAATTTCCGTTTGCCTATCTTTAAAAATTCCTAAACTTTATCATTTTCCCACGCCTTTTTCTTTTCACTTAAAAGAAAAAACCGTGTGTACAATATACCTCTTGAAATTGTCTTCTTCGAAGGTTGCCCTCTTTTCAATTTTTTCGTCGATTTTTGACCCCAGAAATTTATTGGAGGGCAGGTGTCATTTACAGAACTGCAAGTTGGTGAATATTTAGTGACCTTTCGCAGTGGGTTTAAAGCTGCTGTTGTGGGAAACGGCCACAAGGAGGCAGCATTTCTCCATTCCCCAATCTGGGTACTAGGGCAGCAGAGACTTTCTGGAAGTCGTTGTCCTAGGTTGTAAATGAGAATGGAATTTGCCAGGAGAAATCCCCATAAGTTTATGTCTCATTACTTCTTCTTGGGTTTTTACATTTTTTTAATCAGAGTAAAGATTAGAATATTGTTTTTCCTAGGTGTACACAATCTGGTTCATTTGTACATTATCTACGTCTATTAATGTACAGATCCTCTTCCCATGTAAAATATTACAGTGTTCCATAGACCTCCCTTGCTATATGTTCGGTCTTTTTGATACATGTATATAATATGTATTTGTATACGTATAGTAACACTATTCTTCATTTATCAATTCCCCCCTCCTTTCCTTTTAGATGAGCATAGTTTGTTTTCTAAGCCCGTGAGTGTCTTTCTCTTTGGAAATATGTTCATTTGTGTCAGTTATTACATAATGCCATAAGTGATATTATAGGATATAGGTCTTTTGCTTTCTGTCCTACTTCATGTTTTGTGATTATCTCCAGGCTCATGTATGGTGCCTCAAAGAGCAGTGCTTCAATGTTTTCCATGGCTAATATTCCATTGTGGACATGGACCACTTCTTCTTGGTGCATTCCTCTGTTGATGGACGTTTTCGTTGCTTCCAAGTGTTGCGTATGGTAACTATTGCTGGAGTGCAGGATTGCCAGCCTGTGACTTTTGGATTTTCATTTTCTCAGGTGATACACCCAGCAGTGGGTATGATTGATTGACTGGTATGGTAGCTCAATGTTACCTTTTCAAGGCACCTCAATTGTGCTTTCATTAGTGGCTCTTACCACGTCCCCCTTAGAATCGAGGGTACTCATTTCTCCACAATCACGTCAGCATTTATTGTTTGCAGCATTTTTGTCGAGGGCCATTCTGACTGGTGTGAGCTGATAGGTTTTTGTAATTTGGGTTGACATGTCTTTAAAAATTCCTAAAATTCATCATTTTTCCACGCCTTTTTCTTTTGTGTTAAAAGAAAAAAGAAAAAAAAAGTGTGAGTACAATCTACCTCTTCAAATTGTCTTTTTGGAAGGTTGCACTCTTGAATTTTTGGGTCGATTTTCGACCTCAGTATTTTTTGGAGGGCAGGTGACATTTACAGAACTGAATTGGTGAATATTTAGTGACCTTTTGCAGTGGGTTTAAAGCTGCTGTTGTGGGAAACGGCCACAAGGAGGCAGCATTTCTCCATTCCCGAATCTGGGTACTAGGGCAGCAGAGCCGTTCTGGAAGTCGTTTACCTGGGTTGTAAATTTGAATGGAATGTGCCAGGAAAACCACCCATAAGTTTATGTCTCATTACTTCTAGTTCGTTGTTTTAATTTTTTACATTGGGGTAATGGTTCGAATGTTGTTTGTCCAAGGTGTACACACTCTGGTTCATTTACACATTATATATATCTATTTATGTAGAGATCCTCTTCCCATGTAAATTATTACAGAGTGTTCCATCAACCTCCCTTGCTATATGGTCGGTCTTTTTGATATATGTATATAATATGAATTTGTATACAGATGGTAACGCTAATCTTCATTTATCCATTCCCCCCACCTTTCCTTTTAGGTAAGCATAGTTTTTTTTTATAAGTCTGTGATTGCCTTTCCCTGTGGAAATATGTTCATTTGTGTCAGTTATTAGATAACGCCTATAAGTGATTTCATAGGATATAGGACTTTTGCTTTCCGACTTCCCTCATGTTCTGTGATTATCTCCAAGATCATCTATGGTGCCTCAAAGAGCAGTGTTTCATGGTTTTCCATGGCTAGTATTCATTGTGTACATGGACCACTTCTTGTTTATCCCTTCATCCGTTGATGGACATTTTGGTTGCTTCACTGTCTTGTCTATTGTGAATAAGGCTGCAGTGCAGCTTTTGCAGCCCGGGTCTTCTTGATTCTGGTCTTCTCAGGTGAGAGGCCCATTGGTGCGCCTGCTGGATTGAATGGTACCTCAATTTCTCCTTTTAAACGCAGCTCCTTTCTGTTCTCATTATTGGCTGTTAACCACTTTACATCTCACCAGCAGCTAGAGGGTACAGAGTTCTCTAAAACCTCTTCAGCATTGATTGTTTGTAGGCTTTTTGCTGATGGTCAGTGGACTGGTGTGAGTTGAAAACTTTTTGTAGATTAGATTGCATGAGTCTAATACTTCCTGAGGTTGAGCTTTTATCCATTTTCCTTTTTCTAAAAAGAGAGTGAGTAAAACTTACCTCTTCATACTATCTTCTTGAAAATGTTGCCTGTTTTGAATTGTTTTATCCATTCCCTACCTCAGCACAATTTTGAGGGCAGGTGTCCTTTACAGCCCTGAGTCCTTGTGAATGTTAAGTGACCATTAGCTGTGGGTTAAAAGCTGCTCTTGCGGGAATGGGCCACAAGGCGGCAGCATTTCTCCTTTACCAAATCTGGTTACTAGGACAACAGAGCCTTACTGGAAGTGGTGTTCTAGGTTGTAAATTAGAATGGAATGTGCCAGGAAAAAGCCCTTTAAGTTTATGTCTCATTACTTCTTGTTCGTAGTTTTAACTTAATTTTTATTTTTTATCACAGCAAACTTGATTACAATGTTTTGTTTGTTCTAGGTGTGCAAGATGTGCTTCTTTCACACATATACATATATCTATTCTTCTTCAGATCCTTTTCCCATGTAGGTTATGACACAATGTTGAGTAGTCTTCCCTTGGTATTCCGTAGATCTTTGGTGATTATATATTTCACATGTGTTGGTATCTCTCCGTTAACCTCAATATGGTAGTGTATCCAATCCTCACACCTTTCCATTTGGCGAAGCATAAGTTTTTGTACTGAATCTGTGATTGCCTTTCTCTGTGGAAATATCTTCGTTTGTTTCAATTTTTAGGTAACACCTGTATGTGATATGATAGGATATGTGTCTTTCGCTGTCTCACTTACTACAAGTTGCGTGATTACTTCTAGACTCATCTGTGGTGCTGCAAATGGCATTGTTTCATTTTTTCACTAGCTCATATTCCATGTGTACATGTAGCAGTTCTTCTTTGTCCACCCATCTGTCGGTGGACTTTTTGGTTACTTCCATATCTTGGCTATTGTAATACTATGCAATGCAGATTTGCCTGCCTGTGTCTTTCCAATTCTGTCTTCTTAGGTTATAGTTCCAGGAATGGGTCTGTTGGATCATATGGTAGCTCAATGTTTACCTTTTAAAGGCACCTCCATTCTGTTCTCTTTAGTGGCTCCTTCCAGGTTACGTCCCACGTAAAGTTGAGGGTATGCACTTCTCCACAGCACCTTCAGCATTTATTCTTTGTAGTTTTTTTGCTGATGGTTATTCTGACTGGTTTGAGCTGATACCTCTTTGTGGTTGAATTTGCATGTGTCTCATAATGTGTTGAAATTGAGCTTTAAGACATGTGCTTTTTATTTTTCCAGCTGTGATTAGAGCTTAGTTCTTCAAAGTGTTTACTTGAAGTATGTGTCACCTTTTGAAATATTTTGGCCATTACCTCCCTCAAGACATTTTGAGGGCAGGTTTCATTTACAGCCCTGCAGTACTAGTTCATATGAAGTGACCATTAGCTCAAGCTTTAAACCTGCTTTTGCAGGTAACGGCCAGAGGGCGGCAGCCTTTCTACGTTCCCCACGCTGGTACTAGGGAAACAGACCTACCAGCCAGTGGTGTTCTTCGGTTATAAATTAGAGTGGAATGTGCCCGGAGAAACCCACAGTTGCTGATGTCTCCTTACATTTGTTTGTTTTTTAAATTTAATTTACATTTTTTACTGGAGTACTCTTCCGTTGTATACATGGACCACTTCTTCTTGGTGCATTCCTCTGTTGATGGACATTTTTGTTGCTTCCATGTGTTGACTATGGTAAGTATTGCTGGCGTACAGGTTTGCCAGCCTGTGACTTTTTGATTCTCATTTTCTCAGGTGATAGGCTCAGCAGATGGTATGCTTGATTCACTGTTAGCTCAATGTTTACCTTTTCAAAGCACCTCCATTGTGTTTACAGGAATGGTTCTTACCACGTCCCCCTTAGAGCTCAGGGTACACATTTCTCCACAATCCCTTCAGCATGTATTGTTTGCAGCATTTTTGCTGATGGCCATTCTGACTGCTGTGAGCTGATAGGTATTTGTAATTTCCGTTTGCCTATCTTTAAAAATTCCTAAACTTTATCATTTTCCCACGCCTTTTTCTTTTCACTTAAAAGAAAAAACCGTGTGTACAATATACCTCTTGAAATTGTCTTCTTCGAAGGTTGCCCTCTTTTCAATTTTTTCGTCGATTTTTGACCCCAGAAATTTATTGGAGGGCAGGTGTCATTTACAGAACTGCAAGTTGGTGAATATTTAGTGACCTTTCGCAGTGGGTTTAAAGCTGCTGTTGTGGGAAACGGCCACAAGGAGGCAGCATTTCTCCATTCCCCAATCTGGGTACTAGGGCAGCAGAGACTTTCTGGAAGTCGTTGTCCTAGGTTGTAAATGAGAATGGAATTTGCCAGGAGAAATCCCCATAAGTTTATGTCTCATTACTTCTTCTTGGGTTTTTACATTTTTTTAATCAGAGTAAAGATTAGAATATTGTTTTTCCTAGGTGTACACAATCTGGTTCATTTGTACATTATCTACGTCTATTAATGTACAGATCCTCTTCCTATGTAAAATATTACAGTGTTCCATAGACCTCCCTTGCTATATGTTCGGTCTTTTTGATACATGTATATAATATGTATTTGTATACGTATAGTAACACTATTCTTCATTTATCAATTCCCCCCTCCTTTCCTTTTAGATGAGCATAGTTTGTTTTCTAAGCCCGTGAGTGTCTTTCTCTTTGGAAATATGTTCATTTGTGTCAGTTATTACATAATGCCATAAGTGATATTATAGGATATAGGTCTTTTGCTTTCTGTCCTACTTCATGTTTTGTGATTATCTCCAGGCTCATGTATGGTGCCTCAAAGAGCAGTGCTTCAATGTTTTCCATGGCTAATATTCCATTGTGGACATGGACCACTTCTTCTTGGTGCATTCCTCTGTTGATGGACGTTTTCGTTGCTTCCAAGTGTTGCGTATGGTAACTATTGCTGGAGTGCAGGATTGCCAGCCTGTGACTTTTGGATTTTCATTTTCTCAGGTGATACACCCAGCAGTGGGTATGATTGATTGACTGGTATGGTAGCTCAATGTTACCTTTTCAAGGCACCTCAATTGTGCTTTCATTAGTGGCTCTTACCACGTCCCCCTTAGAATCGAGGGTACTCATTTCTCCACAATCACGTCAGCATTTATTGTTTGCAGCATTTTTGTCGAGGGCCATTCTGACTGGTGTGAGCTGATAGGTTTTTGTAATTTGGGTTGACATGTCTTTAAAAATTCCTAAAATTCATCATTTTTCCACGCCTTTTTCTTTTGTGTTAAAAGAAAAAAGAAAAAAAAAGTGTGAGTACAATCTACCTCTTCAAATTGTCTTTTTGGAAGGTTGCACTCTTGAATTTTTGGGTCGATTTTCGACCTCAGTATTTTTTGGAGGGCAGGTGACATTTACAGAACTGAATTGGTGAATATTTAGTGACCTTTTGCAGTGGGTTTAAAGCTGCTGTTGTGGGAAACGGCCACAAGGAGGCAGCATTTCTCCATTCCCGAATCTGGGTACTAGGGCAGCAGAGCCGTTCTGGAAGTCGTTTACCTGGGTTGTAAATTTGAATGGAATGTGCCAGGAAAACCACCCATAAGTTTATGTCTCATTACTTCTAGTTCGTTGTTTTAATTTTTTACATTGGGGTAATGGTTCGAATGTTGTTTGTCCAAGGTGTACACACTCTGGTTCATTTACACATTATATATATCTATTTATGTAGAGATCCTCTTCCCATGTAAATTATTACAGAGTGTTCCATCAACCTCCCTTGCTATATGGTCGGTCTTTTTGATATATGTATATAATATGAATTTGTATACAGATGGTAACGCTAATCTTCATTTATCCATTCCCCCCACCTTTCCTTTTAGGTAAGCATAGTTTTTTTTTATAAGTCTGTGATTGCCTTTCCCTGTGGAAATATGTTCATTTGTGTCAGTTATTAGATAACGCCTATAAGTGATTTCATAGGATATAGGACTTTTGCTTTCCGACTTCCCTCATGTTCTGTGATTATCTCCAAGATCATCTATGGTGCCTCAAAGAGCAGTGTTTCATGGTTTTCCATGGCTAGTATTCATTGTGTACATGGACCACTTCTTGTTTATCCCTTCATCCGTTGATGGACATTTTGGTTGCTTCACTGTCTTGTCTATTGTGAATAAGGCTGCAGTGCAGCTTTTGCAGCCCGGGTCTTCTTGATTCTGGTCTTCTCAGGTGAGAGGCCCATTGGTGCGCCTGCTGGATTGAATGGTACCTCAATTTCTCCTTTTAAACGCAGCTCCTTTCTGTTCTCATTATTGGCTGTTAACCACTTTACATCTCACCAGCAGCTAGAGGGTACAGAGTTCTCTAAAACCTCTTCAGCATTGATTGTTTGTAGGCTTTTTGCTGATGGTCAGTGGACTGGTGTGAGTTGAAAACTTTTTGTAGATTAGATTGCATGAGTCTAATACTTCCTGAGGTTGAGCTTTTATCCATTTTCCTTTTTCTAAAAAGAGAGTGAGTAAAACTTACCTCTTCATACTATCTTCTTGAAAATGTTGCCTGTTTTGAATTGTTTTATCCATTCCCTACCTCAGCACAATTTTGAGGGCAGGTGTCCTTTACAGCCCTGAGTCCTTGTGAATGTTAAGTGACCATTAGCTGTGGGTTAAAAGCTGCTCTTGCGGGAATGGGCCACAAGGCGGCAGCATTTCTCCTTTACCAAATCTGGTTACTAGGACAACAGAGCCTTACTGGAAGTGGTGTTCTAGGTTGTAAATTAGAATGGAATGTGCCAGGAAAAAGCCCTTTAAGTTTATGTCTCATTACTTCTTGTTCGTAGTTTTAACTTAATTTTTATTTTTTATCACAGCAAACTTGATTACAATGTTTTGTTTGTTCTAGGTGTGCAAGATGTGCTTCTTTCACACATATACATATATCTATTCTTCTTCAGATCCTTTTCCCATGTAGGTTATGACACAATGTTGAGTAGTCTTCCCTTGGTATTCCGTAGATCTTTGGTGATTATATATTTCACATGTGTTGGTATCTCTCCGTTAACCTCAATATGGTAGTGTATCCAATCCTCACACCTTTCCATTTGGCGAAGCATAAGTTTTTGTACTGAATCTGTGATTGCCTTTCTCTGTGGAAATATCTTCGTTTGTTTCAATTTTTAGGTAACACCTGTATGTGATATGATAGGATATGTGTCTTTCGCTGTCTCACTTACTACAAGTTGCGTGATTACTTCTAGACTCATCTGTGGTGCTGCAAATGGCATTGTTTCATTTTTTCACTAGCTCATATTCCATGTGTACATGTAGCAGTTCTTCTTTGTCCACCCATCTGTCGGTGGACTTTTTGGTTACTTCCATATCTTGGCTATTGTAATACTATGCAATGCAGATTTGCCTGCCTGTGTCTTTCCAATTCTGTCTTCTTAGGTTATAGTTCCAGGAATGGGTCTGTTGGATCATATGGTAGCTCAATGTTTACCTTTTAAAGGCACCTCCATTCTCTTCTCTTTAGTGGCTCCTTCCAGGTTACGTCCCACGTAAAGTTGAGGGTATGCACTTCTCCACAGCACCTTCAGCATTTATTCTTTGTAGTTTTTTTGCTGATGGTTATTCTGACTGGTTTGAGCTGATACCTCTTTGTGGTTGAATTTGCATGTGTCTCATAATGCGTTGAAATTGAGCTTTAAGACATGTGCTTTTTATTTTTCCAGCTGTGATTAGAGCTTAGTTCTTCAAAGTGTTTACTTGAAGTATGTGTCACCTTTTGAAATATTTTGGCCATTACCTCCCTCAAGACATTTTGAGGGCAGGTTTCATTTACAGCCCTGCAGTACTAGTTCATATGAAGTGACCATTAGCTCAAGCTTTAAACCTGCTTTTGCAGGTAACGGCCAGAGGGCGGCAGCCTTTCTACGTTCCCCACGCTGGTACTAGGGAAACAGACCTACCAGCCAGTGGTGTTCTTCGGTTATAAATTAGAGTGGAATGTGCCCGGAGAAACCCACAGTTGCTGATGTCTCCTTACATTTGTTTGTTTTTTAAATTTAATTTACATTTTTTACTGGAGTACTCTTCCGTTGTATACATGGACCACTTCTTCTTGGTGCATTCCTCTGTTGATGGACATTTTTGTTGCTTCCATGTGTTGACTATGGTAAGTATTGCTGGCGTACAGGTTTGCCAGCCTGTGACTTTTTGATTCTCATTTTCTCAGGTGATAGGCTCAGCAGATGGTATGCTTGATTCACTGGTAGCTCAATGTTTACCTTTTCAAAGCACCTCCATTGTGTTTACAGGAATGGTTCTTACCACGTCCCCCTTAGAGCTCAGGGTACACATTTCTCCACAATCCCTTCAGCATGTATTGTTTGCAGCATTTTTGCTGATGGCCATTCTGACTGCTGTGAGCTGATAGGTATTTGTAATTTCCGTTTGCCTATCTTTAAAAATTCCTAAACTTTATCATTTTCCCACGCCTTTTTCTTTTCACTTAAAAGAAAAAACCGTGTGTACAATATACCTCTTGAAATTGTCTTCTTCGAAGGTTGCCCTCTTTTCAATTTTTTCGTCGATTTTTGACCCCAGAAATTTATTGGAGGGCAGGTGTCATTTACAGAACTGCAAGTTGGTGAATATTTAGTGACCTTTCGCAGTGGGTTTAAAGCTGCTGTTGTGGGAAACGGCCACAAGGAGGCAGCATTTCTCCATTCCCCAATCTGGGTACTAGGGCAGCAGAGACTTTCTGGAAGTCGTTGTCCTAGGTTGTAAATGAGAATGGAATTTGCCAGGAGAAATCCCCATAAGTTTATGTCTCATTACTTCTTCTTGGGTTTTTACATTTTTTTAATCAGAGTAAAGATTAGAATATTGTTTTTCCTAGGTGTACACAATCTGGTTCATTTGTACATTATCTACGTCTATTAATGTACAGATCCTCTTCCCATGTAAAATATTACAGTGTTCCATAGACCTCCCTTGCTATATGTTCGGTCTTTTTGATACATGTATATAATATGTATTTGTATACGTATAGTAACACTATTCTTCATTTATCAATTCCCCCCTCCTTTCCTTTTAGATGAGCATAGTTTGTTTTCTAAGCCCGTGAGTGTCTTTCTCTTTGGAAATATGTTCATTTGTGTCAGTTATTACATAATGCCATAAGTGATATTATAGGATATAGGTCTTTTGCTTTCTGTCCTACTTCATGTTTTGTGATTATCTCCAGGCTCATGTATGGTGCCTCAAAGAGCAGTGCTTCAATGTTTTCCATGGCTAATATTCCATTGTGGACATGGACCACTTCTTCTTGGTGCATTCCTCTGTTGATGGACGTTTTCGTTGCTTCCAAGTGTTGCGTATGGTAACTATTGCTGGAGTGCAGGATTGCCAGCCTGTGACTTTTGGATTTTCATTTTCTCAGGTGATACACCCAGCAGTGGGTATGATTGATTGACTGGTATGGTAGCTCAATGTTACCTTTTCAAGGCACCTCAATTGTGCTTTCATTAGTGGCTCTTACCACGTCCCCCTTAGAATCGAGGGTACTCATTTCTCCACAGTCACGTCAGCATTTATTGTTTGCAGCATTTTTGTCGAGGGCCATTCTGACTGGTGTGAGCTGATAGGTTTTTGTAATTTGGGTTGACATGTCTTTAAAAATTCCTAAAATTCATCATTTTTCCACGCCTTTTTCTTTTGTGTTAAAAGAAAAAAGAAAAAAAAAGTGTGAGTACAATCTACCTCTTCAAATTGTCTTTTTGGAAGGTTGCACTCTTGAATTTTTGGGTCGATTTTCGACCTCAGTATTTTTTGGAGGGCAGGTGACATTTACAGAACTGAATTGGTGAATATTTAGTGACCTTTTGCAGTGGGTTTAAAGCTGCTGTTGTGGGAAACGGCCACAAGGAGGCAGCATTTCTCCATTCCCGAATCTGGGTACTAGGGCAGCAGAGCCGTTCTGGAAGTCGTTTACCTGGGTTGTAAATTTGAATGGAATGTGCCAGGAAAACCACCCATAAGTTTATGTCTCATTACTTCTAGTTCGTTGTTTTAATATTTTACATTGGGGTAATGGTTCGAATGTTGTTTGTCCAAGGTGTACACACTCTGGTTCATTTACACATTATATATATCTATTTATGTAGAGATCCTCTTCCCATGTAAATTATTACAGAGTGTTCCATCAACCTCCCTTGCTATATGGTCGGTCTTTTTGATATATGTATATAATATGAATTTGTATACAGATGGTAACGCTAATCTTCATTTATCCATTCCCCCCACCTTTCCTTTTAGGTAAGCATAGTTTTTTTTTATAAGTCTGTGATTGCCTTTCCCTGTGGAAATATGTTCATTTGTGTCAGTTATTAGATAACGCCTATAAGTGATTTCATAGGATATAGGACTTTTGCTTTCCGACTTCCCTCATGTTCTGTGATTATCTCCAAGATCATCTATGGTGCCTCAAAGAGCAGTGTTTCATGGTTTTCCATGGCTAGTATTCATTGTGTACATGGACCACTTCTTGTTTATCCCTTCATCCGTTGATGGACATTTTGGTTGCTTCACTGTCTTGTCTATTGTGAATAAGGCTGCAGTGCAGCTTTTGCAGCCCGGGTCTTCTTGATTCTGGTCTTCTCAGGTGAGAGGCCCATTGGTGCGCCTGCTGGATTGAATGGTACCTCAATTTCTCCTTTTAAACGCAGCTCCTTTCTGTTCTCATTATTGGCTGTTAACCACTTTACATCTCACCAGCAGCTAGAGGGTACAGAGTTCTCTAAAACCTCTTCAGCATTGATTGTTTGTAGGCTTTTTGCTGATGGTCAGTGGACTGGTGTGAGTTGAAAACTTTTTGTAGATTAGATTGCATGAGTCTAATACTTCCTGAGGTTGAGCTTTTATCCATTTTCCTTTTTCTAAAAAGAGAGTGAGTAAAACTTACCTCTTCATACTATCTTCTTGAAAATGTTGCCTGTTTTGAATTGTTTTATCCATTCCCTACCTCAGCACAATTTTGAGGGCAGGTGTCCTTTACAGCCCTGAGTCCTTGTGAATGTTAAGTGACCATTAGCTGTGGGTTAAAAGCTGCTCTTGCGGGAATGGGCCACAAGGCGGCAGCATTTCTCCTTTACCAAATCTGGTTACTAGGACAACAGAGCCTTACTGGAAGTGGTGTTCTAGGTTGTAAATTAGAATGGAATGTGCCAGGAAAAAGCCCTTTAAGTTTATGTCTCATTACTTCTTGTTCGTAGTTTTAACTTAATTTTTATTTTTTATCACAGCAAACTTGATTACAATGTTTTGTTTGTTCTAGGTGTGCAAGATGTGCTTCTTTCACACATATACATATATCTATTCTTCTTCAGATCCTTTTCCCATGTAGGTTATGACACAATGTTGAGTAGTCTTCCCTTGGTATTCCGTAGATCTTTGGTGATTATATATTTCACATGTGTTGGTATCTCTCCGTTAACCTCAATATGGTAGTGTATCCAATCCTCACACCTTTCCATTTGGCGAAGCATAAGTTTTTGTACTGAATCTGTGATTGCCTTTCTCTGTGGAAATATCTTCGTTTGTTTCAATTTTTAGGTAACACCTGTATGTGATATGATAGGATATGTGTCTTTCGCTGTCTCACTTACTACAAGTTGCGTGATTACTTCTAGACTCATCTGTGGTGCTGCAAATGGCATTGTTTCATTTTTTCACTAGCTCATATTCCATGTGTACATGTAGCAGTTCTTCTTTGTCCACCCATCTGTCGGTGGACTTTTTGGTTACTTCCATATCTTGGCTATTGTAATACTATGCAATGCAGATTTGCCTGCCTGTGTCTTTCCAATTCTGTCTTCTTAGGTTATAGTTCCAGGAATGGGTCTGTTGGATCATATGGTAGCTCAATGTTTACCTTTTAAAGGCACCTCCATTCTGTTCTCTTTAGTGGCTCCTTCCAGGTTACGTCCCACGTAAAGTTGAGGGTATGCACTTCTCCACAGCACCTTCAGCATTTATTCTTTGTAGTTTTTTTGCTGATGGTTATTCTGACTGGTTTGAGCTGATACCTCTTTGTGGTTGAATTTGCATGTGTCTCATAATGCGTTGAAATTGAGCTTTAAGACATGTGCTTTTTATTTTTCCAGCTGTGATTAGAGCTTAGTTCTTCAAAGTGTTTACTTGAAGTATGTGTCACCTTTTGAAATATTTTGGCCATTACCTCCCTCAAGACATTTTGAGGGCAGGTTTCATTTACAGCCCTGCAGTACTAGTTCATATGAAGTGACCATTAGCTCAAGCTTTAAACCTGCTTTTGCAGGTAACGGCCAGAGGGCAGCAGCCTTTCTACGTTCCCCACGCTGGTACTAGGGAAACAGACCTACCAGCCAGTGGTGTTCTTCGGTTATAAATTAGAGTGGAATGTGCCCAGAGAAACCCACAGTTGCTGATGTCTCCTTACATTTGTTTGTTTTTTAAATTTAATTTACATTTTTTACTGGAGTACTCTTCCGTTGTATACATGGACCACTTCTTCTTGGTGCATTCCTCTGTTGATGGACATTTTTGTTGCTTCCATGTGTTGACTATGGTAAGTATTGCTGGCGTACAGGTTTGCCAGCCTGTGAGTTTTTGATTCTCATTTTCTCAGGTGATAGGCTCAGCAGATGGTATGCTTGATTCACTGTTAGCTCAATGTTTACCTTTTCAAAGCACCTCCATTGTGTTTACAGGAATGGTTCTTACCACGTCCCCCTTAGAGCTCAGGGTACACATTTCTCCACAATCCCTTCAGCATGTATTGTTTGCAGCATTTTTGCTGATGGCCATTCTGACTGCTGTGAGCTGATAGGTATTTGTAATTTCCGTTTGCCTATCTTTAAAAATTCCTAAACTTTATCATTTTCCCACGCCTTTTTCTTTTCACTTAAAAGAAAAAACCGTGTGTACAATATACCTCTTGAAATTGTCTTCTTCGAAGGTTGCCCTCTTTTCAATTTTTTCGTCGATTTTTGACCCCAGAAATTTATTGGAGGGCAGGTGTCATTTACAGAACTGCAAGTTGGTGAATATTTAGTGACCTTTCGCAGTGGGTTTAAAGCTGTTGTGGGAAACGGCCACAAGGAGGCAGCATTTCTCCATTCCCCAATCTGGGTACTAGGGCAGCAGAGCCTTTCTGGAAGTCGTTGTCCTAGGTTGTAAATGAGAATGGAATTTGCCAGGAGAAATCCCCATAAGGTTATGTCTCATTACTTCTTCTTGGGTTTTTACATTTTTTTAATCAGAGTAAAGATTAGAATATTGTTTTTCCTAGGTGTACACAATCTGGTTCATTTGTACATTATCTACGTCTATTAATGTACAGATCCTCTTCCCATGTAAAATATTACAGTGTTCCATAGACCTCCCTTGCTATATGTTCGGTCTTTTTGATACATGTATATAATATGTATTTGTATACGTATAGTAACACTATTCTTCATTTATCAATTCCCCCCTCCTTTCCTTTTAGATGAGCATAGTTTGTTTTCTAAGCCCGTGAGTGTCTTTCTCTTTGGAAATATGTTCATTTGTGTCAGTTATTACATAATGCCATAAGTGATATTATAGGATATAGGTCTTTTGCTTTCTGTCCTACTTCATGTTTTGTGATTATCTCCAGGCTCATGTATGGTGCCTCAAAGAGCAGTGCTTCAATGTTTTCCATGGCTAATATTCCATTGTGGACATGGACCACTTCTTCTTGGTGCATTCCTCTGTTGATGGACGTTTTCGTTGCTTCCAAGTGTTGCGTATGGTAACTATTGCTGGAGTGCAGGATTGCCAGCCTGTGACTTTTGGATTTTCATTTTCTCAGGTGATACACCCAGCAGTGGGTATGATTGATTGACTGGTATGGTAGCTCAATGTTACCTTTTCAAGGCACCTCAATTGTGCTTTCATTAGTGGCTCTTACCACGTCCCCCTTAGAATCGAGGGTACTCATTTCTCCACAGTCACGTCAGCATTTATTGTTTGCAGCATTTTTGTCGAGGGCCATTCTGACTGGTGTGAGCTGATAGGTTTTTGTAATTTGGGTTGACATGTCTTTAAAAATTCCTAAAATTCATCATTTTTCCACGCCTTTTTCTTTTGTGTTAAAAGAAAAAAGAAAAAAAAAGTGTGAGTACAATCTACCTCTTCAAATTGTCTTTTTGGAAGGTTGCACTCTTGAATTTTTGGGTCGATTTTCGACCTCAGTATTTTTTGGAGGGCAGGTGACATTTACAGAACTGAATTGGTGAATATTTAGTGACCTTTTGCAGTGGGTTTAAAGCTGCTGTTGTGGGAAACGGCCACAAGGAGGCAGCATTTCTCCATTCCCGAATCTGGGTACTAGGGCAGCAGAGCCGTTCTGGAAGTCGTTTACCTGGGTTGTAAATTTGAATGGAATGTGCCAGGAAAACCACCCATAAGTTTATGTCTCATTACTTCTAGTTCGTTGTTTTAATATTTTACATTGGGGTAATGGTTCGAATGTTGTTTGTCCAAGGTGTACACACTCTGGTTCATTTACACATTATATATATCTATTTATGTAGAGATCCTCTTCCCATGTAAATTATTACAGAGTGTTCCATCAACCTCCCTTGCTATATGGTCGGTCTTTTTGATATATGTATATAATATGAATTTGTATACAGATGGTAACGCTAATCTTCATTTATCCATTCCCCCCACCTTTCCTTTTAGGTAAGCATAGTTTTTTTTTATAAGTCTGTGATTGCCTTTCCCTGTGGAAATATGTTCATTTGTGTCAGTTATTAGATAACGCCTATAAGTGATTTCATAGGATATAGGACTTTTGCTTTCCGACTTCCCTCATGTTCTGTGATTATCTCCAAGATCATCTATGGTGCCTCAAAGAGCAGTGTTTCATGGTTTTCCATGGCTAGTATTCATTGTGTACATGGACCACTTCTTGTTTATCCCTTCATCCGTTGATGGACATTTTGGTTGCTTCACTGTCTTGTCTATTGTGAATAAGGCTGCAGTGCAGCTTTTGCAGCCCGGGTCTTCTTGATTCTGGTCTTCTCAGGTGAGAGGCCCATTGGTGCGCCTGCTGGATTGAATGGTACCTCAATTTCTCCTTTTAAACGCAGCTCCTTTCTGTTCTCATTATTGGCTGTTAACCACTTTACATCTCACCAGCAGCTAGAGGGTACAGAGTTCTCTAAAACCTCTTCAGCATTGATTGTTTGTAGGCTTTTTGCTGATGGTCAGTGGACTGGTGTGAGTTGAAAACTTTTTGTAGATTAGATTGCATGAGTCTAATACTTCCTGAGGTTGAGCTTTTATCCATTTTCCTTTTTCTAAAAAGAGAGTGAGTAAAACTTACCTCTTCATACTATCTTCTTGAAAATGTTGCCTGTTTTGAATTGTTTTATCCATTCCCTACCTCAGCACAATTTTGAGGGCAGGTGTCCTTTACAGCCCTGAGTCCTTGTGAATGTTAAGTGACCATTAGCTGTGGGTTAAAAGCTGCTCTTGCGGGAATGGGCCACAAGGCGGCAGCATTTCTCCTTTACCAAATCTGGTTACTAGGACAACAGAGCCTTACTGGAAGTGGTGTTCTAGGTTGTAAATTAGAATGGAATGTGCCAGGAAAAAGCCCTTTAAGTTTATGTCTCATTACTTCTTGTTCGTAGTTTTAACTTAATTTTTATTTTTTATCACAGCAAACTTGATTACAATGTTTTGTTTGTTCTAGGTGTGCAAGATGTGCTTCTTTCACACATATACATATATCTATTCTTCTTCAGATCCTTTTCCCATGTAGGTTATGACACAATGTTGAGTAGTCTTCCCTTGGTATTCCGTAGATCTTTGGTGATTATATATTTCACATGTGTTGGTATCTCTCCGTTAACCTCAATATGGTAGTGTATCCAATCCTCACACCTTTCCATTTGGCGAAGCATAAGTTTTTGTACTGAATCTGTGATTGCCTTTCTCTGTGGAAATATCTTCGTTTGTTTCAATTTTTAGGTAACACCTGTATGTGATATGATAGGATATGTGTCTTTCGCTGTCTCACTTACTACAAGTTGCGTGATTACTTCTAGACTCATCTGTGGTGCTGCAAATGGCATTGTTTCATTTTTTCACTAGCTCATATTCCATGTGTACATGTAGCAGTTCTTCTTTGTCCACCCATCTGTCGGTGGACTTTTTGGTTACTTCCATATCTTGGCTATTGTAATACTATGCAATGCAGATTTGCCTGCCTGTGTCTTTCCAATTCTGTCTTCTTAGGTTATAGTTCCAGGAATGGGTCTGTTGGATCATATGGTAGCTCAATGTTTACCTTTTAAAGGCACCTCCATTCTCTTCTCTTTAGTGGCTCCTTCCAGGTTACGTCCCACGTAAAGTTGAGGGTATGCACTTCTCCACAGCACCTTCAGCATTTATTCTTTGTAGTTTTTTTGCTGATGGTTATTCTGACTGGTTTGAGCTGATACCTCTTTGTGGTTGAATTTGCATGTGTCTCATAATGCGTTGAAATTGAGCTTTAAGACATGTGCTTTTTATTTTTCCAGCTGTGATTAGAGCTTAGTTCTTCAAAGTGTTTACTTGAAGTATGTGTCACCTTTTGAAATATTTTGGCCATTACCTCCCTCAAGACATTTTGAGGGCAGGTTTCATTTACAGCCCTGCAGTACTAGTTCATATGAAGTGACCATTAGCTCAAGCTTTAAACCTGCTTTTGCAGGTAACGGCCAGAGGGCGGCAGCCTTTCTACGTTCCCCACGCTGGTACTAGGGAAACAGACCTACCAGCCAGTGGTGTTCTTCGGTTATAAATTAGAGTGGAATGTGCCCGGAGAAACCCACAGTTGCTGATGTCTCCTTACATTTGTTTGTTTTTTAAATTTAATTTACATTTTTTACTGGAGTACTCTTCCGTTGTATACATGGACCACTTCTTCTTGGTGCATTCCTCTGTTGATGGACATTTTTGTTGCTTCCATGTGTTGACTATGGTAAGTATTGCTGGCGTACAGGTTTGCCAGCCTGTGACTTTTTGATTCTCATTTTCTCAGGTGATAGGCTCAGCAGATGGTATGCTTGATTCACTGGTAGCTCAATGTTTACCTTTTCAAAGCACCTCCATTGTGTTTACAGGAATGGTTCTTACCACGTCCCCCTTAGAGCTCAGGGTACACATTTCTCCACAATCCCTTCAGCATGTATTGTTTGCAGCATTTTTGCTGATGGCCATTCTGACTGCTGTGAGCTGATAGGTATTTGTAATTTCCGTTTGCCTATCTTTAAAAATTCCTAAACTTTATCATTTTCCCACGCCTTTTTCTTTTCACTTAAAAGAAAAAACCGTGTGTACAATATACCTCTTGAAATTGTCTTCTTCGAAGGTTGCCCTCTTTTCAATTTTTTCGTCGATTTTTGACCCCAGAAATTTATTGGAGGGCAGGTGTCATTTACAGAACTGCAAGTTGGTGAATATTTAGTGACCTTTCGCAGTGGGTTTAAAGCTGCTGTTGTGGGAAACGGCCACAAGGAGGCAGCATTTCTCCATTCCCCAATCTGGGTACTAGGGCAGCAGAGACTTTCTGGAAGTCGTTGTCCTAGGTTGTAAATGAGAATGGAATTTGCCAGGAGAAATCCCCATAAGGTTATGTCTCATTACTTCTTCTTGGGTTTTTACATTTTTTTAATCAGAGTAAAGATTAGAATATTGTTTTTCCTAGGTGTACACAATCTGGTTCATTTGTACATTATCTACGTCTATTAATGTACAGATCCTCTTCCCATGTAAAATATTACAGTGTTCCATAGACCTCCCTTGCTATATGTTCGGTCTTTTTGATACATGTATATAATATGTATTTGTATACGTATAGTAACACTATTCTTCATTTATCAATTCCCCCCTCCTTTCCTTTTAGATGAGCATAGTTTGTTTTCTAAGCCCGTGAGTGTCTTTCTCTTTGGAAATATGTTCATTTGTGTCAGTTATTGCATAATGCCATAAGTGATATTATAGGATATAGGTCTTTTGCTTTCCGTCCTACTTCATGTTTTGTGATTATCTCCAGGCTCATGTATGGTGCCTCAAAGAGCAGTGCTTCAATGTTTTCCATGGCTAATATTCCATTGTGGACATGGACCACTTCTTCTTGGTGCATTCCTCTGTTGATGGACGTTTTCGTTGCTTCCAAGTGTTGCGTATGGTAACTATTGCTGGAGTGCAGGATTGCCAGCCTGTGACTTTTGGATTTTCATTTTCTCAGGTGATACACCCAGCAGTGGGTATGATTGATTGACTGGTATGGTAGCTCAATGTTACCTTTTCAAGGCACCTCAATTGTGCTTTCATTAGTGGCTCTTACCACGTCCCCCTTAGAATCGAGGGTACTCATTTCTCCACAATCACGTCAGCATTTATTGTTTGCAGCATTTTTGTCGAGGGCCATTCTGACTGGTGTGAGCTGATAGGTTTTTGTAATTTGGGTTGACATGTCTTTAAATATTCCTAAAATTCATCATTTTTCCACGCCTTTTTCTTTTGTGTTAAAAGAAAAAAGAGAAAAAAAGTGTGAGTACAATCTACCTCTTCAAATTGTCTTTCTGGAAGGTTGCACTCTTGAATTTTTTGGTCGATTTTCGACCTCAGTATTTTTTGGAGGGCAGGTGACATTTACAGAACTGAATTGGTGAATATTTAGTGACCTTTTGCAGTGGGTTTAAAGCTGCTGTTGTGGGAAACGGCCACAAGGAGGCAGCATTTCTCCATTCCCGAATCTGGGTACTAGGGCAGCAGAGCCGTTCTGGAAGTCGTTTACCTGGGTTGTAAATTTGAATGGAATGTGCCAGGAAAACCACCCATAAGTTTATGTCTCATTACTTCTAGTTCGTTGTTTTAATTTTTTACATTGGGGTAATGGTTCGAATGTTGTTTGTCCAAGGTGTACACACTCTGGTTCATTTACACATTATATATATCTATTTATGTAGAGATCCTCTTCCCATGTAAATTATTACAGAGTGTTCCATCAACCTCCCTTGCTATATGGTCGGTCTTTTTGATATATGTATATAATATGAATTTGTATACAGATGGTAACGCTAATCTTCATTTATCCATTCCCCCCACCTTTCCTTTTAGGTAAGCATAGTTTTTTTTTTATAAGTCTGTGATTGCCTTTCCCTGTGGAAATATGTTCATTTGTGTCAGTTATTAGATAACGCCTATAAGTGATTTCATAGGATATAGGACTTTTGCTTTCCGACTTCCCTCATGTTCTGTGATTATCTCCAAGATCATCTATGGTGCCTCAAAGAGCAGTGTTTCATGGTTTTCCATGGCTAGTATTCATTGTGTACATGGACCACTTCTTGTTTATCCCTTCATCCGTTGATGGACATTTTGGTTGCTTCACTGTCTTGTCTATTGTGAATAAGGCTGCAGTGCAGCTTTTGCAGCCCGGGTCTTCTTGATTCTGGTCTTCTCAGGTGAGAGGCCCATTGGTGCGCCTGCTGGATTGAATGGTACCTCAATTTCTCCTTTTAAACGCAGCTCCTTTCTGTTCTCATTATTGGCTGTTAACCACTTTACATCTCACCAGCAGCTAGAGGGTACAGAGTTCTCTAAAACCTCTTCAGCATTGATTGTTTGTAGGCTTTTTGCTGATGGTCAGTCGACTGGTGTGAGTTGAAAACTTTTTGTAGATTAGATTGCATGAGTCTAATACTTCCTGAGGTTGAGCTTTTATCCATTTTCCTTTTTCTAAAAAGAGAGTGAGTAAAACTTACCTCTTCATACTATCTTCTTGAAAATGTTGCCTGTTTTGAATTGTTTTATCCATTCCCTACCTCAGCACAATTTTGAGGGCAGGTGTCCTTTACAGCCCTGAGTCCTTGTGAATGTTAAGTGACCATTAGCTGTGGGTTCAAAGCTGCTCTTGCGGGAATGGGCCACAAGGCGGCAGCATTTCTCCTTTACCAAATCTGGTTACTAGGGCAACAGAGCCTTACTGGAAGTGGTGTTCTAGGTTGTAAATTAGAATGGAATGTGCCAGGAAAAAGCCCTTTAAGTTTATATCTCATAGAAAGACACTCATAGACTTAGAAAACCAACTATGCTCATCTAAAAGGAAAGGAGGGGGGAATTGATAAATGAGGAATAGTGTTACTATACGTATACAAATACATATTATATACATGTATCAAAAAGACCGACCATATAGCAAGGGAGGTTGATGGAACACTCTGTAATATTTTACATGGGAAGAGGATCTGTAGATTAGACATATATAATGTACAAATTAACCAGATTGTGTACCCCTAGGAGAAACAAAATTCTAACCTTTACCCCAATTAAAAAAATTTTAAAAACCAAGAAGGAATAATGAGACATAAACTTACGGGTGTTTCTCCGTGCACATTCCAATGAAATTTACATCAGAGGAACACGACTTCCAGAAAGGCTTTGCTGCCCTAGTACCCAGATTGGGCAATGGAGAAATGCTGCCTCCTTGAGGCCACTTCCCACAACAGCAGCTTTAAACCCATTGCTAAAGGTCACTAAATATTCACCAAACTTGCAGTTCGGTAAATGACACCTGCCCTCTAAACAAATTCTGGGGTGGAAAATCGACCAAAAAATTCAAAAGAGGGCAACCTTCCAAGAAGACAATTTCAAGAGTTATATTGTACTCACAATTGTTTCCTTTTTTTAACAGAAAAGAAAACGGCGTAGAAAAATGATGAGTTTTACAAATTTTCAAAGACTTGCAAACCCAAATTACAAAAACCTATCCGCTCACAGCAGCCAGAAGGGCCATTAGCATAAATGCTTCAAACAATAAATGCTGAAGCGATTGTGGAGAAATGCGTACCTTCGATTCTACGGGGGACGTGATAAGAGCCACTAATGAAAACACAACAAAGGTGTTTTAAAAAGGGAAACACTGTGCTACCAGTCAATCAATCACACCCACTGCTGGGCCTATTACCTGACAAATGAGAATCAAAAAGTCACAGGCTGGCAATCCTGCACTCCAACAATATTTACCATACCCAACACTTGGAAGCAATGAAAATGTCCATCAATCGAGGAATGCACAAAGTAGAAGTGGTCCATGTACACAATGGAATATTACTCAAATAAAAATTAAATTTAAAAATCCAACAAAAGTAAGGAGACATCAGCTTTTGTGCGTTTGTCCGGGCACACTCCACTCTAATTTATAACCGAGAAACACCACAGGCTGCAAGGGCTTTTCCTTAGTTACCAGGGTGGGGAAAATAGAAAGGCTGGCGCCCTCTGGCAGTTACCTGCAAAAGCAGCTTTAAAGCCTGTGCTAATCGTCATTTGATATGAACAGGTACTGCAGGACTGTAAATGAAACCTGCCCTCAAAATGTCTTCAGGGAGGTAATGGCCAAAAAATTTCAAAATGTGACACATACTTCAAGTAAACACTTTGAAGAACTAAGCTCTAATCACAGCTGGAAAAATAAAAAGCACATGTCTTAAAGCTCAATTTCAACGCATTATGAGACACATGCAAATTCAACCACAAAGAGGTATCAGCTCACACCAGTCAGAATAACCATCAGCAAAAAACTACAAAGAATAAATGCTGAAGGTGCTGTGGAGAAATGCATACCCTCAACTTTATGTGGGACGTAAACTGGAAAGAGCCACTAAAGAGAACAGAATGGAGGTGCCTTTAAAAGGTAAACATTGAGCTACCATATGATTCAGCAGGCCCACTCCTGGACCTACAATCTAAGAAGACAGAATTGGAAAGACACAGGCAGGCAAATCTGCATTGCAGAGTATTACAATAGCCAAGATATGGAAGTAACCAAAAAGTCCACCGACAGATGGGTGGACAAAGAAGAACTCCTCCATGTACAGATGGATTATTAGCTGGTGAAACAATGAAACAATGCCATTTGTAGCACCATAGATGAGTCTAGACGTAATCACGCCACTTGTAGTAAGAGAGAAAGCAAAACACACATATCCTATCATATCACTTTTAGGAGTTACCTAAAAGTGTAACCTACCCTAACCCATACCCTAACCTGTACCCTAACCCTAACCCTAACCCTAAACTACCGTTGACTGCTTCTCTCTCCAGCACATTTCCTAAGCACTAGTGTTTTAAGGAACAGGTTAAAAAGAAAATCCTAATGTGATTTCTTTATAATGTGTGTGTTCTTTATCTTATCCTAGTGTCTAAAAGCTTCTCCATGGCTGGACCTCAAATAATATTCCTTTACGTACTAAGTGGTATCTAGAGAGTGGGATAGGTTTAATAAATACCCTAACCCTAACGTGTACCCTAACCCTAACGCGTACCCTAACCCTAACCCATCACCTAACCCTAACACGTAGCCTAATCCTAACCCGTACCCTAAACCTAGCCCTAACCCTAAAACTAACCCTAACCCTAACCCATACCCTACGCCATACCCTCACGCGTACCCTAAGCCGTAACCTAACCCTAACCCTTACCCTAACCCTAAACTACCCTTGACTGCTTCTGCCTCCAGTACATTTCCTAAGCACTAGTGTTTTAAGGAACAGGTTAAAAAGAAAATCCTAATGTGATTTCTTTATAATGTGTTTCTTGTTTATCTTATCCTAGTGTCTAAAAGCTTCTCCATGGCTGGACCCCAAATAAGATTCCTTTACGTGCTAACTGGTATCTAGAGAGTGGGATAGGTTTAATAAATACCCTAACACTAATGCTTACCTAACCCTAACCCATACCCTAAATCTAACACGTACCCTAAACCTAGCCCTAACCCTAAAACTAACCCTACCCCTAACCCTAACCCATACCCTATGCCATACCCTCACGCGTACCCTAAGCCGTAACCTAACCCTAACCCTAACCCTAACCCTAACCCTAATCTAGCCTTGACTGCTTCTGCCTCCAGTAGATTTCCTAAGCACTAGTGTTTTAAGGAACAGGTTAAAAAGAAAATCGTAAGGTGATTTCTTTATATTGTGTGTGTTCTTAATCTTATCCTAGTGTCTAAAAGCTTCTCCATGGCTGGACCCCAAATAATATTCCTTTACGTACTAAGTGGTATCTAGAGAGTGGGATAGGTTTAATAAATACCCTAACACTAACGCTTACCTAACCCTAACACATACCCTAAACTTAACACGTACCCTAATCCTAACTCGTACCCTGAACCTAGCCCTAACCCTAAAACTAACCCTAAGCCTAACCCTAACCCATACCCTACGCTGTGCCCTCACCCTAAACCTAACCCTAGCCTAACCCTAAACTACTCTTGACTGCTTCTGCCTCCAGTACATTTCCTAAGCACTAGTGTTTTAGGGAACAGGTTAAAAAGAAAATCCTAATGTGATTTCTTTATAATGTGTGTGTTCTTAATCTTATCCTAGTGTCTAAAAGCTTCTCCATCGCTGGACCCCAAATAATATTCCTTTACGTTCTAGGTGGTATCTAGAGAGTGGGATAGGTTTAATAAATATCCTAACCCTAACGTGTACCCTAACCCTAACGCGTACCCTAACCGTAACAAGTAACTTAATCCTAACCCGTACCCTAAACCTATCCCTAAACCTAAAACTAACCCTAACCCCAACACTAACCCTAACCCATACGCTACACTGTACCCTCACCCGTACCCTAACCCGTATGCTAAGCCATATTCTAACCCTAACCTTAACCCTAACCCTAAACTACCCTTGACTGCTTCTGCGTCCAGTAGATTTCCTAAGCACTAGTGTTTTAAGGAACAGGTTAAAAAGAAAATCCTAATGTGATTTCTTTATAATGTGTGTGTTCTTAATCTTATCCTAGTGTCTAAAAGCTTCTCCATGGCTGGACCCCAAATAATATTCCTTTATGTGCAAAGTGCTATCTAGCTAGTGGAATAGGTTTAATATATACCCTAACCCTAACACGTACCCTAACCCTAACCCATAACCTAAGCCTAACACGTACCCTAATCCTAAACCGTACCCTAAACCTAGCCCTAACCCTAAAAATAACCCTAACCCTAACCCATACTCTACACCGTACCCTCGCCCGTACCCTAAGCCATACCCTAAACCTAACCCTAACACTAAAACTAACCCTCACCCGTAACCTAAGCCGTACCCTAAACCTAAACCTAACCCTAACCCTCACCCGTACCCTAAGCAGTACCCTAACCCTAACCCTAAACCTAACCCTTGACTGCTTCTGCCTCCAGTAGGTTTCCTAAGCACTAGTGTTTTAAGGAACAGGTTAAAAAGAAAATCCTAATGTGATTTCTTTATAATGTGTGTGTTCTTCATCTGATCCTAGAGTCTAAATGCTTCTCCATGGCTGGACCACAAATAATGTTCCTTTACGTGCTAAGTGGTATCTAGAGAGTGAAATAGGTTTAATAAATACCCTAACCCTAACACGTACCCTAACCCTAACCCATATCCTAACCTTAACATGTACCCTAAACCTAACCCGTACAATAAACCTCGCCCTAACCATAAACGTAAACCTAACCCTAACCCATACGCTATGCCGTATGCTCACCCGTACGCCAACCCGTACGCTAAGCCATACTCTAACCCTAACCTAAACCCTAACCCTAACCCTAAACTACCCTTGACTGCTTCTGCCTCCAGTAGATTTCCTAAGCACTAGTGTTTTAAGGAACAGGTTAAAAAGAAAATCCTAATGTGATTTCTTTATAATGTGTGTGTTCTTAATCTTATCCTAGTGTCTAAAAGCTTCTCCATGGCTGGACCCCAAATAATATTCCTTAACGTGCTAGGTGGTATCTAGCGAGTGGGATAGGTTTAATAAATACCCTAACCCTAACACGTACCCTAACCTTAACCCATAAACTAACCCTAACCTGTACCCTAATCCTAAACCATACCCTAAACCTAGCCCTAACCCTAAAACTAACCCTAACCCATACTCTACACCATACCCTCGCCGTAGCCTAAGCCGTACCCTAACCCTAACACTAAACCTAACACTAAGCCTAACCCATAACCTAAGCCGTACCCTAACCCTAAACCTAACCCTAACCCTAACCCTAACCCTTGACTGCTTCTGCCTCCAGTAGGTTTCCTAAGCACTAGTGTTTTAAGGAACAGGTTAAAAAGAAAATCCTAATGTGATTTCTTTATAATGTGTGTGTTCTTAATCTGATCCTAGAGTCTAAATGCTTCTCCATGGCTGGACCACAAATAATATTCCTTTACGTGCTAAGTGGTATCTAGAGAGTGAAATAGGTTTAATAAATACCCTAACCCTAACACGTACCCTAACCCTAACCCATATCCTAACCCTAACATGTACCCTAAAACTAACCCGTACAATACACCTAGCCCTAACCATAAACGTAAACCTAACCCTAACGCATACGCTATGCCATACTCTCACCCGTACCCCAACCCGTACTCTAAGCCATACTCTAACCCTAACCTTAACACTAACCCTAAACTACCCTTGACTGCTTCTGCCTCCAGTAGATTTCCTAAGCACTAGTGTTTTAAGGAACAGGTTAAAAAGAAAATCCTAATGTGATTTCTTTATAATGTGTGAGTTCTTAATCTTATCCTAGTGTCTAAAAGCTTCTCCATGGCTGGACCCCAAATAATATTCCTTTAACTGCTAAGTGGTATCTAGCGAGTGGGATAGGTTTAATAAATACCCTAACCCTAACACGTACCCTAACCCTAACCCATAACCTAACCCTAACACGTACCCTAACCCTAAACCGTAACCCAAACCTAGCCCTAAACCTAAAACTAACCCTAAACCTACCCATACTCTACACCGTACCCTCGCCCGTACCCTAACCCGTACCCTAACCCTAACCCCAACCCTAACACTAACCCTAACCCGTAACCTAAGCCGTACCCTAACCCTAAACCTAACACTAACCCTAACCCTAACACTAACCCTAACCCTAACCCTTGACTGCTTCTGCCTCCAGTAGATTTCCTAAGCACTAGTGTTTTAAGGAACAGGTTAAAAAGAAAATCCTAATGTGATTTCTTTATAATGTGTGAGTTCTTAATCTTATCCTAGTGTCTAAAAGCTTCTCCATGGCTAGACTCCAAATAATACTACTTTACGTGCTAAGTGGTATGTAGCGAGTGGGATAGGTTTAATAAATAACTTAACCCTAACACGTACCCTAACCCTAACCCATAACCTACCCCTAACACGTACCCTAATCCTAAAGCGTACCCTAAACCTACCCTTAACCCTAGCCCTAACCCTAAGCCATACCCTATGCCATAGCCTCACCTGTACCCTAACCCGTACCCTAAGCCGTACCCTAACCCTAACCCTAACCCTAAACTACCCTTGACTGCTTCTGCCTCCAGTAGATTTTCTAAGCACTAGTGTTTTAAGGAACAGGTTAAAAAGAAAATCCTAATGTGATTTCTTTATAATGTGTGTGTTCTTAATCTTAACCTAGTGTCTAAAAGCTTCTCCATGGCTGGACCCCAAATAATATTCCTTAACGTGCTAAGTGGTATCTAGCGAGTGGGATAGGTTTAATAAATACCCTAACCCTAACACGTACCCTAACCTTAACCCATAACCTAACACTAACACGTACCCTAATCCTAAACCATACCCTAAACCTAGCCCTAACCCTAAAACTAACCCTAACCCATACTCTACACCATACCCTCGCCGTAGCCTAAGCCGTACCCTAACCCTAACACTAAACTTAACACTATGCCTAACCCGTAACCTAAGCCGTACCCTAACCCTAACCCTAACCCTAACCCTTGACTGCTTCTGCCTCCAGTAGGTTTCCTAAGCACTAGTGTTTTAAGGAACAGGTTAAAAAGAAAATCCTAATGTGATTTCTTTATAATGTGTGTGTTCTTTATCTTATCCTAGTGTCTAAATGCTTCTCCATGGCTGGACCGCAAATAATATTCCTTTACGTGCTAACTGGTATGTAGCGAGTGGGAAAGGTTTAATAAATAACTTAACCCTAATGCGTACCTTAACCCTAACCCATAACCTAACCCTAACACGTATCCTAATCCTAAACCGTACCCTAAACCTACCCTTAACCCTAAACCTAACCCTAACACATACCCTACGCCATACACTCACCCGTACCCTATCACCACTGGCTGGTAGGTCTGTTTCCCTAGTACCAGCGTGGGGAACGTAGAAAGGCTGCCGCCCTCTGGCCGTTACCTGCAAAAGCAGGTTTAAAGCTTGAGCTAGTGGTCACTTCATATGAACTAGTACTGCAGGGCTGTAAATGAAACCTGCCCTCAAAATGTCTTGAGGGAGGTAATGGCCAAAATATTTCAAAAGGTGACACATACTTCAAGTAAACACTTTGAAGAACTAAGCTCTAATCACAGCTGGAAAAATAAAAAGCACATGTCTTAAAGCTCAATTTCAACGCATTATGAGACACATGCAAATTCAACCACAAAGAGGTATCAGCTCAAACCAGTTAGAATAACCATCAGCAAAAAAACTACAAAGAATAAATGCTGAAGGTGATGTGGAGAAGTGCATACCCTCAACTTTACGTGGGACGTAACCTGGAAAGAGCCACTAAAGAGAACAGAATGGAGGTGCCTTTAAAAGGTAAACATTGAGCTACCATATGATCCAACAGACCCATTCCTGGAACTATAACCTAAGAAGACAGAATTGGAAAGACACAGGCAGGCAAATCTGCATTGCATAGTATTACAATAGCCAAGATATGGAAGTAACCAAAAAGTCCACCGACAGATGGGTGGACAAAGAAGAACTGCTACATGTACACATGGAATATGAGCTAGCGAAAAAATGAAACAATGCCATTTGCAGCACCACAGATGAGTCTAGAAGTAATCACGCAACTTGTAGTAAGTGAGACAGCGAAAGACACATATCCTATCATATCACATACAGGTGTTACCTAAAAATTGAAACAAACGAAGATATTTCCACAGAGAAAGGCAATCACAGATTCAGTACAAAAACTTATGCTTCGCCAAATGGAAAGGTGTGAGGATTGGATACACTACCATATTGAGGTTAACGGAGAGATACCAACACATGTGAAATATATAATCACCAAAGATCTACGGAATACCAAGGGAAGACTACTCAACATTGTGTCATAACCTACATGGGAAAAGGATCTGAAGAAGAATAGATATATGTATATGTGTGAAAGAAGCACATCTTGCACACCTAGAACAAACAAAACATTGTAATCAAGTTTGCTGTGATAAAAAATAAAAATTAAGTTAAAACTACGAACAAGAAGTAATGAGACATAAACTTAAAGGGCTTTTTCCTGGCACATTCCATTCTAATTTACAACCTAGAACACCACTTCCAGTAAGGCTCTGTTGCCCTAGTAACCAGATTTGGTAAAGGAGAAATGCTGCCGCCTTGTGGCCCATTCCCACAAGAGCAGCTTTTAACCCACAGCTCATGGTCACTTAATATTCACAAGGACTCAGGCCTGTAAAGGACACCTGCCCTCAAAATTGTGCTGAGGTAGGGAATGGATAAAACAATTCAAAACAGGCAACATTTTCAAGAAGATAGTATGAAGAGGTAAGTTTTACTCACTCTCTTTTTAAAAAAAGGAAAATGGATAAAAGCTCAACCTCAGGAAGTATTAGACTCATGCAATCTAATCTACAAAAAGTTTTCAACTCACACCAGTCGACTGACCATCAGCAAAAAGCCTACAAACAATCAATGCTGAAGAGGTTTTAGAGAACTCTGTACCCTCTAGCTGTTGGTGAGATGTAAAGTGGTTAACAGCCAATAATGAGAACAGAAAGGAGCTGCGATTAAAAGGAAAAAGTGAGGTACCATTCAATCCAGCAGGCGCACCAATGGGCCTCTCACCTGAGAAGACCAGAATCAAGAAGACCCGGGCTGCAAAAGCTGCACTGCAGCCTTATTCACAATAGACAAGACAGTGAAGCAACCAAAATGTCCATCAACAGATGAAGGGATAAACAAGAAGTGGTCCATGTACACAATGAATACTAGCCATGGAAAACAATGAAACACTGCTCTTTGAGGCACCATAGATGATCTTGGAGATAATCACAGAACATGAGGGAAGTCGGAAAGCAAAAGTCCTATATCCTATGAAATCACTTATAGGCGTTATCTAACAACTGACACAAATGAACATATTTCCACAGGGAAAGGCAATCACAGACTTATAAAAAAAAACTATGCTTACCTAAAAGGAAAGGTGGGGGGAATGGATAAATGAAGATTAGCGTTACCATCTGTATACAAATTCATATTATATACATATATCAAAAAGACCGACCATATAGCAAGGGAGGTTGATGGAACACTCTGTAATAATTTACATGGGAAGAGGATCTCTACATAAGTAGATATATATAATGTGTAAATGAACCAGAGTGTGTACCGCTTGGACAAACAACATTCGAACCATTACCCCAATGTAAAAAATTAAAACAACGAACTAGAAGTAATGAGACATAAACTTATGGGTGGTTTTCCTGGCACATTCCATTCAAATTTACAACCTAGGTAAACGACTTCCAGAACGGCTCTGCTGCCCTAGTACCCAGATTGGGGAATGGAGAAATGCTGCCTCCTTGTGGCCGTTTCCCACAACAGCAGCTTTAAACCCACTGCAAAAGGTCACTAAATATTCACCAATTCAGTATTGTAAATGACACCTGCCCTCCAAAAAATACTGAGGTCGAAAATCGACCAAAAAATTCAAGAGTGCAACCTTCCAAAAAGACAATTTGAAGAGGTAGATTGTACTCACACTTTTTTTTTCTTTTTTCTTTTAACACAAAAGAAAAAGGCGTGGAAAAATGATGAATTTTAGGAATTTTTAAAGACATGTCAACCCAAATTACAAAAACCTATCAGCTCACAGCAGTCAGAATGGCCCTCGACAAAAATGCTGCAAACAATAAATGCTGACATGATTGTGGAGAAATGAGTACCCTCGATTCTAAGGGGGACGTGGTAAGAGCCACTAATGAAAGCACAATTGAGGTGCCTTGAAAAGGTAACATTGAGCTACCATACCAGTCAATCAATCATACCCACTGCTGGGTGTATCACCTGAGTAAAAGAGAGTAAAAAAGTCACAGGCTGGCAATCCTGCACTCCAGCAATAGTTACCATAGGCAACACTTGGAAGCAACGAAAACGTCCATCAACAGAGGAATGCACCAAGAAGAAGTGGTCCATGTACACAATGGAATATTAGCCATGGAAAACATTGAAGCACTGCTCTTTGAGGCACCATACATGAGCCTGGAGATAATTACAAAACATGAAGTAGGACGGAAAGCAAAAGACCTATATCCTATAATATCACTTATGGCATTATCTAATAACTGACACAAATGAACATATTTCCAAAGAGAAAGACACTCACGGGCTTAGAAAACAAACTATGCTCATCTAAAAGGAAAGGAGGGGGGAATTGATAAATAAAGAATAGTGTTACTATACGTATACAAATACATATTATATACATGTATCAAAAAGACCGAACATATAGCAAGGGAGGTCTATGGAACACTGTAATATTTTACATGGGAAGAGGATCTGTACATTAATAGACATACATAATGTGCAAATGAACCAGATTGTGTACACCTAGGACAAACAATATTCTAATCTTTACTCTGATTAAAAAAATGTAAAAAACCAAGAAGAAGTAATGAGACATAAACTTATGCGGCTTTCTCCTGGAAAATTCCATTCTCATTTACAACCTAGGACAACGACTTCCAGAAAGGCTCTGCTGCCCTAGTACCCAGATTGGGGAATGGAGAAATGCTGCCTCCTTGTGGCCGTTTCCCACAACAGCAGCTTTAAACCCACTGGGAAAGGTCACTAAGTATTCACCAACGTGCAGTTCTGTAAATGACACCTGCCCTCCAAAAAATTTCTGGGGTCAAAAATCGACCAAAAAATTCAAAAGAGGGCAACCTTCGAAGAAGACAATTTCAAGAGGTATATTGTACACACGGTTTTTTCTTTTAAGTGAAAAGAAAAAGGCGTGGGAAAATGATAAAATTTAGGAATTTTGAAAGATACGCAAACCGAAATTACAAATACCTATCAGCTCACAGCAGTCAGAATGGCCATCAGCAAAAATGCTGCAAACAATACATGCTGAAGGGATTGTGGAGAAATGTGTACCCTGAGCTCTAAGGGGGACGTGGTAAGAACCATTACTGTAAACACAATGGAGGTGCTTTGAAAAGGTAAACATTGAGCTACCAGTGAATCAAGCATACCATCTGCTGAGCCTATCACCCGAGAAAATGAGAATCAAAAAGTCACAGGCTGGCAAACCTGTACGCCAGCATTACTTACCATAGTCAACACATGGAAGCAACAAAAATGTCCATCAACAGAGGAATGCACCAAGAAGAAGTGGTCCATGTATACAACGGAATAGTACTCCAGTAAAAATTATAAATTAAATTTAAAAAACAAACAAATGTAAGGAGACATCAGCATCTGTGGGTTTCTCCGGGCACATTCCACTCTAATTTATAACCGAAGAGCACCACTGGCTGGTAGGTCTGTTTCCCTAGTACCAGCGTGGGGAACGTAGAAAGGCTGCCGCCCTCTGGCCGTTACCTGCAAAAGCAGGTTTAAAGCTTGAGCTAATGGTCACTTCATATGAACTAGTACTGCAGGGCTGTAAATGAAACCTGCCCTCAAAATGTCTTGAGGGAGGTAATGGCCAAAATATTTCAAAAGGTGACACATACTTCAAGTAAACACTTTGAAGAACTAAGCTCTAATCACAGCTGGAAAAATAAAAAGCACATGTCTTAAAGCTCAATTTCAACGCATTATGAGACACATGCAAATTCAACCACAAAGAGGTATCAGCTCACACCAGTCAGAATAACCATCAGCAAAAAACTACAAAGAATAAATGCTGTAGGTGCTGTGGAGAAATGCATACCCTCACCTTTATGTGGGACGTAACCTGGAAAGAGCCACTAAAGAGAACAGAATGGAGGTGCCTTTAAAAGGTAAACATTGAGCTACCATATGATCCAGCAGGCCCACTCCTGGACCTACAATCTAAGAAGACAGAATTGGAAAGACACAGGCAGGCAAATCTGCATTGCACAGTATTACAATAGCCAAGATATGGAAGTAACCAAAAAGTCCACCAACAGATGGGTGGACGAGGAAGAACTCCTCCATGTACAGATGGATTATTAGCTGGTGAAACAATGAAACAATGCCATTTGCAGCACCATAGATGTGTCTAGACGTAATCACGCCACTTGTAGTAAGTGAGAAAGCAAAACACACATATCCTATCATATCACTTTTAGGAGTTACCTAAAAGTGTACCCTACCCTAACCCATACCCTAACCTGTACCCTAACCCGAACCCTAACCCTAACCCTAAACTACTCTTGACTGCTTCTCTCTCCAGCACATTTCCTAAGCACTAGTGTTTTACGGAACAGGTTAAAAAGAAAATCCTAATGTGATTTCTTTATAATGTGTGTGTTCTTTATCTTATCCTAGTGTCTAAAAGCTTCTCCATGGCTGGACCTCAAATAATATTCCTTTACGTACTAAGTGGTATCTAGAGAGTGGGATAGGTTTAATAAATACCCTAACCCTAACGTGTACCCTAACCCTAACGCGTACCCTAACCCTAACCCATCACCTAACCCTAACATGTAGCCTAATCCTAACCCATACCCTAAACCTAGCCCTAACCCTAAAACTAACCCTAACCCTAACCCATACCCTACGCCATACCCTCACGCGTACCCTAAGCCGTAACCTAACCCTAACCCTTACCCTAACCCTAACCCTAAACTACCCTTGACTGCTTCTGCCTCCAGTAGATTTCCTAAGCACTAGTGTTTTAAGGAACAGGTTAAAAAGAAAATCCTAATGTGATTTCTTTATAATGTGTGAGTTCTTAATCTTATCCTACTGTCTAAAAGCTTCTCCATGGCTGGACCCCAAATAATATTCCTTTATGTGCTAAGTGGTATCTAGCGAGTGGGATAGGTTTAATAAGTACCCTAACCCTAACACGTACCCTAACCCTAACCCATAACCTAACCCTAACACGTACCCTAACCCTAGCCCTAAACCTAAAACTAACCCTAAACCTACCCATACTCTACACCGTACCCTCGCCCGTACCCTAAGCCGTACCCTAACCCTAACCCCAACCCTAACACTAACCCTAACCCGTAACCTAAGCCGTACCCTAACCCTAAACCTAACACTAACCCTAACCCTAACACTAACCCTAAGCCTAACCCTTGACTGCTTCTGCCTCCAGTAGATTTCCTAAGCACTAGTGTTTTAAGGAACAGGTTAAAAAGAAAATCCTAATGTGATTTCTTTATAATGTGTGTGTTCTTAATCTTATCCTAGTGTCTAAAAGCTTCTCCATGGCTGGACCCCAAATAATATTCCTTAACATGCTAAGTGGTATCTAGCGAGTGGGATAGGTTTAATAAATACCCTAACCCTAACACGTACCCTAACCTTAACCAATAACCTAACCCTAACACGTACCCTAATCCTAAACCATACCCTAAACCTAGCCCTAACCCTAAAACTAACCCTAACCCATACTCTACACCATACCCTCGCCGTAGCCTAAGCCGTACCCTAAGCCTAACACTAAACCTAACACTAACCCTAACCCGTAACCTAAGCCGTACCCTAACCCTAAACCTAACCCTAACCCTAACCCTAACCCTTGACTGCTTCTGCCTCCAGTAGGTTTCCTAAGCACTAGTGTTTTAAGGAACAGGTTAAAAAGAAAATCCTAATGTGATTTCTTTATAATGTGGGAGTTCTTAATCTTATCCTACTGTCTAAAAGCTTCTCCATGGCTAGACTCCAAATAATACTACTTTACGTGCTAAGTGGTATGTAGCGAGTGGGATAGGTTTAATAAATAACTTAACCCTAACACGTACCCTAACCCTAACCCATAACCTACCCCTAACACGTACCCTAATCCTAAACCGTACCCTAAACCTACCCTTAACCCTAACCCTAACCCTAAGCCATACCCTACGCCATAGCCTCACCTGTACCCTAACCCGTACCCTAAGCCGTACCCTAACCCTAACCCTAACCCTAAACTACCCTTGACTGCTTCTGCCTCCAGTAGATTTTCTAAGCACTAGTGTTTTAAGGAACAGGTTAAAAAGAAAATCCTAATGTGATTTCTTTATAATGTGTGTGTTCTTTATCTTATCCTAGTGTCTAAATGCTTCTCCATGGCTGGACCGCAAATAATATTCCTTTACGTGCTAACTGGTATATAGCGAGTGGGAAAGGTTTAATAAATAACTTAACCCTAACGCGTACCTTAACCCTAACCCATAACCTAACCCTAACACGTATCCTAATCCTAAACCGTACCCTAAACCTACCATTAACCCTAAAGCTAACCCTAACACATACCCTACGCCATACACTCACCCGTACCCTATCACCACTGGCTGGTAGGTCTGTTTCCCTAGTACCAGCGTGGAGAACGTAGAAAGGCTGCCGCCCTCTGGCCGTTACCTGCAAAAGCAGGTTTAAAGCTTGAGCTAATGGTCACTTCATATGAACTAGTACTGCAGGGCTGTAAATGAAACCTGCCCTCAAAATGTCTTGAGGGAGGTAATGGCCAAAATATTTCAAAAGGTGACACATACTTTAAGTAAACACTTTGAAGAACTAAGCTCTAATCACAGCTGGAAAAATAAAAAGCACATGTCTTAAAGCTCAATTTCAACACATTATGAGACACATGCAAATTCAACCACAAAGAGGTATCAGCTCACACCAGTCAGAATAACCATCAGCAAAAAACTACAAAGAATAAATGCTGAAGGTGCTGTGGAGAAGTGCATACCCTCAACTTTACGTGGGACGTAACCTGGAAAGAGCCACTAAAGAGAACAGAATGGAGGTGCCTTTGAAAGGTAAACATTGAGCTACCATATGATCCAACAGACCCATTCCTGGAACTATAACCTAAGAAGACAGAATTGGAAAGACACAGGCAGGCAAATCTGCATTGCATAGTATTACAATAGCCAAGATATGGAAGTAACCAAAAAGTCCACCGACAGATGGGTGGACAAAGAAGAACTGCTACATGTACACATGGAATATGAGCTAGCGAAAAAATGAAACAATGCCATTGGCAGCACCATAGATGAGTCTACAAATAATCACGCAACTTGTAGTAAGTGAGACAGCGAAAGACACATATCCTATCATATCACATACAGGTGTTACCTAAAAATTGAAACAAACGAAGATATTTCCACAGAGAAAGGCAATCACAGATTCAGAACAAAAACTTATGCTTCGCCAAATGGAAAGGTGTGAGGATTGGATACACTACCATATTGAGGTTAACGGAGAGATACAAACACATGTGAAATATATAATCACCAAAGATCTACGGAATACCAAGGGAAGACTACTAAACATTGTGTCATAACCTACATGGGAAAAGGATCTGAAGAAGAATAGATATATGTATATGTGTGAAAGAAGCACATCTTGCACACCTAGAACAAACAAAACATTGTAATCAAGTTTGCTGTGATAAAAAATAAAAATTAAGTTAAAACTACGAACAAGAAGTAATGAGACATAAACTTAAAGGGCTTTTTCCTGGCACATTCCATTCTAATTTACAACCTAGAACACCACTTCCAGTAAGGCTCTGTTGTCCTAGTAACCAGATTTGGTAAAGGAGAAATGCTGCCGCCTTGTGGCCCATTCCCGCAAGAGCAGCTTTTAACCCACAGCTAATGGTCACTTAACATTCACAAGGACTCAGGGCTGTAAAGGACACCTGCCCTCAAAATTGTGCTGAGGTAGGGAATGGATAAAACAATTCAAAACAGGCAACATTTTCAAGAAGATAGTATGAAGAGGTAAGTTTTACTCACTCTCTTTTTAGAAAAAGGAAAATGGATAAAAGCTCAACCTCAGGAAGTATTAGACTCATGCAATCTAATCTACAAAAAGTTTTCAACTCACACCAGTCCACTGACCATCAGCAAAAAGCCTACAAACAATCAATGCTGAAATTGAGGTACCATTCAATCCAGCAGGCGCACCAATGGGCCTCTCACCTGAGAAGACCAGAATCAAGAAGACCCGGGCTGCAAAAGCTGCACTGCAGCCTTATTCACAATAGACAAGACAGTGAAGCAACCAAAATGTCCATCAACGGATGAAGGGATAAACAAGAAGTGGTCCATGTACACAATGAATACTAGCCATGGAAAACCATGAAACACTGCTCTTTGAGGCACCATAGATGATCTTGGAGATAATCACAGAACATGAGGGAAGTCGGAAAGCAAAAGTCCTATATCCTATGAAATCACTTATAGGCGTTATCTAACAACTGACACAAATGAACATATTTCCACAGGGAAAGGCAATCACAGACTTATAAAAAAAAACTATGCTTACCTAAAAGGAAAGGTGGGGGGAATGGATAAATGAAGATTAGCGTTACCATCTGTATACAAATTCATATTATATACATATATCAAAAAGACCGACCATATAGCAAGGGAGGTTGATGGAACACTCTGTAATAATTTACATGGGAAGAGGATCTCTACATAAGTAGATATATATAATGTGTAAATGAACCAGAGTGTGTACCGCTTGGACAAACAACATTCGAACCATTACCCCAATGTAAAAAATTAAAACAACGAACTAGAAGTAATGAGACATAAACTTATGGGTGGTTTTCCTGGCACATTCCATTCAAATTTACAACCTAGGTAAACGACTTCCAGAACGGCTCTGCTGCCCTAGTACCCAGATTGGGGAATGGAGAAATGCTGCCTCCTTGTGGCCGTTTCCCACAACAGCAGCTTTAAACCCACTGCAAAAGGTCACTAAATATTCACCAATTCAGTATTGTAAATGACACCTGCCCTCCAAAAAATACTGAGGTCGAAAATCGACCAAAAAATTCAAGAGTGCAACCTTCCAAAAAGACAATTTGAAGAGGTAGATTGTACTCACACTTTTTTTTTCTTTTTTCTTTTAACACAAAAGAAAAAGGCGTGGAAAAATGATGAATTTTAGGAATTTTTAAAGACATGTCAACCCAAATTACAAAAACCTATCAGCTCACAGCAGTCAGAATGGCCCTCGACAAAAATGCTGCAAACAATAAATGCTGACATGATTGTGGAGAAATGAGTACCCTCGATTCTAAGGGGGACGTGGTAAGAGCCACTAATGAAAGCACAATTGAGGTGCCTTGAAAAGGTAACATTGAGCTACCATACCAGTCAATCAATCATACCCACTGCTGGGTGTATCACCTGAGTAAAAGAGAGTAAAAAAGTCACAGGCTGGCAATCCTGCACTCCAGCAATAGTTACCATAGGCAACACTTGGAAGCAACGAAAACGTCCATCAACAGAGGAATGCACCAAGAAGAAGTGGTCCATGTACACAATGGAATATTAGCCATGGAAAACATTGAAGCACTGCTCTTTGAGGCACCATACATGAGCCTGGAGATAATTACAAAACATGAAGTAGGACGGAAAGCAAAAGACCTATATCCTATAATATCACTTATGGCATTATCTAATAACTGACACAAATGAACATATTTCCAAAGAGAAAGACACTCACGGGCTTAGAAAACAAACTATGCTCATCTAAAAGGAAAGGAGGGGGGAATTGATAAATAAAGAATAGTGTTACTATACGTATACAAATACATATTATATACATGTATCAAAAAGACCGAACATATAGCAAGGGAGGTCTATGGAACACTGTAATATTTTACATGGGAAGAGGATCTGTACATTAATAGACATACATAATGTGCAAATGAACCAGATTGTGTACACCTAGGACAAACAATATTCTAATCTTTACTCTGATTAAAAAAATGTAAAAAACCAAGAAGAAGTAATGAGACATAAACTTATGCGGCTTTCTCCTGGAAAATTCCATTCTCATTTACAACCTAGGACAACGACTTCCAGAAAGGCTCTGCTGCCCTAGTACCCAGATTGGGGAATGGAGAAATGCTGCCTCCTTGTGGCCGTTTCCCACAACAGCAGCTTTAAACCCACTGGGAAAGGTCACTAAGTATTCACCAACGTGCAGTTCTGTAAATGACACCTGCCCTCCAAAAAATTTCTGGGGTCAAAAATCGACCAAAAAATTCAAAAGAGGGCAACCTTCGAAGAAGACAATTTCAAGAGGTATATTGTACACACGGTTTTTTCTTTTAAGTGAAAAGAAAAAGGCGTGGGAAAATGATAAAATTTAGGAATTTTGAAAGATACGCAAACCGAAATTACAAATACCTATCAGCTCACAGCAGTCAGAATGGCCATCAGCAAAAATGCTGCAAACAATACATGCTGAAGGGATTGTGGAGAAATGTGTACCCTGAGCTCTAAGGGGGACGTGGTAAGAACCATTACTGTAAACACAATGGAGGTGCTTTGAAAAGGTAAACATTGAGCTACCAGTGAATCAAGCATACCATCTGCTGAGCCTATCACCCGAGAAAATGAGAATCAAAAAGTCACAGGCTGGCAAACCTGTACGCCAGCATTACTTACCATAGTCAACACATGGAAGCAACAAAAATGTCCATCAACAGAGGAATGCACCAAGAAGAAGTGGTCCATGTATACAACGGAATAGTACTCCAGTAAAAATTATAAATTAAATTTAAAAAACAAACAAATGTAAGGAGACATCAGCATCTGTGGGTTTCTCCGGGCACATTCCACTCTAATTTATAACCGAAGAGCACCACTGGCTGGTAGGTCTGTTTCCCTAGTACCAGCGTGGGGAACGTAGAAAGGCTGCCGCCCTCTGGCCGTTACCTGCAAAAGCAGGTTTAAAGCTTGAGCTAATGGTCACTTCATATGAACTAGTACTGCAGGGCTGTAAATGAAACCTGCCCTCAAAATGTCTTGAGGGAGGTAATGGCCAAAATATTTCAAAAGGTGACACATACTTCAAGTAAACACTTTGAAGAACTAAGCTCTAATCACAGCTGGAAAAATAAAAAGCACATGTCTTAAAGCTCAATTTCAACGCATTATGAGACACATGCAAATTCAACCACAAAGAGGTATCAGCTCACACCAGTCAGAATAACCATCAGCAAAAAACTACAAAGAATAAATGCTGTAGGTGCTGTGGAGAAATGCATACCCTCACCTTTATGTGGGACGTAACCTGGAAAGAGCCACTAAAGAGAACAGAATGGAGGTGCCTTTAAAAGGTAAACATTGAGCTACCATATGATCCAGCAGGCCCACTCCTGGACCTACAATCTAAGAAGACAGAATTGGAAAGACACAGGCAGGCAAATCTGCATTGCACAGTATTACAATAGCCAAGATATGGAAGTAACCAAAAAGTCCACCAACAGATGGGTGGACGAGGAAGAACTCCTCCATGTACAGATGGATTATTAGCTGGTGAAACAATGAAACAATGCCATTTGCAGCACCATAGATGTGTCTAGACGTAATCACGCCACTTGTAGTAAGTGAGAAAGCAAAACACACATATCCTATCATATCACTTTTAGGAGTTACCTAAAAGTGTACCCTACCCTAACCCATACCCTAACCTGTACCCTAACCCGAACCCTAACCCTAACCCTAAACTACTCTTGACTGCTTCTCTCTCCAGCACATTTCCTAAGCACTAGTGTTTTACGGAACAGGTTAAAAAGAAAATCCTAATGTGATTTCTTTATAATGTGTGTGTTCTTTATCTTATCCTAGTGTCTAAAAGCTTCTCCATGGCTGGACCTCAAATAATATTCCTTTACGTACTAAGTGGTATCTAGAGAGTGGGATAGGTTTAATAAATACCCTAACCCTAACGTGTACCCTAACCCTAACGCGTACCCTAACCCTAACCCATCACCTAACCCTAACATGTAGCCTAATCCTAACCCATACCCTAAACCTAGCCCTAACCCTAAAACTAACCCTAACCCTAACCCATACCCTACGCCATACCCTCACGCGTACCCTAAGCCGTAACCTAACCCTAACCCTTACCCTAACCCTAACCCTAAACTACCCTTGACTGCTTCTGCCTCCAGTAGATTTCCTAAGCACTAGTGTTTTAAGGAACAGGTTAAAAAGAAAATCCTAATGTGATTTCTTTATAATGTGTGAGTTCTTAATCTTATCCTACTGTCTAAAAGCTTCTCCATGGCTGGACCCCAAATAATATTCCTTTATGTGCTAAGTGGTATCTAGCGAGTGGGATAGGTTTAATAAGTACCCTAACCCTAACACGTACCCTAACCCTAACCCATAACCTAACCCTAACACGTACCCTAACCCTAGCCCTAAACCTAAAACTAACCCTAAACCTACCCATACTCTACACCGTACCCTCGCCCGTACCCTAAGCCGTACCCTAACCCTAACCCCAACCCTAACACTAACCCTAACCCGTAACCTAAGCCGTACCCTAACCCTAAACCTAACACTAACCCTAACCCTAACACTAACCCTAAGCCTAACCCTTGACTGCTTCTGCCTCCAGTAGATTTCCTAAGCACTAGTGTTTTAAGGAACAGGTTAAAAAGAAAATCCTAATGTGATTTCTTTATAATGTGTGTGTTCTTAATCTTATCCTAGTGTCTAAAAGCTTCTCCATGGCTGGACCCCAAATAATATTCCTTAACATGCTAAGTGGTATCTAGCGAGTGGGATAGGTTTAATAAATACCCTAACCCTAACACGTACCCTAACCTTAACCAATAACCTAACCCTAACACGTACCCTAATCCTAAACCATACCCTAAACCTAGCCCTAACCCTAAAACTAACCCTAACCCATACTCTACACCATACCCTCGCCGTAGCCTAAGCCGTACCCTAAGCCTAACACTAAACCTAACACTAACCCTAACCCGTAACCTAAGCCGTACCCTAACCCTAAACCTAACCCTAACCCTAACCCTAACCCTTGACTGCTTCTGCCTCCAGTAGGTTTCCTAAGCACTAGTGTTTTAAGGAACAGGTTAAAAAGAAAATCCTAATGTGATTTCTTTATAATGTGGGAGTTCTTAATCTTATCCTACTGTCTAAAAGCTTCTCCATGGCTAGACTCCAAATAATACTACTTTACGTGCTAAGTGGTATGTAGCGAGTGGGATAGGTTTAATAAATAACTTAACCCTAACACGTACCCTAACCCTAACCCATAACCTACCCCTAACACGTACCCTAATCCTAAACCGTACCCTAAACCTACCCTTAACCCTAACCCTAACCCTAAGCCATACCCTACGCCATAGCCTCACCTGTACCCTAACCCGTACCCTAAGCCGTACCCTAACCCTAACCCTAACCCTAAACTACCCTTGACTGCTTCTGCCTCCAGTAGATTTTCTAAGCACTAGTGTTTTAAGGAACAGGTTAAAAAGAAAATCCTAATGTGATTTCTTTATAATGTGTGTGTTCTTTATCTTATCCTAGTGTCTAAATGCTTCTCCATGGCTGGACCGCAAATAATATTCCTTTACGTGCTAACTGGTATATAGCGAGTGGGAAAGGTTTAATAAATAACTTAACCCTAACGCGTACCTTAACCCTAACCCATAACCTAACCCTAACACGTATCCTAATCCTAAACCGTACCCTAAACCTACCATTAACCCTAAAGCTAACCCTAACACATACCCTACGCCATACACTCACCCGTACCCTATCACCACTGGCTGGTAGGTCTGTTTCCCTAGTACCAGCGTGGAGAACGTAGAAAGGCTGCCGCCCTCTGGCCGTTACCTGCAAAAGCAGGTTTAAAGCTTGAGCTAATGGTCACTTCATATGAACTAGTACTGCAGGGCTGTAAATGAAACCTGCCCTCAAAATGTCTTGAGGGAGGTAATGGCCAAAATATTTCAAAAGGTGACACATACTTTAAGTAAACACTTTGAAGAACTAAGCTCTAATCACAGCTGGAAAAATAAAAAGCACATGTCTTAAAGCTCAATTTCAACACATTATGAGACACATGCAAATTCAACCACAAAGAGGTATCAGCTCACACCAGTCAGAATAACCATCAGCAAAAAACTACAAAGAATAAATGCTGAAGGTGCTGTGGAGAAGTGCATACCCTCAACTTTACGTGGGACGTAACCTGGAAAGAGCCACTAAAGAGAACAGAATGGAGGTGCCTTTGAAAGGTAAACATTGAGCTACCATATGATCCAACAGACCCATTCCTGGAACTATAACCTAAGAAGACAGAATTGGAAAGACACAGGCAGGCAAATCTGCATTGCATAGTATTACAATAGCCAAGATATGGAAGTAACCAAAAAGTCCACCGACAGATGGGTGGACAAAGAAGAACTGCTACATGTACACATGGAATATGAGCTAGCGAAAAAATGAAACAATGCCATTGGCAGCACCATAGATGAGTCTACAAATAATCACGCAACTTGTAGTAAGTGAGACAGCGAAAGACACATATCCTATCATATCACATACAGGTGTTACCTAAAAATTGAAACAAACGAAGATATTTCCACAGAGAAAGGCAATCACAGATTCAGAACAAAAACTTATGCTTCGCCAAATGGAAAGGTGTGAGGATTGGATACACTACCATATTGAGGTTAACGGAGAGATACAAACACATGTGAAATATATAATCACCAAAGATCTACGGAATACCAAGGGAAGACTACTAAACATTGTGTCATAACCTACATGGGAAAAGGATCTGAAGAAGAATAGATATATGTATATGTGTGAAAGAAGCACATCTTGCACACCTAGAACAAACAAAACATTGTAATCAAGTTTGCTGTGATAAAAAATAAAAATTAAGTTAAAACTACGAACAAGAAGTAATGAGACATAAACTTAAAGGGCTTTTTCCTGGCACATTCCATTCTAATTTACAACCTAGAACACCACTTCCAGTAAGGCTCTGTTGTCCTAGTAACCAGATTTGGTAAAGGAGAAATGCTGCCGCCTTGTGGCCCATTCCCGCAAGAGCAGCTTTTAACCCACAGCTAATGGTCACTTAACATTCACAAGGACTCAGGGCTGTAAAGGACACCTGCCCTCAAAATTGTGCTGAGGTAGGGAATGGATAAAACAATTCAAAACAGGCAACATTTTCAAGAAGATAGTATGAAGAGGTAAGTTTTACTCACTCTCTTTTTAGAAAAAGGAAAATGGATAAAAGCTCAACCTCAGGAAGTATTAGACTCATGCAATCTAATCTACAAAAAGTTTTCAACTCACACCAGTCCACTGACCATCAGCAAAAAGCCTACAAACAATCAATGCTGAAATTGAGGTACCATTCAATCCAGCAGGCGCACCAATGGGCCTCTCACCTGAGAAGACCAGAATCAAGAAGACCCGGGCTGCAAAAGCTGCACTGCAGCCTTATTCACAATAGACAAGACAGTGAAGCAACCAAAATGTCCATCAACGGATGAAGGGATAAACAAGAAGTGGTCCATGTACACAATGAATACTAGCCATGGAAAACCATGAAACACTGCTCTTTGAGGCACCATAGATGATCTTGGAGATAATCACAGAACATGAGGGAAGTCGGAAAGCAAAAGTCCTATATCCTATGAAATCACTTATAGGCGTTATCTAACAACTGACACAAATGAACATATTTCCACAGGGAAAGGCAATCACAGACTTATAAAAAAAAACTATGCTTACCTAAAAGGAAAGGTGGGGGGAATGGATAAATGAAGATTAGCGTTACCATCTGTATACAAATTCATATTATATACATATATCAAAAAGACCGACCATATAGCAAGGGAGGTTGATGGAACACTCTGTAATAATTTACATGGGAAGAGGATCTCTACATAAGTAGATATATATAATGTGTAAATGAACCAGAGTGTGTACCGCTTGGACAAACAACATTCGAACCATTACCCCAATGTAAAAAATTAAAACAACGAACTAGAAGTAATGAGACATAAACTTATGGGTGGTTTTCCTGGCACATTCCATTCAAATTTACAACCTAGGTAAACGACTTCCAGAACGGCTCTGCTGCCCTAGTACCCAGATTGGGGAATGGAGAAATGCTGCCTCCTTGTGGCCGTTTCCCACAACAGCAGCTTTAAACCCACTGCAAAAGGTCACTAAATATTCACCAATTCAGTATTGTAAATGACACCTGCCCTCCAAAAAATACTGAGGTCGAAAATCGACCAAAAAATTCAAGAGTGCAACCTTCCAAAAAGACAATTTGAAGAGGTAGATTGTACTCACACTTTTTTTTTCTTTTTTCTTTTAACACAAAAGAAAAAGGCGTGGAAAAATGATGAATTTTAGGAATTTTTAAAGACATGTCAACCCAAATTACAAAAACCTATCAGCTCACAGCAGTCAGAATGGCCCTCGACAAAAATGCTGCAAACAATAAATGCTGACATGATTGTGGAGAAATGAGTACCCTCGATTCTAAGGGGGACGTGGTAAGAGCCACTAATGAAAGCACAATTGAGGTGCCTTGAAAAGGTAACATTGAGCTACCATACCAGTCAATCAATCATACCCACTGCTGGGTGTATCACCTGAGTAAAAGAGAGTAAAAAAGTCACAGGCTGGCAATCCTGCACTCCAGCAATAGTTACCATAGGCAACACTTGGAAGCAACGAAAACGTCCATCAACAGAGGAATGCACCAAGAAGAAGTGGTCCATGTACACAATGGAATATTAGCCATGGAAAACATTGAAGCACTGCTCTTTGAGGCACCATACATGAGCCTGGAGATAATTACAAAACATGAAGTAGGACGGAAAGCAAAAGACCTATATCCTATAATATCACTTATGGCATTATCTAATAACTGACACAAATGAACATATTTCCAAAGAGAAAGACACTCACGGGCTTAGAAAACAAACTATGCTCATCTAAAAGGAAAGGAGGGGGGAATTGATAAATAAAGAATAGTGTTACTATACGTATACAAATACATATTATATACATGTATCAAAAAGACCGAACATATAGCAAGGGAGGTCTATGGAACACTGTAATATTTTACATGGGAAGAGGATCTGTACATTAATAGACATACATAATGTGCAAATGAACCAGATTGTGTACACCTAGGACAAACAATATTCTAATCTTTACTCTGATTAAAAAAATGTAAAAAACCAAGAAGAAGTAATGAGACATAAACTTATGCGGCTTTCTCCTGGAAAATTCCATTCTCATTTACAACCTAGGACAACGACTTCCAGAAAGGCTCTGCTGCCCTAGTACCCAGATTGGGGAATGGAGAAATGCTGCCTCCTTGTGGCCGTTTCCCACAACAGCAGCTTTAAACCCACTGGGAAAGGTCACTAAGTATTCACCAACGTGCAGTTCTGTAAATGACACCTGCCCTCCAAAAAATTTCTGGGGTCAAAAATCGACCAAAAAATTCAAAAGAGGGCAACCTTCGAAGAAGACAATTTCAAGAGGTATATTGTACACACGGTTTTTTCTTTTAAGTGAAAAGAAAAAGGCGTGGGAAAATGATAAAATTTAGGAATTTTGAAAGATACGCAAACCGAAATTACAAATACCTATCAGCTCACAGCAGTCAGAATGGCCATCAGCAAAAATGCTGCAAACAATACATGCTGAAGGGATTGTGGAGAAATGTGTACCCTGAGCTCTAAGGGGGACGTGGTAAGAACCATTACTGTAAACACAATGGAGGTGCTTTGAAAAGGTAAACATTGAGCTACCAGTGAATCAAGCATACCATCTGCTGAGCCTATCACCCGAGAAAATGAGAATCAAAAAGTCACAGGCTGGCAAACCTGTACGCCAGCATTACTTACCATAGTCAACACATGGAAGCAACAAAAATGTCCATCAACAGAGGAATGCACCAAGAAGAAGTGGTCCATGTATACAACGGAATAGTACTCCAGTAAAAATTATAAATTAAATTTAAAAAACAAACAAATGTAAGGAGACATCAGCATCTGTGGGTTTCTCCGGGCACATTCCACTCTAATTTATAACCGAAGAGCACCACTGGCTGGTAGGTCTGTTTCCCTAGTACCAGCGTGGGGAACGTAGAAAGGCTGCCGCCCTCTGGCCGTTACCTGCAAAAGCAGGTTTAAAGCTTGAGCTAATGGTCACTTCATATGAACTAGTACTGCAGGGCTGTAAATGAAACCTGCCCTCAAAATGTCTTGAGGGAGGTAATGGCCAAAATATTTCAAAAGGTGACACATACTTCAAGTAAACACTTTGAAGAACTAAGCTCTAATCACAGCTGGAAAAATAAAAAGCACATGTCTTAAAGCTCAATTTCAACGCATTATGAGACACATGCAAATTCAACCACAAAGAGGTATCAGCTCACACCAGTCAGAATAACCATCAGCAAAAAACTACAAAGAATAAATGCTGTAGGTGCTGTGGAGAAATGCATACCCTCACCTTTATGTGGGACGTAACCTGGAAAGAGCCACTAAAGAGAACAGAATGGAGGTGCCTTTAAAAGGTAAACATTGAGCTACCATATGATCCAGCAGGCCCACTCCTGGACCTACAATCTAAGAAGACAGAATTGGAAAGACACAGGCAGGCAAATCTGCATTGCACAGTATTACAATAGCCAAGATATGGAAGTAACCAAAAAGTCCACCAACAGATGGGTGGACGAGGAAGAACTCCTCCATGTACAGATGGATTATTAGCTGGTGAAACAATGAAACAATGCCATTTGCAGCACCATAGATGTGTCTAGACGTAATCACGCCACTTGTAGTAAGTGAGAAAGCAAAACACACATATCCTATCATATCACTTTTAGGAGTTACCTAAAAGTGTACCCTACCCTAACCCATACCCTAACCTGTACCCTAACCCGAACCCTAACCCTAACCCTAAACTACTCTTGACTGCTTCTCTCTCCAGCACATTTCCTAAGCACTAGTGTTTTACGGAACAGGTTAAAAAGAAAATCCTAATGTGATTTCTTTATAATGTGTGTGTTCTTTATCTTATCCTAGTGTCTAAAAGCTTCTCCATGGCTGGACCTCAAATAATATTCCTTTACGTACTAAGTGGTATCTAGAGAGTGGGATAGGTTTAATAAATACCCTAACCCTAACGTGTACCCTAACCCTAACGCGTACCCTAACCCTAACCCATCACCTAACCCTAACATGTAGCCTAATCCTAACCCATACCCTAAACCTAGCCCTAACCCTAAAACTAACCCTAACCCTAACCCATACCCTACGCCATACCCTCACGCGTACCCTAAGCCGTAACCTAACCCTAACCCTTACCCTAACCCTAACCCTAAACTACCCTTGACTGCTTCTGCCTCCAGTAGATTTCCTAAGCACTAGTGTTTTAAGGAACAGGTTAAAAAGAAAATCCTAATGTGATTTCTTTATAATGTGTGAGTTCTTAATCTTATCCTACTGTCTAAAAGCTTCTCCATGGCTGGACCCCAAATAATATTCCTTTATGTGCTAAGTGGTATCTAGCGAGTGGGATAGGTTTAATAAGTACCCTAACCCTAACACGTACCCTAACCCTAACCCATAACCTAACCCTAACACGTACCCTAACCCTAGCCCTAAACCTAAAACTAACCCTAAACCTACCCATACTCTACACCGTACCCTCGCCCGTACCCTAAGCCGTACCCTAACCCTAACCCCAACCCTAACACTAACCCTAACCCGTAACCTAAGCCGTACCCTAACCCTAAACCTAACACTAACCCTAACCCTAACACTAACCCTAAGCCTAACCCTTGACTGCTTCTGCCTCCAGTAGATTTCCTAAGCACTAGTGTTTTAAGGAACAGGTTAAAAAGAAAATCCTAATGTGATTTCTTTATAATGTGTGTGTTCTTAATCTTATCCTAGTGTCTAAAAGCTTCTCCATGGCTGGACCCCAAATAATATTCCTTAACATGCTAAGTGGTATCTAGCGAGTGGGATAGGTTTAATAAATACCCTAACCCTAACACGTACCCTAACCTTAACCAATAACCTAACCCTAACACGTACCCTAATCCTAAACCATACCCTAAACCTAGCCCTAACCCTAAAACTAACCCTAACCCATACTCTACACCATACCCTCGCCGTAGCCTAAGCCGTACCCTAAGCCTAACACTAAACCTAACACTAACCCTAACCCGTAACCTAAGCCGTACCCTAACCCTAAACCTAACCCTAACCCTAACCCTAACCCTTGACTGCTTCTGCCTCCAGTAGGTTTCCTAAGCACTAGTGTTTTAAGGAACAGGTTAAAAAGAAAATCCTAATGTGATTTCTTTATAATGTGGGAGTTCTTAATCTTATCCTACTGTCTAAAAGCTTCTCCATGGCTAGACTCCAAATAATACTACTTTACGTGCTAAGTGGTATGTAGCGAGTGGGATAGGTTTAATAAATAACTTAACCCTAACACGTACCCTAACCCTAACCCATAACCTACCCCTAACACGTACCCTAATCCTAAACCGTACCCTAAACCTACCCTTAACCCTAACCCTAACCCTAAGCCATACCCTACGCCATAGCCTCACCTGTACCCTAACCCGTACCCTAAGCCGTACCCTAACCCTAACCCTAACCCTAAACTACCCTTGACTGCTTCTGCCTCCAGTAGATTTTCTAAGCACTAGTGTTTTAAGGAACAGGTTAAAAAGAAAATCCTAATGTGATTTCTTTATAATGTGTGTGTTCTTTATCTTATCCTAGTGTCTAAATGCTTCTCCATGGCTGGACCGCAAATAATATTCCTTTACGTGCTAACTGGTATATAGCGAGTGGGAAAGGTTTAATAAATAACTTAACCCTAACGCGTACCTTAACCCTAACCCATAACCTAACCCTAACACGTATCCTAACCCTAAACCGTACCCTAAACCTACCATTAACCCTAAAGCTAACCCTAACACATACCCTACGCCATACACTCACCCGTACCCTATCACCACTGGCTGGTAGGTCTGTTTCCCTAGTACCAGCGTGGAGAATGTAGAAAGGCTGCCGCCCTCTGGCCGTTACCTGCAAAAGCAGGTTTAAAGCTTGAGCTAATGGTCACTTCATATGAACTAGTACTGCAGGGCTGTAAATGAAACCTGCCCTCAAAATGTCTTGAGGGAGGTAATGGCCAAAATATTTCAAAAGGTGACACATACTTTAAGTAAACACTTTGAAGAACTAAGCTCTAATCACAGCTGGAAAAATAAAAAGCACATGTCTTAAAGCTCAATTTCAACACATTATGAGACACATGCAAATTCAACCACAAAGAGGTATCAGCTCACACCAGTCAGAATAACCATCAGCAAAAAACTACAAAGAATAAATGCTGAAGGTGCTGTGGAGAAGTGCATACCCTCAACTTTACGTGGGACGTAACCTGGAAAGAGCCACTAAAGAGAACAGAATGGAGGTGCCTTTGAAAGGTAAACATTGAGCTACCATATGATCCAACAGACCCATTCCTGGAACTATAACCTAAGAAGACAGAATTGGAAAGACACAGGCAGGCAAATCTGCATTGCATAGTATTACAATAGCCAAGATATGGAAGTAACCAAAAAGTCCACCGACAGATGGGTGGACAAAGAAGAACTGCTACATGTACACATGGAATATGAGCTAGCGAAAAAATGAAACAATGCCATTGGCAGCACCATAGATGAGTCTACAAATAATCACGCAACTTGTAGTAAGTGAGACAGCGAAAGACACATATCCTATCATATCACATACAGGTGTTACCTAAAAATTGAAACAAACGAAGATATTTCCACAGAGAAAGGCAATCACAGATTCAGAACAAAAACTTATGCTTCGCCAAATGGAAAGGTGTGAGGATTGGATACACTACCATATTGAGGTTAACGGAGAGATACAAACACATGTGAAATATATAATCACCAAAGATCTACGGAATACCAAGGGAAGACTACTAAATATTGTGTCATAACCTACATGGGAAAAGGATCTGAAGAAGAATAGATATATGTATATGTGTGAAAGAAGCACGTCTTGCACACCTAGAACAAACAAAACATTGTAATCAAGTTTGCTGTGATAAAAAATAAAAATTAACTTAAAAATACGAACAAGAAGTAATGAGACATAAACTTAAAGGGCTTTTTCCTGGCACATTCCATTCTAATTTACAACCTAGAACACCACTTCCAGTAAGGCTCTGTTGCCCTAGTAACCAGATTTGGTAAAGGAGAAATGCTGCCGCCTTGTGGCCCATTCCCGCAAGAGCAGCTTTTAACCCACAGCTCATGGTCACTTAATATTCACAAGGACTCAGGCTTGTAAAGGACACCTGCCCTCAAAATTGTGCTGAGGTAGGGAATGGATAAAACAATTCAAAACAGGCAACATTTTCAAGAAGATAGTATGAAGAGGTAAGTTTTACTCACTCTCTTTTTAAAAAAAGGAAAATGGATAAAAGCTCAACCTCAGGAAGTATTAGACTCATGCAATCTAATCTACAAAAAGTTTTCAACTCACACCAGTCGACTGACCATCAGCAAAAAGCCTACAAACAATCAATGCTGAAGAGGTTTTAGAGAACTCTGTACCCTCTAGCTGCTGGTGAGATGTAAAGTGGTTAACAGCCAATAATGAGAACAGAAAGGAGCTGCGTTTAAAAGGAAAAAGTGAGGTACAATTCAATCCAGCAGGCACACCAATGGGCCTCTAACCTGAGAAGACCAGAATCAAGAAGACCCGGGCTGCAAAAGCTGCACTGCAGCCTTATTCACAATAGACAAGACAGTGAAGCAACCAAAATGTCCATCAACGGATGAAGGGATAAACAAGAAGTGGTCCATGTACACAATGAATACTAGCCATGGAAAACCATGAAACACTGCTCTTTGAGGCACCATAGATGATCTTGGAGATAATCACAGAACATGAGGGAAGTCGGAAAGCAAAAGTCCTATATCCTATGAAATCACTTATAGGCGTTATCTAATAACTGACACAAATGAACATATTTCCACAGGGAAAGGCAATCACAGACTTATAAAAAAAAACTATGCTTACCTAAAAGGAAAGGTGGGGGGAATGGATAAATGAAGATTAGCGTTACCATCTGTATACAAATTCATATTATATACATATATCAAAAAGACCGACCATATAGCAAGGGAGGTTGACGGAACACTCTGTAATAATTTACATGGGAAGAGGATCTCTACATAAATAGATATATATAATGTGTAAATGAACCAGAGTGTGTACACCTTGGACAAACAACATTCGAATCATTACCCCAATGTAAAAAATTAAAACAACGAACTAGAAGTAATGAGACATAAACTTATGGGTGGTTTTCCTGGCACATTCCATTCAAATTTACAACCTAGGTAAACGACTTCCAGAACGGCTCTGCTGCCCTAGTACCCAGATTGGGGAATGGAGAAATGCTGCCTCCTTGTGGCCGTTTCCCACAACAGCAGCTTTAAACCCACTGCAAAAGGTCACTAAATATTCACCAATTCAGTTCTGTAAATGACACCTGCCCTCCAAAAAATGCTGAGGTCGAAAATCGACCAAAAAATTCAAGAGTGCAACCTTCCAAAAAGACAATTTGAAGAGGTAGATTGTACTCACACTTTTTTTTTCTTTTTTCTTTTAACACAAAAGAAAAAGGCGTGGAAAAATGATGAATTTTAGGAATTTTTAAAGACATGTCAACCCAAATTACAAAAACCTATCAGCTCACAGCAGTCAGAATGGCCCTCGACAAAAATGCTGCAAACAATAAATGCTGACGTGATTGTGGAGAAATGAGTACCCTCGATTCTAAGGGGGACGTGGTAAGAGCCACTAATGAAAGCACAATTGAGGTGCCTTGAAAAGGTAACATTGAGCTACCATACCAGTCAATCAATCATACCCACTGCTGGGTGTATCACCTGAGAAAATGAAAATCCAAAAGTCACAGGCTGCAATCCTGCACTCCAGCAATAGTTACCATAGGCAACACTTGGAAGCAACGAAAACGTCCATCAACAGAGGAATGCACCAAGAAGAAGTGGTCCATGTACACAATGGAATATTAGCCATGGAAAACATTGAAGCACTGCTCTTTGAGGCACCATACATGAGCCTGGAGATAATTACAAAACATGAAGTAGGACGGAAAGCAAAAGACCTATATCCTATAATATCACTTATGGCATTATCTAATAACTGACACAAATGAACATATTTCCAAAGAGAAAGACACTCACGGGCTTAGAAAACAAACTATGCTCATCTAAAAGGAAAGGAGGGGTGAATTGATAAATAAAGAATAGTGTTACTATACGTATACAAATACATATTATATACATGTATCAAAAAGACCGAACATATAGCAAGGGAGGTCTATGGAACACTGTAATATTTTACATGGGAAGAGGATCTGTACATTAATAGACATACATAATGTGCAAATGAACCAGATTGTGTACACCTAGGACAAACAACATTCTAATCTTTACTCTGATTAAAAAAATGTAAAACCCCAAGAAGAAGTAATGAGACATAAACTTATGCGGCTTTCTCCTGGCAAATTCCATTCTCATTTACAACCTAGGACAACGACTTCCAGAAAGGCTCTGCTGCCCTAGTACCCAGATTGGGGAATGGAGAAATGCTGCCTCCTTGTGGCCGTTTCCCACAACAGCAGCTTTAAACCCACTGGGAAAGGTCACTAAGTATTCACCAACGTGCAGTTCTGTAAATGACACCTGCCCTCCAAAAAATTTCTGGGGTCAAAAATCGACCAAAAAATTCAAAAGAGGGCAACCTTCGAAGAAGACAATTTCAAGAGGTATATTGTACACACGGTTTTTTCTTTTAAGTGAAAAGAAAAAGGCGTGGGAAAATGATAAAATTTAGGAATTTTGAAAGATACGCAAACCGAAATTACAAATACCTATCAGCTCACAGCAGTCAGAATGGCCATCAGCAAAAATGCTGCAAACAATACATGCTGAAGGGATTGTGGAGAAATGTGTACCCTGAGCTCTAAGGGGGACGTGGTAAGAACCATTACTGTAAACACAATGGAGGTGCTTTGAAAAGGTAAACATTGAGCTACCAGTGAATCAAGCATACCATCTGCTGAGCCTATCACCCGAGAAAATGAGAATCAAAAAGTCACAGGCTGGCAAACCTGTACGCCAGCATTACTTACCATAGTCAACACATGGAAGCAACAAAAATGTCCATCAACAGAGGAATGCACCAAGAAGAAGTGGTCCATGTATACAACGGAATAGTACTCCAGTAAAAATTATAAATTAAATTTAAAAAACAAACAAATGTAAGGAGACATCAGCATCTGTGGGTTTCTCCGGGCACATTCCACTCTAATTTATAACCGAAGAGCACCACTGGCTGGTAGGTCTGTTTCCCTAGTACCAGCGTGGGGAACGTAGAAAGGCTGCCGCCCTCTGGCCGTTACCTGCAAAAGCAGGTTTAAAGCTTGAGCTAATGGTCACTTCATATGAACTAGTACTGCAGGGCTGTAAATGAAACCTGCCCTCAAAATGTCTTGAGGGAGGTAATGGCCAAAATATTTCAAAAGGTGACACATACTTCAAGTAAACACTTTGAAGAACTAAGCTCTAATCACAGCTGGAAAAATAAAAAGCACATGTCTTAAAGCTCAATTTCAACGCATTATGAGACACATGCAAATTCAACCACAAAGAGGTATCAGCTCACACCAGTCAGAATAACCATCAGCAAAAAACTACAAAGAATAAATGCTGTAGGTGCTGTGGAGAAATGCATACCCTCACCTTTATGTGGGACGTAACCTGGAAAGAGCCACTAAAGAGAACAGAATGGAGGTGCCTTTAAAAGGTAAACATTGAGCTACCATATGATCCAGCAGGCCCACTCCTGGACCTACAATCTAAGAAGACAGAATTGGAAAGACACAGGCAGGCAAATCTGCATTGCACAGTATTACAATAGCCAAGATATGGAAGTAACCAAAAAGTCCACCAACAGATGGGTGGACGAGGAAGAACTCCTCCATGTACAGATGGATTATTAGCTGGTGAAACAATGAAACAATGCCATTTGCAGCACCATAGATGTGTCTAGACGTAATCACGCCACTTGTAGTAAGTGAGAAAGCAAAACACACATATCCTATCATATCACTTTTAGGAGTTACCTAAAAGTGTACCCTACCCTAACCCATACCCTAACCTGTACCCTAACCCGAACCCTAACCCTAACCCTAAACTACTCTTGACTGCTTCTCTCTCCAGCACATTTCCTAAGCACTAGTGTTTTACGGAACAGGTTAAAAAGAAAATCCTAATGTGATTTCTTTATAATGTGTGTGTTCTTTATCTTATCCTAGTGTCTAAAAGCTTCTCCAAGGCTGGACCTCAAATAATATTCCTTTACGTACTAAGTGGTATCTAGAGAGTGGGATAGGTTTAATAAATACCCTAACCCTAACGTGTACCCTAACCCTAACGCGTACCCTAACCCTAACCCATCACCTAACCCTAACATGTAGCCTAATCCTAACCCATACCCTAAACCTAGCCCTAACCCTAAAACTAACCCTAACCCTAACCCATACCCTACGCCATACCCTCACGCGTACCCTAAGCCGTAACCTAACCCTAACCCTTACCCTAACCCTAACCCTAAACTACCCTTGACTGCTTCTGCCTCCAGTAGATTTCCTAAGCACTAGTGTTTTAAGGAACAGGTTAAAAAGAAAATCCTAATGTGATTTCTTTATAATGTGTGAGTTCTTAATCTTATCCTACTGTCTAAAAGCTTCTCCATGGCTGGACCCCAAATAATATTCCTTTATGTGCTAAGTGGTATCTAGCGAGTGGGATAGGTTTAATAAGTACCCTAACCCTAACACGTACCCTAACCCTAACCCATAACCTAACCCTAACACGTACCCTAACCCTAGCCCTAAACCTAAAACTAACCCTAAACCTACCCATACTCTACACCGTACCCTCGCCCGTACCCTAAGCCGTACCCTAACCCTAACCCCAACCCTAACACTAACCCTAACCCGTAACCTAAGCCGTACCCTAACCCTAAACCTAACACTAACCCTAACCCTAACACTAACCCTAAGCCTAACCCTTGACTGCTTCTGCCTCCAGTAGATTTCCTAAGCACTAGTGTTTTAAGGAACAGGTTAAAAAGAAAATCCTAATGTGATTTCTTTATAATGTGTGTGTTCTTAATCTTATCCTAGTGTCTAAAAGCTTCTCCATGGCTGGACCCCAAATAATATTCCTTAACATGCTAAGTGGTATCTAGCGAGTGGGATAGGTTTAATAAATACCCTAACCCTAACACGTACCCTAACCTTAACCAATAACCTAACCCTAACACGTACCCTAATCCTAAACCATACCCTAAACCTAGCCCTAACCCTAAAACTAACCCTAACCCATACTCTACACCATACCCTCGCCATAGCCTAAGCCGTACCCTAAGCCTAACACTAAACCTAACACTAACCCTAACCCGTAACCTAAGCCGTACCCTAACCCTAAACCTAACCCTAACCCTAACCCTAACCCTTGACTGCTTCTGCCTCCAGTAGGTTTCCTAAGCACTAGTGTTTTAAGGAACAGGTTAAAAAGAAAATCCTAATGTGATTTCTTTATAATGTGGGAGTTCTTAATCTTATCCTACTGTCTAAAAGCTTCTCCATGGCTAGACTCCAAATAATACTACTTTACGTGCTAAGTGGTATGTAGCGAGTGGGATAGGTTTAATAAATAACTTAACCCTAACACGTACCCTAACCCTAACCCATAACCTACCCCTAACACGTACCCTAATCCTAAACCGTACCCTAAACCTACCCTTAACCCTAACCCTAACCCTAAGCCATACCCTACGCCATAGCCTCACCTGTACCCTAACCCGTACCCTAAGCCGTACCCTAACCCTAACCCTAACCCTAAACTACCCTTGACTGCTTCTGCCTCCAGTAGATTTTCTAAGCACTAGTGTTTTAAGGAACAGGTTAAAAAGAAAATCCTAATGTGATTTCTTTATAATGTGTGTGTTCTTTATCTTATCCTAGTGTCTAAATGCTTCTCCATGGCTGGACCGCAAATAATATTCCTTTACGTGCTAACTGGTATATAGCGAGTGGGAAAGGTTTAATAAATAACTTAACCCTAACGCGTACCTTAACCCTAACCCATAACCTAACCCTAACACGTATCCTAATCCTAAACCGTACCCTAAACCTACCATTAACCCTAAAGCTAACCCTAACACATACCCTACGCCATACACTCACCCGTACCCTATCACCACTGGCTGGTAGGTCTGTTTCCCTAGTACCAGCGTGGAGAACGTAGAAAGGCTGCCGCCCTCTGGCCGTTACCTGCAAAAGCAGGTTTAAAGCTTGAGCTAATGGTCACTTCATATGAACTAGTACTGCAGGGCTGTAAATGAAACCTGCCCTCAAAATGTCTTGAGGGAGGTAATGGCCAAAATATTTCAAAAGGTGACACATACTTTAAGTAAACACTTTGAAGAACTAAGCTCTAATCACAGCTGGAAAAATAAAAAGCACATGTCTTAAAGCTCAATTTCAACACATTATGAGACACATGCAAATTCAACCACAAAGAGGTATCAGCTCACACCAGTCAGAATAACCATCAGCAAAAAACTACAAAGAATAAATGCTGAAGGTGCTGTGGAGAAGTGCATACCCTCAACTTTACGTGGGACGTAACCTGGAAAGAGCCACTAAAGAGAACAGAATGGAGGTGCCTTTGAAAGGTAAACATTGAGCTACCATATGATCCAACAGACCCATTCCTGGAACTATAACCTAAGAAGACAGAATTGGAAAGACACAGGCAGGCAAATCTGCATTGCATAGTATTACAATAGCCAAGATATGGAAGTAACCAAAAAGTCCACCGACAGATGGGTGGACAAAGAAGAACTGCTACATGTACACATGGAATATGAGCTAGCGAAAAAATGAAACAATGCCATTGGCAGCACCATAGATGAGTCTACAAATAATCACGCAACTTGTAGTAAGTGAGACAGCGAAAGACACATATCCTATCATATCACATACAGGTGTTACCTAAAAATTGAAACAAACGAAGATATTTCCACAGAGAAAGGCAATCACAGATTCAGAACAAAAACTTATGCTTCGCCAAATGGAAAGGTGTGAGGATTGGATACACTACCATATTGAGGTTAACGGAGAGATACAAACACATGTGAAATATATAATCACCAAAGATCTACGGAATACCAAGGGAAGACTACTAAACATTGTGTCATAACCTACATGGGAAAAGGATCTGAAGAAGAATAGATATATGTATATGTGTGAAAGAAGCACGTCTTGCACACCTAGAACAAACAAAACATTGTAATCAAGTTTGCTGTGATAAAAAATAAAAATTAACTTAAAAATACGAACAAGAAGTAATGAGACATAAACTTAAAGGGCTTTTTCCTGGCACATTCCATTCTAATTTACAACCTAGAACACCACTTCCAGTAAGGCTCTGTTGCCCTAGTAACCAGATTTGGTAAAGGAGAAATGCTGCCGCCTTGTGGCCCATTCCCGCAAGAGCAGCTTTTAACCCACAGCTCATGGTCACTTAATATTCACAAGGACTCAGGCCTGTAAAGGACACCTGCCCTCAAAATTGTGCTGAGGTAGGGAATGGATAAAACAATTCAAAACAGGCAACATTTTCAAGAAGATAGTATGAAGAGGTAAGTTTTATTCACTCTCTTTTTAAAAAAAGGAAAATGGATAAAAGCTCAACCTCAGGAAGTATTAGACTCATGCAATCTAATCTACAAAAAGTTTTCAACTCACACCAGTCGACTGACCATCAGCAAAAAGCCTACAAACAATCAATGCTGAAGAGGTTTTAGAGAACTCTGTACCCTCTAGCTGCTGGTGAGATGTAAAGTGGTTAACAGCCAATAATGAGAACAGAAAGGAGCTGCGTTTAAAAGGAAAAAGTGAGGTACCATTCAATCCAGCAGGCGCACCAATGGGCCTCTCACCTGAGAAGACCAGAATCAAGAAGACCCGGGCTGCAAAAGCTGCACTGCAGCCTTATTCACAATAGACAAGACAGTGAAGCAACCAAAATGTCCATCAACGGATGAAGGGATAAACAAGAAGTGGTCCATGTACACAATGAATACTAGCCATGGAAAACCATGAAACACTGCTCTTTGAGGCACCATAGATGATCTTGGAGATAATCACAGAACATGAGGGAAGTCGGAAAGCAAAAGTCCTATATCCTATGAAATCACTTATAGGCGTTATCTAACAACTGACACAAATGAACATATTTCCACAGGGAAAGGCAATCACAGACTTATAAAAAAAAACTATGCTTACCTAAAAGGAAAGGTGGGGGGAATGGATAAATGAAGATTAGCGTTACCATCTGTATACAAATTCATATTATATACATATATCAAAAAGACCGACCATATAGCAAGGGAGGTTGACGGAACACTCTGTAATAATTTACATGGGAAGAGGATCTCTACATAAATAGATATATATAATGTGTAAATGAACCAGAGTGTGTACCGCTTGGACAAACAACATTCGAACCATTACCCCAATGTAAAAAATTAAAACAACGAACTAGAAGTAATGAGACATAAACTTATGGGTGGTTTTCCTGGCACATTCCATTCAAATTTACAACCTAGGTAAACGACTTCCAGAACGGCTCTGCTGCCCTAGTACCCAGATTTGGGAATGGAGAAATGCTGCCTCCTTGTGGCCGTTTCCCACAACAGCAGCTTTAAACCCACTGCAAAAGGTCACTAAATATTCACCAATTCAGTATTGTAAATGACACCTGCCCTCCAAAAAATGCTGAGGTCGAAAATCGACCAAAAAATTCAAGAGTGCAACCTTCCAAAAAGACAATTTGAAGAGGTAGATTGTACTCACACTTCTTTTTTCTTTTTTCTTTTAACACAAAAGAAAAAGGCGTGGAAAAATGATGAATTTTAGGAATTTTTAAAGACATGTCAACCCAAATTACAAAAACCTATCAGCTCACAGCAGTCAGAATGGCCCTCGACAAAAATGCTGCAAACAATAAATGCTGACGTGATTGTGGAGAAATGAGTACCCTCGATTCTAAGGGGGACGTGGTAAGAGCCACTAATGAAAGCACAATTGAGGTGCCTTGAAAAGGTAACATTGAGCTACCATACCAGTCAATCAATCATACCCACTGCTGGGTGTATCACCTGAGAAAATGAAAATCCAAAAGTCACAGGCTGCAATCCTGCACTCCAGCAATAGTTACCATAGGCAACACTTGGAAGCAACGAAAACATCCATCAACAGAGGAATGCACCAAGAAGAAGTGGTCCATGTACACAATGGAATATTAGCCATGGAAAACATTGAAGCACTGCTCTTTGAGGCACCATACATGAGCCTGGAGATAATTACAAAACATGAAGTAGGACGGAAAGCAAAAGACCTATATCCTATAATATCACTTATGGCATTATCTAATAACTGACACAAATGAACATATTTCCAAAGAGAAAGACACTCACGGGCTTAGAAAACAAACTATGCTCATCTAAAAGGAAAGGAGGGGGGAATTGATAAATAAAGAATAGTGTTACTATACGTATACAAATACATATTATATACATGTATCAAAAAGACCGAACATATAGCAAGGGAGGTCTATGGAACACTGTAATATTTTACATGGGAAGAGGATCTGTACATTAATAGACATACATAATGTGCAAATGAACCAGATTGTGTACACCTAGGACAAACAACATTCTAATCTTTACTCTGATTAAAAAAATGTAAAACCCCAAGAAGAAGTAATGAGACATAAACTTATGCGGCTTTCTCCTGGCAAATTCCATTCTCATTTACAACCTAGGACAACGACTTCCAGAAAGGCTCTGCTGCCCTAGTACCCAGATTGGGGAATGGAGAAATGCTGCCTCCTTGTGGCCGTTTCCCACAACAGCAGCTTTAAACCCACTGGGAAAGGTCACTAAGTATTCACCAACGTGCAGTTCTGTAAATGACACCTGCCCTCCAAAAAATTTCTGGGGTCAAAAATCGACCAAAAAATTCAAAAGAGGGCAACCTTCGAAGAAGACAATTTCAAGAGGTATATTGTACACACGGTTTTTTCTTTTAAGTGAAAAGAAAAAGGCGTGGGAAAATGATAAAATTTAGGAATTTTGAAAGATACGCAAACCGAAATTACAAATACCTATCAGCTCACAGCAGTCAGAATGGCCATCAGCAAAAATGCTGCAAACAATACATGCTGAAGGGATTGTGGAGAAATGTGTACCCTGAGCTCTAAGGGGGACGTGGTAAGAACCATTCCTGTAAACACAATGGAGGTGCTTTGAAAAGGTAAACATTGAGCTACCAGTGAATCAAGCATACCATCTGCTGAGCCTATCACCCGAGAAAATGAGAATCAAAAAGTCACAGGCTGGCAAACCTGTACGCCAGCATTACTTACCATAGTCAACACATGGAAGCAACAAAAATGTCCATCAACAGAGGAATGCACCAAGAAGAAGTGGTCCATGTATACAACGGAATAGTACTCCAGTAAAAATTATAAATTAAATTTAAAAAACAAACAAATGTAAGGAGACATCAGCATCTGTGGGTTTCTCCGGGCACATTCCACTCTAATTTATAACCGAAGAGCACCACTGGCTGGTAGGTCTGTTTCCCTAGTACCAGCGTGGGGAACGTAGAAAGGCTGCCGCCCTCTGGCCGTTACCTGCAAAAGCAGGTTTAAAGCTTGAGCTAATGGTCACTTCATATGAACTAGTACTGCAGGGCTGTAAATGAAACCTGCCCTCAAAATGTCTTGAGGGAGGTAATGGCCAAAATATTTCAAAAGGTGACACATACTTCAAGTAAACACTTTGAAGAACTAAGCTCTAATCACAGCTGGAAAAATAAAAAGCACATGTCTTAAAGCTCAATTTCAACGCATTATGAGACACATGCAAATTCAACCACAAAGAGGTATCAGCTCACACCAGTCAGAATAACCATCAGCAAAAAACTACAAAGAATAAATGCTGTAGGTGCTGTGGAGAAATGCATACCCTCACCTTTATGTGGGACGTAACCTGGAAAGAGCCACTAAAGAGAACAGAATGGAGGTGCCTTTAAAAGGTAAACATTGAGCTACCATATGATCCAGCAGGCCCACTCCTGGACCTACAATCTAAGAAGACAGAATTGGAAAGACACAGGCAGGCAAATCTGCATTGCACAGTATTACAATAGCCAAGATATGGAAGTAACCAAAAAGTCCACCAACAGATGGGTGGACGAGGAAGAACTCCTCCATGTACAGATGGATTATTAGCTGGTGAAACAATGAAACAATGCCATTTGCAGCACCATAGATGTGTCTAGACGTAATCACGCCACTTGTAGTAAGTGAGAAAGCAAAACACACATATCCTATCATATCACTTTTAGGAGTTACCTAAAAGTGTACCCTACCCTAACCCATACCCTAACCTGTACCCTAACCCGAACCCTAACCCTAACCCTAAACTACTCTTGACTGCTTCTCTCTCCAGCACATTTCCTAAGCACTAGTGTTTTACGGAACAGGTTAAAAAGAAAATCCTAATGTGATTTCTTTATAATGTGTGTGTTCTTTATCTTATCCTAGTGTCTAAAAGCTTCTCCATGGCTGGACCTCAAATAATATTCCTTTACGTACTAAGTGGTATCTAGAGAGTGGGATAGGTTTAATAAATACCCTAACCCTAACGTGTACCCTAACCCTAACGCGTACCCTAACCCTAACCCATCACCTAACCCTAACATGTAGCCTAATCCTAACCCATACCCTAAACCTAGCCCTAACCCTAAAACTAACCCTAACCCTAACCCATACCCTACGCCATACCCTCACGCGTACCCTAAGCCGTAACCTAACCCTAACCCTTACCCTAACCCTAACCCTAAACTACCCTTGACTGCTTCTGCCTCCAGTAGATTTCCTAAGCACTAGTGTTTTAAGGAACAGGTTAAAAAGAAAATCCTAATGTGATTTCTTTATAATGTGTGAGTTCTTAATCTTATCCTACTGTCTAAAAGCTTCTCCATGGCTGGACCCCAAATAATATTCCTTTATGTGCTAAGTGGTATCTAGCGAGTGGGATAGGTTTAATAAGTACCCTAACCCTAACACGTACCCTAACCCTAACCCATAACCTAACCCTAACACGTACCCTAACCCTAGCCCTAAACCTAAAACTAACCCTAAACCTACCCATACTCTACACCGTACCCTCGCCCGTACCCTAAGCCGTACCCTAACCCTAACCCCAACCCTAACACTAACCCTAACCCGTAACCTAAGCCGTACCCTAACCCTAAACCTAACACTAACCCTAACCCTAACACTAACCCTAAGCCTAACCCTTGACTGCTTCTGCCTCCAGTAGATTTCCTAAGCACTAGTGTTTTAAGGAACAGGTTAAAAAGAAAATCCTAATGTGATTTCTTTATAATGTGTGTGTTCTTAATCTTATCCTAGTGTCTAAAAGCTTCTCCATGGCTGGACCCCAAATAATATTCCTTAACATGCTAAGTGGTATCTAGCGAGTGGGATAGGTTTAATAAATACCCTAGCCCTAACACGTACCCTAACCTTAACCAATAACCTAACCCTAACACGTACCCTAATCCTAAACCATACCCTAAACCTAGCCCTAACCCTAAAACTAACCCTAACCCATACTCTACACCATACCCTCGCCGTAGCCTAAGCCGTACCCTAAGCCTAACACTAAACCTAACACTAACCCTAACCCGTAACCTAAGCCGTACCCTAACCCTAAACCTAACCCTAACCCTAACCCTAACCCTTGACTGCTTCTGCCTCCAGTAGGTTTCCTAAGCACTAGTGTTTTAAGGAACAGGTTAAAAAGAAAATCCTAATGTGATTTCTTTATAATGTGGGAGTTCTTAATCTTATCCTACTGTCTAAAAGCTTCTCCATGGCTAGACTCCAAATAATACTACTTTACGTGCTAAGTGGTATGTAGCGAGTGGGATAGGTTTAATAAATAACTTAACCCTAACACGTACCCTAACCCTAACCCATAACCTACCCCTAACACGTACCCTAATCCTAAACCGTACCCTAAACCTACCCTTAACCCTAACCCTAACCCTAAGCCATACCCTACGCCATACCCTCACCTGTACCCTAACCCGTACCCTAAGCCGTACCCTAACCCTAACCCTAACCCTAAACTACCCTTGACTGCTTCTGCCTCCAGTAGATTTTCTAAGCACTAGTGTTTTAAGGAACAGGTTAAAAAGAAAATCCTAATGTGATTTCTTTATAATGTGTGTGTTCTTTATCTTATCCTAGTGTCTAAATGCTTCTCCATGGCTGGACCGCAAATAATATTCCTTTACGTGCTAACTGGTATATAGCGAGTGGGAAAGGTTTAATAAATAACTTAACCCTAACGCGTACCTTAACCCTAACCCATAACCTAACCCTAACACGTATCCTAACCCTAAACCGTACCCTAAACCTACCATTAACCCTAAAGCTAACCCTAACACATACCCTACGCCATACACTCACCCGTACCCTATCACCACTGGCTGGTAGGTCTGTTTCCCTAGTACCAGCGTGGAGAACGTAGAAAGGCTGCCGCCCTCTGGCCGTTACCTGCAAAAGCAGGTTTAAAGCTTGAGCTAATGGTCACTTCATATGAACTAGTACTGCAGGGCTGTAAATGAAACCTGCCCTCAAAATGTCTTGAGGGAGGTAATGGCCAAAATATTTCAAAAGGTGACACATACTTTAAGTAAACACTTTGAAGAACTAAGCTCTAATCACAGCTGGAAAAATAAAAAGCACATGTCTTAAAGCTCAATTTCAACACATTATGAGACACATGCAAATTCAACCACAAAGAGGTATCAGCTCACACCAGTCAGAATAACCATCAGCAAAAAACTACAAAGAATAAATGCTGAAGGTGCTGTGGAGAAGTGCATACCCTCAACTTTACGTGGGACGTAACCTGGAAAGAGCCACTAAAGAGAACAGAATGGAGGTGCCTTTGAAAGGTAAACATTGAGCTACCATATGATCCAACAGACCCATTCCTGGAACTATAACCTAAGAAGACAGAATTGGAAAGACACAGGCAGGCAAATCTGCATTGCATAGTATTACAATAGCCAAGATATGGAAGTAACCAAAAAGTCCACCGACAGATGGGTGGACAAAGAAGAACTGCTACATGTACACATGGAATATGAGCTAGCGAAAAAATGAAACAATGCCATTGGCAGCACCATAGATGAGTCTACAAATAATCACGCAACTTGTAGTAAGTGAGACAGCGAAAGACACATATCCTATCATATCACATACAGGTGTTACCTAAAAATTGAAACAAACGAAGATATTTCCACAGAGAAAGGCAATCACAGATTCAGAACAAAAACTTATGCTTCGCCAAATGGAAAGGTGTGAGGATTGGATACACTACCATATTGAGGTTAACGGAGAGATACAAACACATGTGAAATATATAATCACCAAAGATCTACGGAATACCAAGGGAAGACTACTAAACATTGTGTCATAACCTACATGGGAAAAGGATCTGAAGAAGAATAGATATATGTATATGTGTGAAAGAAGCACATCTTGCACACCTAGAACAAACAAAACATTGTAATCAAGTTTGCTGTGATAAAAAATAAAAATTAAGTTAAAACTACGAACAAGAAGTAATGAGACATAAACTTAAAGGGCTTTTTCCTGGCACATTCCATTCTAATTTACAACCTAGAACACCACTTCCAGTAAGGCTCTGTTGTCCTAGTAACCAGATTTGGTAAAGGAGAAATGCTGCCGCCTTGTGGCCCATTCCCGCAAGAGCAGCTTTTAACCCACAGCTAATGGTCACTTAACATTCACAAGGACTCAGGGCTGTAAAGGACACCTGCCCTCAAAATTGTGCTGAGGTAGGGAATGGATAAAACAATTCAAAACAGGCAACATTTTCAAGAAGATAGTATGAAGAGGTAAGTTTTACTCACTCTCTTTTTAGAAAAAGGAAAATGGATAAAAGCTCAACCTCAGGAAGTATTAGACTCATGCAATCTAATCTACAAAAAGTTTTCAACTCACACCAGTCGACTGACCATCAGCAAAAAGCCTACAAACAATCAATGCTGAAGAGGTTTTAGAGAACTCTGTACCCTCTAGCTGCTGGTGAGATGTAAAGTGGTTAACAGCCAATAATGAGAACAGAAAGGAGCTGCGTTTAAAAGGAGAAATTGAGGTACCATTCAATCCAGCAGGCGCACCAATGGGCCTCTCACCTGAGAAGACCAGAATCAAGAAGACCCGGGCTGCAAAAGCTGCACTGCAGCCTTATTCACAATAGACAAGACAGTGAAGCAACCAAAATGTCCATCAACGGATGAAGGGATAAACAAGAAGTGGTCCATGTACACAATGAATACTAGCCATGGAAAACCATGAAACACTGCTCTTTGAGGCACCATAGATGATCTTGGAGATAATCACAGAACATGAGGGAAGTCGGAAAGCAAAAGTCCTATATCCTATGAAATCACTTATAGGCGTTATCTAACAACTGACACAAATGAACATATTTCCACAGGGAAAGGCAATCACAGACTTATAAAAAAAAACTATGCTTACCTAAAAGGAAAGGTGGGGGGAATGGATAAATGAAGATTAGCGTTACCATCTGTATACAAATTCATATTATATACATATATCAAAAAGACCGACCATATAGCAAGGGAGGTTGACGGAACACTCTGTAATAATTTACATGGGAAGAGGATCTCTACATAAGTAGATATATATAATGTGTAAATGAACCAGAGTGTGTACCGCTTGGACAAACAACATTCGAACCATTACCCCAATGTAAAAAATTAAAACAACGAACTAGAAGTAATGAGACATAAACTTATGGGTGGTTTTCCTGGCACATTCCATTCAAATTTACAACCTAGGTAAACGACTTCCAGAACGGCTCTGCTGCCCTAGTACCCAGATTGGGGAATGGAGAAATGCTGCCTCCTTGTGGCCGTTTCCCACAACAGCAGCTTTAAACCCACTGCAAAAGGTCACTAAATATTCACCAATTCAGTTCTGTAAATGACACCTGCCCTCCAAAAAATGCTGAGGTCGAAAATCGACCAAAAAATTCAAGAGTGCAACCTTCCAAAAAGACAATTTGAAGAGGTAGATTGTACTCACACTTTTTTTTTCTTTTTTCTTTTAACACAAAAGAAAAAGGCGTGGAAAAATGATGAATTTTAGGAATTTTTAAAGACATGTCAACCCAAATTACAAAAACCTATCAGCTCACAGCAGTCAGAATGGCCCTCGACAAAAATGCTGCAAACAATAAATGCTGACGTGATTGTGGAGAAATGAGTACCCTCGATTCTAAGGGGGACGTGGTAAGAGCCACTAATGAAAGCACAATTGAGGTGCCTTGAAAAGGTAACATTGAGCTACCATACCAGTCAATCAATCATACCCACTGCTGGGTGTATCACCTGAGTAAAAGAGAGTAAAAAAGTCACAGGCTGGCAATCCTGCACTCCAGCAATAGTTACCATAGGCAACACTTGGAAGCAACGAAAACGTCCATCAACAGAGGAATGCACCAAGAAGAAGTGGTCCATGTACACAATGGAATATTAGCCATGGAAAACATTGAAGCACTGCTCTTTGAGGCACCATACATGAGCCTGGAGATAATTACAAAACATGAAGTAGGACGGAAAGCAAAAGACCTATATCCTATAATATCACTTATGGCATTATCTAATAACTGACACAAATGAACATATTTCCAAAGAGAAAGACACTCACGGGCTTAGAAAACAAACTATGCTCATCTAAAAGGAAAGGAGGGGGGAATTGATAAATAAAGAATAGTGTTACTATACGTATACAAATACATATTATATACATGTATCAAAAAGACCGAACATATAGCAAGGGAGGTCTATGGAACACTGTAATATTTTACATGGGAAGAGGATCTGTACATTAATAGACATACATAATGTGCAAATGAACCAGATTTTGTACACCTAGGACAAACAACATTCTAATCTTTACTCTGATTAAAAAAATGTAAAAAACCAAGAAGAAGTAATGAGACATAAACTTATGCGGCTTTCTCCTGGCAAATTCCATTCTCATTTACAACCTAGGACAACGACTTCCAGAAAGGCTCTGCTGCCCTAGTACCCAGATTGGGGAATGGAGAAATGCTGCCTCCTTGTGGCCGTTTCCCACAACAGCAGCTTTAAACCCACTGGGAAAGGTCACTAAGTATTCACCAACGTGCAGTTCTGTAAATGACACCTGCCCTCCAAAAAATTTCTGGGGTCAAAAATCGACCAAAAAATTCAAAAGAGGGCAACCTTCGAAGAAGACAATTTCAAGAGGTATATTGTACACACGGTTTTTTCTTTTAAGTGAAAAGAAAAAGGCGTGGGAAAATGATAAAATTTAGGAATTTTGAAAGATACGCAAACCGAAATTACAAATACCTATCAGCTCACAGCAGTCAGAATGGCCATCAGCAAAAATGCTGCAAACAATACATGCTGAAGGGATTGTGGAGAAATGTGTACCCTGAGCTCTAAGGGGGACGTGGTAAGAACCATTCCTGTAAACACAATGGAGGTGCTTTGAAAAGGTAAACATTGAGCTACCAGTGAATCAAGCATACCATCTGCTGAGCCTATCACCCGAGAAAATGAGAATCAAAAAGTCACAGGCTGGCAAACCTGTACGCCAGCATTACTTACCATAGTCAACACATGGAAGCAACAAAAATGTCCATCAACAGAGGAATGCACCAAGAAGAAGTGGTCCATGTATACAACGGAAGAGTACTCCAGTAAAAATTATAAATTAAATTTAAAAAACAAACAAATGTAAGGAGACATCAGCATCTGTGGGTTTCTCCGGGCACATTCCACTCTAATTTATAACCGAAGAGCACCACTGGCTGGTAGGTCTGTTTCCCTAGTACCAGCGTGGGGAACGTAGAAAGGCTGCCGCCCTCTGGCCGTTACCTGCAAAAGCAGGTTTAAAGCTTGAGCTAATGGTCACTTCATATGAACTAGTACTGCAGGGCTGTAAATGAAACCTGCCCTCAAAATGTCTTGAGGGAGGTAATGGCCAAAATATTTCAAAAGGTGACACATACTTCAAGTAAACACTTTGAAGAACTAAGCTCTAATCACAGCTGGAAAAATAAAAAGCACATGTCTTAAAGCTCAATTTCAACGCATTATGAGACACATGCAAATTCAACCACAAAGAGGTATCAGCTCACACCAGTCAGAATAACCATCAGCAAAAAACTACAAAGAATAAATGCTGTAGGTGCTGTGGAGAAATGCATACCCTCACCTTTATGTGGGACGTAACCTGGAAAGAGCCACTAAAGAGAACAGAATGGAGGTGCCTTTAAAAGGTAAACATTGAGCTACCATATGATCCAGCAGGCCCACTCCTGGACCTACAATCTAAGAAGACAGAATTGGAAAGACACAGGCAGGCAAATCTGCATTGCACAGTATTACAATAGCCAAGATATGGAAGTAACCAAAAAGTCCACCAACAGATGGGTGGACGAGGAAGAACTCCTCCATGTACAGATGGATTATTAGCTGGTGAAACAATGAAACAATGCCATTTGCAGCACCATAGATGTGTCTAGACGTAATCACGCCACTTGTAGTAAGTGAGAAAGCAAAACACACATATCCTATCATATCACTTTTAGGAGTTACCTAAAAGTGTACCCTACCCTAACCCATACCCTAACCTGTACCCTAACCCGAACCCTAACCCTAACCCTAAACTACTCTTGACTGCTTCTCTCTCCAGCACATTTCCTAAGCACTAGTGTTTTACGGAACAGGTTAAAAAGAAAATCCTAATGTGATTTCTTTATAATGTGTGTGTTCTTTATCTTATCCTAGTGTCTAAAAGCTTCTCCATGGCTGGACCTCAAATAATATTCCTTTACGTACTAAGTGGTATCTAGAGAGTGGGATAGGTTTAATAAATACCCTAACCCTAACGTGTACCCTAACCCTAACGCGTACCCTAACCCTAACCCATCACCTAACCCTAACACGTAGCCTAATCCTAACCCATACCCTAAACCTAGCCCTAACCCTAAAACTAACCCTAACCCTAACCCATACCCTACGCCATACCCTCACGCGTACCCTAAGCCGTAACCTAACCCTAACCCTTACCCTAACCCTAACCCTAAACTACCCTTGACTGCTTCTGCCTCCAGTAGATTTCCTAAGCACTAGTGTTTTAAGGAACAGGTTAAAAAGAAAATCCTAATGTGATTTCTTTATAATGTGTGAGTTCTTAATCTTATCCTACTGTCTAAAAGCTTCTCCATGGCTGGACCCCAAATAATATTCCTTTATGTGCTAAGTGGTATCTAGCGAGTGGGATAGGTTTAATAAGTACCCTAACCCTAACACGTACCCTAACCCTAACCCATAACCTAACCCTAACACGTACCCTAACCCTAGCCCTAAACCTAAAACTAACCCTAAACCTACCCATACTCTACACCGTACCCTCGCCCGTACCCTAAGCCGTACCCTAACCCTAACCCCAACCCTAACACTAACCCTAACCCGTAACCTAAGCCGTACCCTAACCCTAAACCTAACACTAACCCTAACCCTAACACTAACCCTAAGCCTAACCCTTGACTGCTTCTGCCTCCAGTAGATTTCCTAAGCACTAGTGTTTTAAGGAACAGGTTAAAAAGAAAATCCTAATGTGATTTCTTTATAATGTGTGTGTTCTTAATCTTATCCTAGTGTCTAAAAGCTTCTCCATGGCTGGACCCCAAATAATATTCCTTAACATGCTAAGTGGTATCTAGCGAGTGGGATAGGTTTAATAAATACCCTAACCCTAACACGTACCCTAACCTTAACCAATAACCTAACCCTAACACGTACCCTAATCCTAAACCATACCCTAAACCTAGCCCTAACCCTAAAACTAACCCTAACCCATACTCTACACCATACCCTCGCCGTAGCCTAAGCCGTACCCTAAGCCTAACACTAAACCTAACACTAACCCTAACCCGTAACCTAAGCCGTACCCTAACCCTAAACCTAACCCTAACCCTAACCCTAACCCTTGACTGCTTCTGCCTCCAGTAGGTTTCCTAAGCACTAGTGTTTTAAGGAACAGGTTAAAAAGAAAATCCTAATGTGATTTCTTTATAATGTGGGAGTTCTTAATCTTATCCTACTGTCTAAAAGCTTCTCCATGGCTAGACTCCAAATAATACTACTTTACGTGCTAAGTGGTATGTAGCGAGTGGGATAGGTTTAATAAATAACTTAACCCTAACACGTACCCTAACCCTAACCCATAACCTACCCCTAACACGTACCCTAATCCTAAACCGTACCCTAAACCTACCCTTAACCCTAACCCTAACCCTAAGCCATACCCTACGCCATAGCCTCACCTGTACCCTAACCCGTACCCTAAGCCGTACCCTAACCCTAACCCTAACCCTAAACTACCCTTGACTGCTTCTGCCTCCAGTAGATTTTCTAAGCACTAGTGTTTTAAGGAACAGGTTAAAAAGAAAATCCTAATGTGATTTCTTTATAATGTGTGTGTTCTTTATCTTATCCTAGTGTCTAAATGCTTCTCCATGGCTGGACCGCAAATAATATTCCTTTACGTGCTAACTGGTATATAGCGAGTGGGAAAGGTTTAATAAATAACTTAACCCTAACGCGTACCTTAACCCTAACCCATAACCTAACCCTAACACGTATCCTAATCCTAAACCGTACCCTAAACCTACCATTAACCCTAAAGCTAACCCTAACACATACCCTACGCCATACACTCACCCGTACCCTATCACCACTGGCTGGTAGGTCTGTTTCCCTAGTACCAGCGTGGAGAACGTAGAAAGGCTGCCGCCCTCTGGCCGTTACCTGCAAAAGCAGGTTTAAAGCTTGAGCTAATGGTCACTTCATATGAACTAGTACTGCAGGGCTGTAAATGAAACCTGCCCTCAAAATGTCTTGAGGGAGGTAATGGCCAAAATATTTCAAAAGGTGACACATACTTTAAGTAAACACTTTGAAGAACTAAGCTCTAATCACAGCTGGAAAAATAAAAAGCACATGTCTTAAAGCTCAATTTCAACACATTATGAGACACATGCAAATTCAACCACAAAGAGGTATCAGCTCACACCAGTCAGAATAACCATCAGCAAAAAACTACAAAGAATAAATGCTGAAGGTGCTGTGGAGAAGTGCATACCCTCAACTTTACGTGGGACGTAACCTGGAAAGAGCCACTAAAGAGAACAGAATGGAGGTGCCTTTGAAAGGTAAACATTGAGCTACCATATGATCCAACAGACCCATTCCTGGAACTATAACCTAAGAAGACAGAATTGGAAAGACACAGGCAGGCAAATCTGCATTGCATAGTATTACAATAGCCAAGATATGGAAGTAACCAAAAAGTCCACCGACAGATGGGTGGACAAAGAAGAACTGCTACATGTACACATGGAATATGAGCTAGCGAAAAAATGAAACAATGCCATTGGCAGCACCATAGATGAGTCTACAAATAATCACGCAACTTGTAGTAAGTGAGACAGCGAAAGACACATATCCTATCATATCACATACAGGTGTTACCTAAAAATTGAAACAAACGAAGATATTTCCACAGAGAAAGGCAATCACAGATTCAGAACAAAAACTTATGCTTCGCCAAATGGAAAGGTGTGAGGATTGGATACACTACCATATTGAGGTTAACGGAGAGATACAAACACATGTGAAATATATAATCACCAAAGATCTACGGAATACCAAGGGAAGACTACTAAACATTGTGTCATAACCTACATGGGAAAAGGATCTGAAGAAGAATAGATATATGTATATGTGTGAAAGAAGCACGTCTTGCACACCTAGAACAAACAAAACATTGTAATCAAGTTTGCTGTGATAAAAAATAAAAATTAACTTAAAAATACGAACAAGAAGTAATGAGACATAAACTTAAAGGGCTTTTTCCTGGCACATTCCATTCTAATTTACAACCTAGAACACCACTTCCAGTAAGGCTCTGTTGCCCTAGTAACCAGATTTGGTAAAGGAGAAATGCTGCCGCCTTGTGGCCCATTCCCGCAAGAGCAGCTTTTAACCCACAGCTCATGGTCACTTAATATTCACAAGGACTCAGGCTTGTAAAGGACACCTGCCCTCAAAATTGTGCTGAGGTAGGGAATGGATAAAACAATTCAAAACAGGCAACATTTTCAAGAAGATAGTATGAAGAGGTAAGTTTTACTCACTCTCTTTTTAAAAAAAGGAAAATGGATAAAAGCTCAACCTCAGGAAGTATTAGACTCATGCAATCTAATCTACAAAAAGTTTTCAACTCACACCAGTCGACTGACCATCAGCAAAAAGCCTACAAACAATCAATGCTGAAGAGGTTTTAGAGAACTCTGTACCCTCTAGCTGCTGGTGAGATGTAAAGTGGTTAACAGCCAATAATGAGAACAGAAAGGAGCTGCGTTTAAAAGGAAAAAGTGAGGTACAATTCAATCCAGCAGGCGCACCAATGGGCCTCTAACCTGAGAAGACCAGAATCAAGAAGACCCGGGCTGCAAAAGCTGCACTGCAGCCTTATTCACAATAGACAAGACAGTGAAGCAACCAAAATGTCCATCAACGGATGAAGGGATAAACAAGAAGTGGTCCATGTACACAATGAATACTAGCCATGGAAAACCATGAAACACTGCTCTTTGAGGCACCATAGATGATCTTGGAGATAATCACAGAACATGAGGGAAGTCGGAAAGCAAAAGTCCTATATCCTATGAAATCACTTATAGGCGTTATCTAATAACTGACACAAATGAACATATTTCCACAGGGAAAGGCAATCACAGACTTATAAAAAAAAACTATGCTTACCTAAAAGGAAAGGTGGGGGGAATGGATAAATGAAGATTAGCGTTACCATCTGTATACAAATTCATATTATATACATATATCAAAAAGACCGACCATATAGCAAGGGAGGTTGACGGAACACTCTGTAATAATTTACATGGGAAGAGGATCTCTACATAAATAGATATATATAATGTGTAAATGAACCAGAGTGTGTACACCTTGGACAAACAACATTCGAATCATTACCCCAATGTAAAAAATTAAAACAACGAACTAGAAGTAATGAGACATAAACTTATGGGTGGTTTTCCTGGCACATTCCATTCAAATTTACAACCTAGGTAAACGACTTCCAGAACGGCTCTGCTGCCCTAGTACCCAGATTTGGGAATGGAGAAATGCTGCCTCCTTGTGGCCGTTTCCCACAACAGCAGCTTTAAACCCACTGCAAAAGGTCACTAAATATTCACCAATTCAGTTCTGTAAATGACACCTGCCCTCCAAAAAATGCTGAGGTCGAAAATCGACCAAAAAATTCAAGAGTGCAACCTTCCAAAAAGACAATTTGAAGAGGTAGATTGTACTCACACTTTTTTTTTCTTTTTTCTTTTAACACAAAAGAAAAAGGCGTGGAAAAATGATGAATTTTAGGAATTTTTAAAGACATGTCAACCCAAATTACAAAAACCTATCAGCTCACAGCAGTCAGAATGGCCCTCGACAAAAATGCTGCAAACAATAAATGCTGACGTGATTGTGGAGAAATGAGTACCCTCGATTCTAAGGGGGACGTGGTAAGAGCCACTAATGAAAGCACAATTGAGGTGCCTTGAAAAGGTAACATTGAGCTACCATACCAGTCAATCAATCATACCCACTGCTGGGTGTATCACCTGAGAAAATGAAAATCCAAAAGTCACAGGCTGCAATCCTGCACTCCAGCAATAGTTACCATAGGCAACACTTGGAAGCAACGAAAACGTCCATCAACAGAGGAATGCACCAAGAAGAAGTGGTCCATGTACACAATGGAATATTAGCCATGGAAAACATTGAAGCACTGCTCTTTGAGGCACCATACATGAGCCTGGAGATAATTACAAAACATGAAGTAGGACGGAAAGCAAAAGACCTATATCCTATAATATCACTTATGGCATTATCTAATAACTGACACAAATGAACATATTTCCAAAGAGAAAGACACTCACGGGCTTAGAAAACAAACTATGCTCATCTAAAAGGAAAGGAGGGGTGAATTGATAAATAAAGAATAGTGTTACTATACGTATACAAATACATATTATATACATGTATCAAAAAGACCGAACATATAGCAAGGGAGGTCTATGGAACACTGTAATATTTTACATGGGAAGAGGATCTGTACATTAATAGACATACATAATGTGCAAATGAACCAGATTGTGTACACCTAGGACAAACAACATTCTAATCTTTACTCTGATTAAAAAAATGTAAAACCCCAAGAAGAAGTAATGAGACATAAACTTATGGGGATTTCTCCTGGCAAATTCCATTCTCATTTACAACCTAGGACAACGACTTCCAGAAAGGCTCTGCTGCCCTAGTACCCAGATTGGGGAATGGAGAAATGCTGCCTCCTTGTGGCCGTTTCCCACAACAGCAGCTTTAAACCCACTGGGAAAGGTCACTAAGTATTCACCAACGTGCAGTTCTGTAAATGACACCTGCCCTCCAAAAAATTTCTGGGGTCAAAAATCGACCAAAAAATTCAAAAGAGGGCAACCTTCGAAGAAGACAATTTCAAGAGGTATATTGTACACACGGTTTTTTCTTTTAAGTGAAAAGAAAAAGGCGTGGGAAAATGATAAAGTTTAGGAATTTTGAAAGATACGCAAACCGAAATTACAAATACCTATCAGCTCACAGCAGTCAGAATGGCCATCAGCAAAAATGCTGCAAACAATACATGCTGAAGGGATTGTGGAGAAATGTGTACCCTGAGCTCTAAGGGGGACGTGGTAAGAACCATTCCTGTAAACACAATGGAGGTGCTTTGAAAAGGTAAACATTGAGCTACCAGTGAATCAAGCATACCATCTGCTGAGCCTATCACCCGAGAAAATGAGAATCAAAAAGTCACAGGCTGGCAAACCTGTACGCCAGCATTACTTACCATAGTCAACACATGGAAGCAACAAAAATGTCCATCAACAGAGGAATGCACCAAGAAGAAGTGGTCCATGTATACAACGGAATAGTACTCCAGTAAAAATTATAAATTAAATTTAAAAAACAAACAAATGTAAGGAGACATCAGCATCTGTGGGTTTCTCCGGGCACATTCCACTCTAATTTATAACCGAAGAGCACCACTGGCTGGTAGGTCTGTTTCCCTAGTACCAGCGTGGGGAACGTAGAAAGGCTGCCGCCCTCTGGCCGTTACCTGCAAAAGCAGGTTTAAAGCTTGAGCTAATGGTCACTTCATATGAACTAGTACTGCAGGGCTGTAAATGAAACCTGCCCTCAAAATGTCTTGAGGGAGGTAATGGCCAAAATATTTCAAAAGGTGACACATACTTCAAGTAAACACTTTGAAGAACTAAGCTCTAATCACAGCTGGAAAAATAAAAAGCACATGTCTTAAAGCTCAATTTCAACGCATTATGAGACACATGCAAATTCAACCACAAAGAGGTATCAGCTCACACCAGTCAGAATAACCATCAGCAAAAAACTACAAAGAATAAATGCTGTAGGTGCTGTGGAGAAATGCATACCCTCACCTTTATGTGGGACGTAACCTGGAAAGAGCCACTAAAGAGAACAGAATGGAGGTGCCTTTAAAAGGTAAACATTGAGCTACCATATGATCCAGCAGGCCCACTCCTGGACCTACAATCTAAGAAGACAGAATTGGAAAGACACAGGCAGGCAAATCTGCATTGCACAGTATTACAATAGCCAAGATATGGAAGTAACCAAAAAGTCCACCAACAGATGGGTGGACGAGGAAGAACTCCTCCATGTACAGATGGATTATTAGCTGGTGAAACAATGAAACAATGCCATTTGCAGCACCATAGATGTGTCTAGACGTAATCACGCCACTTGTAGTAAGTGAGAAAGCAAAACACACATATCCTATCATATCACTTTTAGGAGTTACCTAAAAGTGTACCCTACCCTAACCCGTACCCTAACCTGTACCCTAACCCGAACCCTAACCCTAACCCTAAACTACTCTTGACTGCTTCTCTCTCCAGCACATTTCCTAAGCACTAGTGTTTTACGGAACAGGTTAAAAAGAAAATCCTAATGTGATTTCTTTATAATGTGTGTGTTCTTTATCTTATCCTAGTGTCTAAAAGCTTCTCCATGGCTGGACCTCAAATAATATTCCTTTACGTACTAAGTGGTATCTAGAGAGTGGGATAGGTTTAATAAATACCCTAACCCTAACGTGTACCCTAACCCTAACGCGTACCCTAACCCTAACCCATCACCTAACCCTAACATGTAGCCTAATCCTAACCCATACCCTAAACCTAGCCCTAACCCTAAAACTAACCCTAACCCTAACCCATACCCTACGCCATACCCTCACGCGTACCCTAAGCCGTAACCTAACCCTAACCCTTACCCTAACCCTAACCCTAAACTACCCTTGACTGCTTCTGCCTCCAGTAGATTTCCTAAGCACTAGTGTTTTAAGGAACAGGTTAAAAAGAAAATCCTAATGTGATTTCTTTATAATGTGTGAGTTCTTAATCTTATCCTACTGTCTAAAAGCTTCTCCATGGCTGGACCCCAAATAATATTCCTTTATGTGCTAAGTGGTATCTAGCGAGTGGGATAGGTTTAATAAGTACCCTAACCCTAACACGTACCCTAACCCTAACCCATAACCTAACCCTAACACGTACCCTAACCCTAGCCCTAAACCTAAAACTAACCCTAAACCTACCCATACTCTACACCGTACCCTCGCCCGTACCCTAAGCCGTACCCTAACCCTAACCCCAACCCTAACACTAACCCTAACCCGTAACCTAAGCCGTACCCTAACCCTAAACCTAACACTAACCCTAACCCTAACACTAACCCTAAGCCTAACCCTTGACTGCTTCTGCCTCCAGTAGATTTCCTAAGCACTAGTGTTTTAAGGAACAGGTTAAAAAGAAAATCCTAATGTGATTTCTTTATAATGTGTGTGTTCTTAATCTTATCCTAGTGTCTAAAAGCTTCTCCATGGCTGGACCCCAAATAATATTCCTTAACATGCTAAGTGGTATCTAGCGAGTGGGATAGGTTTAATAAATACCCTAACCCTAACACGTACCCTAACCTTAACCAATAACCTAACCCTAACACGTACCCTAATCCTAAACCATACCCTAAACCTAGCCCTAACCCTAAAACTAACCCTAACCCATACTCTACACCATACCCTCGCCGTAGCCTAAGCCGTACCCTAAGCCTAACACTAAACCTAACACTAACCCTAACCCGTAACCTAAGCCGTACCCTAACCCTAAACCTAACCCTAACCCTAACCCTAACCCTTGACTGCTTCTGCCTCCAGTAGGTTTCCTAAGCACTAGTGTTTTAAGGAACAGGTTAAAAAGAAAATCCTAATGTGATTTCTTTATAATGTGGGAGTTCTTAATCTTATCCTACTGTCTAAAAGCTTCTCCATGGCTAGACTCCAAATAATACTACTTTACGTGCTAAGTGGTATGTAGCGAGTGGGATAGGTTTAATAAATAACTTAACCCTAACACGTACCCTAACCCTAACCCATAACCTACCCCTAACACGTACCCTAATCCTAAACCGTACCCTAAACCTACCCTTAACCCTAACCCTAACCCTAAGCCATACCCTACGCCATAGCCTCACCTGTACCCTAACCCGTACCCTAAGCCGTACCCTAACCCTAACCCTAACCCTAAACTACCCTTGACTGCTTCTGCCTCCAGTAGATTTTCTAAGCACTAGTGTTTTAAGGAACAGGTTAAAAAGAAAATCCTAATGTGATTTCTTTATAATGTGTGTGTTCTTTATCTTATCCTAGTGTCTAAATGCTTCTCCATGGCTGGACCGCAAATAATATTCCTTTACGTGCTAACTGGTATATAGCGAGTGGGAAAGGTTTAATAAATAACTTAACCCTAACGCGTACCTTAACCCTAACCCATAACCTAACCCTAACACGTATCCTAATCCTAAACCGTACCCTAAACCTACCATTAACCCTAAAGCTAACCCTAACACATACCCTACGCCATACACTCACCCGTACCCTATCACCACTGGCTGGTAGGTCTGTTTCCCTAGTACCAGCGTGGAGAACGTAGAAAGGCTGCCGCCCTCTGGCCGTTACCTGCAAAAGCAGGTTTAAAGCTTGAGCTAATGGTCACTTCATATGAACTAGTACTGCAGGGCTGTAAATGAAACCTGCCCTCAAAATGTCTTGAGGGAGGTAATGGCCAAAATATTTCAAAAGGTGACACATACTTTAAGTAAACACTTTGAAGAACTAAGCTCTAATCACAGCTGGAAAAATAAAAAGCACATGTCTTAAAGCTCAATTTCAACACATTATGAGACACATGCAAATTCAACCACAAAGAGGTATCAGCTCACACCAGTCAGAATAACCATCAGCAAAAAACTACAAAGAATAAATGCTGAAGGTGCTGTGGAGAAGTGCATACCCTCAACTTTACGTGGGACGTAACCTGGAAAGAGCCACTAAAGAGAACAGAATGGAGGTGCCTTTGAAAGGTAAACATTGAGCTACCATATGATCCAACAGACCCATTCCTGGAACTATAACCTAAGAAGACAGAATTGGAAAGACACAGGCAGGCAAATCTGCATTGCATAGTATTACAATAGCCAAGATATGGAAGTAACCAAAAAGTCCACCGACAGATGGGTGGACAAAGAAGAACTGCTACATGTACACATGGAATATGAGCTAGCGAAAAAATGAAACAATGCCATTGGCAGCACCATAGATGAGTCTACAAATAATCACGCAACTTGTAGTAAGTGAGACAGCGAAAGACACATATCCTATCATATCACATACAGGTGTTACCTAAAAATTGAAACAAACGAAGATATTTCCACAGAGAAAGGCAATCACAGATTCAGAACAAAAACTTATGCTTCGCCAAATGGAAAGGTGTGAGGATTGGATACACTACCATATTGAGGTTAACGGAGAGATACAAACACATGTGAAATATATAATCACCAAAGATCTACGGAATACCAAGGGAAGACTACTAAACATTGTGTCATAACCTACATGGGAAAAGGATCTGAAGAAGAATAGATATATGTATATGTGTGAAAGAAGCACGTCTTGCACACCTAGAACAAACAAAACATTGTAATCAAGTTTGCTGTGATAAAAAATAAAAATTAACTTAAAAATACGAACAAGAAGTAATGAGACATAAACTTAAAGGGCTTTTTCCTGGCACATTCCATTCTAATTTACAACCTAGAACACCACTTCCAGTAAGGCTCTGTTGCCCTAGTAACCAGATTTGGTAAAGGAGAAATGCTGCCGCCTTGTGGCCCATTCCCGCAAGAGCAGCTTTTAACCCACAGCTCATGGTCACTTAATATTCACAAGGACTCAGGCTTGTAAAGGACACCTGCCCTCAAAATTGTGCTGAGGTAGGGAATGGATAAAACAATTCAAAACAGGCAACATTTTCAAGAAGATAGTATGAAGAGGTAAGTTTTACTCACTCTCTTTTTAAAAAAAGGAAAATGGATAAAAGCTCAACCTCAGGAAGTATTAGACTCATGCAATCTAATCTACAAAAAGTTTTCAACTCACACCAGTCGACTGACCATCAGCAAAAAGCCTACAAACAATCAATGCTGAAGAGGTTTTAGAGAACTCTGTACCCTCTAGCTGCTGGTGAGATGTAAAGTGGTTAACAGCCAATAATGAGAACAGAAAGGAGCTGCGTTTAAAAGGAAAAAGTGAGGTACAATTCAATCCAGCAGGCGCACCAATGGGCCTCTAACCTGAGAAGACCAGAATCAAGAAGACCCGGGCTGCAAAAGCTGCACTGCAGCCTTATTCACAATAGACAAGACAGTGAAGCAACCAAAATGTCCATCAACGGATGAAGGGATAAACAAGAAGTGGTCCATGTACACAATGAATACTAGCCATGGAAAACCATGAAACACTGCTCTTTGAGGCACCATAGATGATCTTGGAGATAATCACAGAACATGAGGGAAGTCGGAAAGCAAAAGTCCTATATCCTATGAAATCACTTATAGGCGTTATCTAATAACTGACACAAATGAACATATTTCCACAGGGAAAGGCAATCACAGACTTATAAAAAAAAACTATGCTTACCTAAAAGGAAAGGTGGGGGGAATGGATAAATGAAGATTAGCGTTACCATCTGTATACAAATTCATATTATATACATATATCAAAAAGACCGACCATATAGCAAGGGAGGTTGACGGAACACTCTGTAATAATTTACATGGGAAGAGGATCTCTACATAAATAGATATATATAATGTGTAAATGAACCAGAGTGTGTACACCTTGGACAAACAACATTCGAATCATTACCCCAATGTAAAAAATTAAAACAACGAACTAGAAGTAATGAGACATAAACTTATGGGTGGTTTTCCTGGCACATTCCATTCAAATTTACAACCTAGGTAAACGACTTCCAGAACGGCTCTGCTGCCCTAGTACCCAGATTTGGGAATGGAGAAATGCTGCCTCCTTGTGGCCGTTTCCCACAACAGCAGCTTTAAACCCACTGCAAAAGGTCACTAAATATTCACCAATTCAGTTCTGTAAATGACACCTGCCCTCCAAAAAATGCTGAGGTCGAAAATCGACCAAAAAATTCAAGAGTGCAACCTTCCAAAAAGACAATTTGAAGAGGTAGATTGTACTCACACTTTTTTTTTCTTTTTTCTTTTAACACAAAAGAAAAAGGCGTGGAAAAATGATGAATTTTAGGAATTTTTAAAGACATGTCAACCCAAATTACAAAAACCTATCAGCTCACAGCAGTCAGAATGGCCCTCGACAAAAATGCTGCAAACAATAAATGCTGACGTGATTGTGGAGAAATGAGTACCCTCGATTCTAAGGGGGACGTGGTAAGAGCCACTAATGAAAGCACAATTGAGGTGCCTTGAAAAGGTAACATTGAGCTACCATACCAGTCAATCAATCATACCCACTGCTGGGTGTATCACCTGAGAAAATGAAAATCCAAAAGTCACAGGCTGCAATCCTGCACTCCAGCAATAGTTACCATAGGCAACACTTGGAAGCAACGAAAACGTCCATCAACAGAGGAATGCACCAAGAAGAAGTGGTCCATGTACACAATGGAATATTAGCCATGGAAAACATTGAAGCACTGCTCTTTGAGGCACCATACATGAGCCTGGAGATAATTACAAAACATGAAGTAGGACGGAAAGCAAAAGACCTATATCCTATAATATCACTTATGGCATTATCTAATAACTGACACAAATGAACATATTTCCAAAGAGAAAGACACTCACGGGCTTAGAAAACAAACTATGCTCATCTAAAAGGAAAGGAGGGGTGAATTGATAAATAAAGAATAGTGTTACTATACGTATACAAATACATATTATATACATGTATCAAAAAGACCGAACATATAGCAAGGGAGGTCTATGGAACACTGTAATATTTTACATGGGAAGAGGATCTGTACATTAATAGACATACATAATGTGCAAATGAACCAGATTGTGTACACCTAGGACAAACAACATTCTAATCTTTACTCTGATTAAAAAAATGTAAAACCCCAAGAAGAAGTAATGAGACATAAACTTATGGGGATTTCTCCTGGCAAATTCCATTCTCATTTACAACCTAGGACAACGACTTCCAGAAAGGCTCTGCTGCCCTAGTACCCAGATTGGGGAATGGAGAAATGCTGCCTCCTTGTGGCCGTTTCCCACAACAGCAGCTTTAAACCCACTGGGAAAGGTCACTAAGTATTCACCAACGTGCAGTTCTGTAAATGACACCTGCCCTCCAAAAAATTTCTGGGGTCAAAAATCGACCAAAAAATTCAAAAGAGGGCAACCTTCGAAGAAGACAATTTCAAGAGGTATATTGTACACACGGTTTTTTCTTTTAAGTGAAAAGAAAAAGGCGTGGGAAAATGATAAAGTTTAGGAATTTTGAAAGATACGCAAACCGAAATTACAAATACCTATCAGCTCACAGCAGTCAGAATGGCCATCAGCAAAAATGCTGCAAACAATACATGCTGAAGGGATTGTGGAGAAATGTGTACCCTGAGCTCTAAGGGGGACGTGGTAAGAACCATTCCTGTAAACACAATGGAGGTGCTTTGAAAAGGTAAACATTGAGCTACCAGTGAATCAAGCATACCATCTGCTGAGCCTATCACCCGAGAAAATGAGAATCAAAAAGTCACAGGCTGGCAAACCTGTACGCCAGCATTACTTACCATAGTCAACACATGGAAGCAACAAAAATGTCCATCAACAGAGGAATGCACCAAGAAGAAGTGGTCCATGTATACAACGGAATAGTACTCCAGTAAAAATTATAAATTAAATTTAAAAAACAAACAAATGTAAGGAGACATCAGCATCTGTGGGTTTCTCCGGGCACATTCCACTCTAATTTATAACCGAAGAGCACCACTGGCTGGTAGGTCTGTTTCCCTAGTACCAGCGTGGGGAACGTAGAAAGGCTGCCGCCCTCTGGCCGTTACCTGCAAAAGCAGGTTTAAAGCTTGAGCTAATGGTCACTTCATATGAACTAGTACTGCAGGGCTGTAAATGAAACCTGCCCTCAAAATGTCTTGAGGGAGGTAATGGCCAAAATATTTCAAAAGGTGACACATACTTCAAGTAAACACTTTGAAGAACTAAGCTCTAATCACAGCTGGAAAAATAAAAAGCACATGTCTTAAAGCTCAATTTCAACGCATTATGAGACACATGCAAATTCAACCACAAAGAGGTATCAGCTCACACCAGTCAGAATAACCATCAGCAAAAAACTACAAAGAATAAATGCTGTAGGTGCTGTGGAGAAATGCATACCCTCACCTTTATGTGGGACGTAACCTGGAAAGAGCCACTAAAGAGAACAGAATGGAGGTGCCTTTAAAAGGTAAACATTGAGCTACCATATGATCCAGCAGGCCCACTCCTGGACCTACAATCTAAGAAGACAGAATTGGAAAGACACAGGCAGGCAAATCTGCATTGCACAGTATTACAATAGCCAAGATATGGAAGTAACCAAAAAGTCCACCAACAGATGGGTGGACGAGGAAGAACTCCTCCATGTACAGATGGATTATTAGCTGGTGAAACAATGAAACAATGCCATTTGCAGCACCATAGATGTGTCTAGACGTAATCACGCCACTTGTAGTAAGTGAGAAAGCAAAACACACATATCCTATCATATCACTTTTAGGAGTTACCTAAAAGTGTACCCTACCCTAACCCGTACCCTAACCTGTACCCTAACCCGAACCCTAACCCTAACCCTAAACTACTCTTGACTGCTTCTCTCTCCAGCACATTTCCTAAGCACTAGTGTTTTACGGAACAGGTTAAAAAGAAAATCCTAATGTGATTTCTTTATAATGTGTGTGTTCTTTATCTTATCCTAGTGTCTAAAAGCTTCTCCATGGCTGGACCTCAAATAATATTCCTTTACGTACTAAGTGGTATCTAGAGAGTGGGATAGGTTTAATAAATACCCTAACCCTAACGTGTACCCTAACCCTAACGCGTACCCTAACCCTAACCCATCACCTAACACTAACATGTAGCCTAATCCTAACCCATACCCTAAACCTAGCCCTAACCCTAAAACTAACCCTAACCCTAACCCATACCCTACGCCATACCCTCACGCGTACCCTAAGCCGTAACCTAACCCTAACCCTTACCCTAACCCTAACCCTAAACTACCCTTGACTGCTTCTGCCTCCAGTAGATTTCCTAAGCACTAGTGTTTTAAGGAACAGGTTAAAAAGAAAATCCTAATGTGATTTCTTTATAATGTGTGAGTTCTTAATCTTATCCTACTGTCTAAAAGCTTCTCCATGGCTGGACCCCAAATAATATTCCTTTATGTGCTAAGTGGTATCTAGCGAGTGGGATAGGTTTAATAAGTACCCTAACCCTAACACGTACCCTAACCCTAACCCATAACCTAACCCTAACACATACCCTAACCCTAGCCCTAAACCTAAAACTAACCCTAAACCTACCCATACTCTACACCGTACCCTCGCCCGTACCCTAAGCCGTACCCTAACCCTAACCCCAACCCTAACACTAACCCTAACCCGTAACCTAAGCCGTACCCTAACCCTAAACCTAACACTAACCCTAACCCTAACACTAACCCTAAGCCTAACCCTTGACTGCTTCTGCCTCCAGTAGATTTCCTAAGCACTAGTGTTTTAAGGAACAGGTTAAAAAGAAAATCCTAATGTGATTTCTTTATAATGTGTGTGTTCTTAATCTTATCCTAGTGTCTAAAAGCTTCTCCATGGCTGGACCCCAAATAATATTCCTTAACATGCTAAGTGGTATCTAGCGAGTGGGATAGGTTTAATAAATACCCTAACCCTAACACGTACCCTAACCTTAACCAATAACCTAACCCTAACACGTACCCTAATCCTAAACCATACCCTAAACCTAGCCCTAACCCTAAAACTAACCCTAACCCATACTCTACACCATACCCTCGCCGTAGCCTAAGCCGTACCCTAAGCCTAACACTAAACCTAACACTAACCCTAACCCGTAACCTAAGCCGTACCCTAACCCTAAACCTAACCCTAACCCTAACCCTAACCCTTGACTGCTTCTGCCTCCAGTAGGTTTCCTAAGCACTAGTGTTTTAAGGAACAGGTTAAAAAGAAAATCCTAATGTGATTTCTTTATAATGTGGGAGTTCTTAATCTTATCCTACTGTCTAAAAGCTTCTCCATGGCTAGACTCCAAATAATACTACTTTACGTGCTAAGTGGTATGTAGCGAGTGGGATAGGTTTAATAAATAACTTAACCCTAACACGTACCCTAACCCTAACCCATAACCTACCCCTAACACGTACCCTAATCCTAAACCGTACCCTAAACCTACCCTTAACCCTAACCCTAACCCTAAGCCATACCCTACGCCATAGCCTCACCTGTACCCTAACCCGTACCCTAAGCCGTACCCTAACCCTAACCCTAACCCTAAACTACCCTTGACTGCTTCTGCCTCCAGTAGATTTTCTAAGCACTAGTGTTTTAAGGAACAGGTTAAAAAGAAAATCCTAATGTGATTTCTTTATAATGTGTGTGTTCTTTATCTTATCCTAGTGTCTAAATGCTTCTCCATGGCTGGACCGCAAATAATATTCCTTTACGTGCTAACTGGTATATAGCGAGTGGGAAAGGTTTAATAAATAACTTAACCCTAACGCGTACCTTAACCCTAACCCATAACCTAACCCTAACACGTATCCTAATCCTAAACCGTACCCTAAACCTACCATTAACCCTAAAGCTAACCCTAACACATACCCTACGCCATACACTCACCCGTACCCTATCACCACTGGCTGGTAGGTCTGTTTCCCTAGTACCAGCGTGGAGAACGTAGAAAGGCTGCCGCCCTCTGGCCGTTACCTGCAAAAGCAGGTTTAAAGCTTGAGCTAATGGTCACTTCATATGAACTAGTACTGCAGGGCTGTAAATGAAACCTGCCCTCAAAATGTCTTGAGGGAGGTAATGGCCAAAATATTTCAAAAGGTGACACATACTTTAAGTAAACACTTTGAAGAACTAAGCTCTAATCACAGCTGGAAAAATAAAAAGCACATGTCTTAAAGCTCAATTTCAACACATTATGAGACACATGCAAATTCAACCACAAAGAGGTATCAGCTCACACCAGTCAGAATAACCATCAGCAAAAAACTACAAAGAATAAATGCTGAAGGTGCTGTGGAGAAGTGCATACCCTCAACTTTACGTGGGACGTAACCTGGAAAGAGCCACTAAAGAGAACAGAATGGAGGTGCCTTTGAAAGGTAAACATTGAGCTACCATATGATCCAACAGACCCATTCCTGGAACTATAACCTAAGAAGACAGAATTGGAAAGACACAGGCAGGCAAATCTGCATTGCATAGTATTACAATAGCCAAGATATGGAAGTAACCAAAAAGTCCACCGACAGATGGGTGGACAAAGAAGAACTGCTACATGTACACATGGAATATGAGCTAGCGAAAAAATGAAACAATGCCATTGGCAGCACCATAGATGAGTCTACAAATAATCACGCAACTTGTAGTAAGTGAGACAGCGAAAGACACATATCCTATCATATCACATACAGGTGTTACCTAAAAATTGAAACAAACGAAGATATTTCCACAGAGAAAGGCAATCACAGATTCAGAACAAAAACTTATGCTTCGCCAAATGGAAAGGTGTGAGGATTGGATACACTACCATATTGAGGTTAACGGAGAGATACAAACACATGTGAAATATATAATCACCAAAGATCTACGGAATACCAAGGGAAGACTACTAAACATTGTGTCATAACCTACATGGGAAAAGGATCTGAAGAAGAATAGATATATGTATATGTGTGAAAGAAGCACGTCTTGCACACCTAGAACAAACAAAACATTGTAATCAAGTTTGCTGTGATAAAAAATAAAAATTAACTTAAAAATACGAACAAGAAGTAATGAGACATAAACTTAAAGGGCTTTTTCCTGGCACATTCCATTCTAATTTACAACCTAGAACACCACTTCCAGTAAGGCTCTGTTGCCCTAGTAACCAGATTTGGTAAAGGAGAAATGCTGCCGCCTTGTGGCCCATTCCCGCAAGAGCAGCTTTTAACCCACAGCTCATGGTCACTTAATATTCACAAGGACTCAGGCTTGTAAAGGACACCTGCCCTCAAAATTGTGCTGAGGTAGGGAATGGATAAAACAATTCAAAACAGGCAACATTTTCAAGAAGATAGTATGAAGAGGTAAGTTTTACTCACTCTCTTTTTAAAAAAAGGAAAATGGATAAAAGCTCAACCTCAGGAAGTATTAGACTCATGCAATCTAATCTACAAAAAGTTTTCAACTCACACCAGTCGACTGACCATCAGCAAAAAGCCTACAAACAATCAATGCTGAAGAGGTTTTAGAGAACTCTGTACCCTCTAGCTGCTGGTGAGATGTAAAGTGGTTAACAGCCAATAATGAGAACAGAAAGGAGCTGCGTTTAAAAGGAAAAAGTGAGGTACAATTCAATCCAGCAGGCGCACCAATGGGCCTCTAACCTGAGAAGACCAGAATCAAGAAGACCCGGGCTGCAAAAGCTGCACTGCAGCCTTATTCACAATAGACAAGACAGTGAAGCAACCAAAATGTCCATCAACGGATGAAGGGATAAACAAGAAGTGGTCCATGTACACAATGAATACTAGCCATGGAAAACCATGAAACACTGCTCTTTGAGGCACCATAGATGATCTTGGAGATAATCACAGAACATGAGGGAAGTCGGAAAGCAAAAGTCCTATATCCTATGAAATCACTTATAGGCGTTATCTAATAACTGACACAAATGAACATATTTCCACAGGGAAAGGCAATCACAGACTTATAAAAAAAAACTATGCTTACCTAAAAGGAAAGGTGGGGGGAATGGATAAATGAAGATTAGCGTTACCATCTGTATACAAATTCATATTATATACATATATCAAAAAGACCGACCATATAGCAAGGGAGGTTGACGGAACACTCTGTAATAATTTACATGGGAAGAGGATCTCTACATAAATAGATATATATAATGTGTAAATGAACCAGAGTGTGTACACCTTGGACAAACAACATTCGAATCATTACCCCAATGTAAAAAATTAAAACAACGAACTAGAAGTAATGAGACATAAACTTATGGGTGGTTTTCCTGGCACATTCCATTCAAATTTACAACCTAGGTAAACGACTTCCAGAACGGCTCTGCTGCCCTAGTACCCAGATTTGGGAATGGAGAAATGCTGCCTCCTTGTGGCCGTTTCCCACAACAGCAGCTTTAAACCCACTGCAAAAGGTCACTAAATATTCACCAATTCAGTTCTGTAAATGACACCTGCCCTCCAAAAAATGCTGAGGTCGAAAATCGACCAAAAAATTCAAGAGTGCAACCTTCCAAAAAGACAATTTGAAGAGGTAGATTGTACTCACACTTTTTTTTTCTTTTTTCTTTTAACACAAAAGAAAAAGGCGTGGAAAAATGATGAATTTTAGGAATTTTTAAAGACATGTCAACCCAAATTACAAAAACCTATCAGCTCACAGCAGTCAGAATGGCCCTCGACAAAAATGCTGCAAACAATAAATGCTGACGTGATTGTGGAGAAATGAGTACCCTCGATTCTAAGGGGGACGTGGTAAGAGCCACTAATGAAAGCACAATTGAGGTGCCTTGAAAAGGTAACATTGAGCTACCATACCAGTCAATCAATCATACCCACTGCTGGGTGTATCACCTGAGAAAATGAAAATCCAAAAGTCACAGGCTGCAATCCTGCACTCCAGCAATAGTTACCATAGGCAACACTTGGAAGCAACGAAAACGTCCATCAACAGAGGAATGCACCAAGAAGAAGTGGTCCATGTACACAATGGAATATTAGCCATGGAAAACATTGAAGCACTGCTCTTTGAGGCACCATACATGAGCCTGGAGATAATTACAAAACATGAAGTAGGACGGAAAGCAAAAGACCTATATCCTATAATATCACTTATGGCATTATCTAATAACTGACACAAATGAACATATTTCCAAAGAGAAAGACACTCACGGGCTTAGAAAACAAACTATGCTCATCTAAAAGGAAAGGAGGGGTGAATTGATAAATAAAGAATAGTGTTACTATACGTATACAAATACATATTATATACATGTATCAAAAAGACCGAACATATAGCAAGGGAGGTCTATGGAACACTGTAATATTTTACATGGGAAGAGGATCTGTACATTAATAGACATACATAATGTGCAAATGAACCAGATTGTGTACACCTAGGACAAACAACATTCTAATCTTTACTCTGATTAAAAAAATGTAAAACCCCAAGAAGAAGTAATGAGACATAAACTTATGGGGATTTCTCCTGGCAAATTCCATTCTCATTTACAACCTAGGACAACGACTTCCAGAAAGGCTCTGCTGCCCTAGTACCCAGATTGGGGAATGGAGAAATGCTGCCTCCTTGTGGCCGTTTCCCACAACAGCAGCTTTAAACCCACTGGGAAAGGTCACTAAGTATTCACCAACGTGCAGTTCTGTAAATGACACCTGCCCTCCAAAAAATTTCTGGGGTCAAAAAGCGACCAAAAAATTCAAAAGAGGGCAACCTTCGAAGAAGACAATTTCAAGAGGTATATTGTACACACGGTTTTTTCTTTTAAGTGAAAAGAAAAAGGCGTGGGAAAATGATAAAATTTAGGAATTTTGAAAGATACGCAAACCGAAATTACAAATACCTATCAGCTCACAGCAGTCAGAATGGCCATCAGCAAAAATGCTGCAAACAATACATGCTGAAGGGATTGTGGAGAAATGTGTACCCTGAGCTCTAAGGGGGACGTGGTAAGAACCATTACTGTAAACACAATGGAGGTGCTTTGAAAAGGTAAACATTGAGCTACCAGTGAATCAAGCATACCATCTGCTGAGCCTATCACCCGAGAAAATGAGAATCAAAAAGTCACAGGCTGGCAAACCTGTACGCCAGCATTACTTACCATAGTCAACACATGGAAGCAACAAAAATGTCCATCAACAGAGGAATGCACCAAGAAGAAGTGGTCCATGTATACAACGGAATAGTACTCCAGTAAAAATTATAAATTAAATTTAAAAAACAAACAAATGTAAGGAGACATCAGCATCTGTGGGTTTCTCCGGGCACATTCCACTCTAATTTATAACCGAAGAGCACCACTGGCTGGTAGGTCTGTTTCCCTAGTACCAGCGTGGGGAACGTAGAAAGGCTGCCGCCCTCTGGCCGTTACCTGCAAAAGCAGGTTTAAAGCTTGAGCTAATGGTCACTTCATATGAACTAGTACTGCAGGGCTGTAAATGAAACCTGCCCTCAAAATGTCTTGAGGGAGGTAATGGCCAAAATATTTCAAAAGGTGACACATACTTCAAGTAAACACTTTGAAGAACTAAGCTCTAATCACAGCTGGAAAAATAAAAAGCACATGTCTTAAAGCTCAATTTCAACGCATTATGAGACACATGCAAATTCAACCACAAAGAGGTATCAGCTCACACCAGTCAGAATAACCATCAGCAAAAAACTACAAAGAATAAATGCTGTAGGTGCTGTGGAGAAATGCATACCCTCACCTTTATGTGGGACGTAACCTGGAAAGAGCCACTAAAGAGAACAGAATGGAGGTGCCTTTAAAAGGTAAACATTGAGCTACCATATGATCCAGCAGGCCCACTCCTGGACCTACAATCTAAGAAGACAGAATTGGAAAGACACAGGCAGGCAAATCTGCATTGCACAGTATTACAATAGCCAAGATATGGAAGTAACCAAAAAGTCCACCAACAGATGGGTGGACGAGGAAGAACTCCTCCATGTACAGATGGATTATTAGCTGGTGAAACAATGAAACAATGCCATTTGCAGCACCATAGATGTGTCTAGACGTAATCACGCCACTTGTAGTAAGTGAGAAAGCAAAACACACATATCCTATCATATCACTTTTAGGAGTTACCTAAAAGTGTACCCTACCCTAACCCATACCCTAACCTGTACCCTAACCCGAACCCTAACCCTAACCCTAAACTACTCTTGACTGCTTCTCTCTCCAGCACATTTCCTAAGCACTAGTGTTTTACGGAACAGGTTAAAAAGAAAATCCTAATGTGATTTCTTTATAATGTGTGTGTTCTTTATCTTATCCTAGTGTCTAAAAGCTTCTCCATGGCTGGACCTCAAATAATATTCCTTTACGTACTAAGTGGTATCTAGAGAGTGGGATAGGTTTAATAAATACCCTAACCCTAACGTGTACCCTAACCCTAACGCGTACCCTAACCCTAACCCATCACCTAACCCTAACACGTAGCCTAATCCTAACCCATACCCTAAACCTAGCCCTAACCCTAAAACTAACCCTAACCCTAACCCATACCCTACGCCATACCCTCACGCGTACCCTAAGCCGTAACCTAACCCTAACCCTTACCCTAACCCTAACCCTAAACTACCCTTGACTGCTTCTGCCTCCAGTAGATTTCCTAAGCACTAGTGTTTTAAGGAACAGGTTAAAAAGAAAATCCTAATGTGATTTCTTTATAATGTGTGAGTTCTTAATCTTATCCTACTGTCTAAAAGCTTCTCCATGGCTGGACCCCAAATAATATTCCTTTATGTGCTAAGTGGTATCTAGCGAGTGGGATAGGTTTAATAAGTACCCTAACCCTAACACGTACCCTAACCCTAACCCATAACCTAACCCTAACACGTACCCTAACCCTAGCCCTAAACCTAAAACTAACCCTAAACCTACCCATACTCTACACCGTACCCTCGCCCGTACCCTAAGCCGTACCCTAACCCTAACCCCAACCCTAACACTAACCCTAACCCGTAACCTAAGCCGTACCCTAACCCTAAACCTAACACTAACCCTAACACTAACCCTAAGCCTAACCCTTGACTGCTTCTGCCTCCAGTAGATTTCCTAAGCACTAGTGTTTTAAGGAACAGGTTAAAAAGAAAATCCTAATGTGATTTCTTTATAATGTGTGTGTTCTTAATCTTATCCTAGTGTCTAAAAGCTTCTCCATGGCTGGACCCCAAATAATATTCCTTAACATGCTAAGTGGTATCTAGCGAGTGGGATAGGTTTAATAAATACCCTAACCCTAACACGTACCCTAACCTTAACCAATAACCTAACCCTAACACGTACCCTAATCCTAAACCATACCCTAAACCTAGCCCTAACCCTAAAACTAACCCTAACCCATACTCTACACCATACCCTCGCCGTAGCCTAAGCCGTACCCTAAGCCTAACACTAAACCTAACACTAACCCTAACCCGTAACCTAAGCCGTACCCTAACCCTAAACCTAACCCTAACCCTAACCCTAACCCTTGACTGCTTCTGCCTCCAGTAGGTTTCCTAAGCACTAGTGTTTTAAGGAACAGGTTAAAAAGAAAATCCTAATGTGATTTCTTTATAATGTGTGTGTTCTTTATCTTATCCTAGTGTCTAAATGCTTCTCCATGGCTGGACCGCAAATAATATTCCTTTACGTGCTAACTGGTATATAGCGAGTGGGAAAGGTTTAATAAATAACTTAACCCTAACGCGTACCTTAACCCTAACCCATAACCTAACCCTAACACGTATCCTAATCCTAAACCGTACCCTAAACCTACCATTAACCCTAAAGCTAACCCTAACACATACCCTACGCCATACACTCACCCGTACCCTATCACCACTGGCTGGTAGGTCTGTTTCCCTAGTACCAGCGTGGAGAACGTAGAAAGGCTGCCGCCCTCTGGCCGTTACCTGCAAAAGCAGGTTTAAAGCTTGAGCTAATGGTCACTTCATATGAACTAGTACTGCAGGGCTGTAAATGAAACCTGCCCTCAAAATGTCTTGAGGGAGGTAATGGCCAAAATATTTCAAAAGGTGACACATACTTTAAGTAAACACTTTGAAGAACTAAGCTCTAATCACAGCTGGAAAAATAAAAAGCACATGTCTTAAAGCTCAATTTCAACACATTATGAGACACATGCAAATTCAACCACAAAGAGGTATCAGCTCACACCAGTCAGAATAACCATCAGCAAAAAACTACAAAGAATAAATGCTGAAGGTGCTGTGGAGAAGTGCATACCCTCAACTTTACGTGGGACGTAACCTGGAAAGAGCCACTAAAGAGAACAGAATGGAGGTGCCTTTGAAAGGTAAACATTGAGCTACCATATGATCCAACAGACCCATTCCTGGAACTATAACCTAAGAAGACAGAATTGGAAAGACACAGGCAGGCAAATCTGCATTGCATAGTATTACAATAGCCAAGATATGGAAGTAACCAAAAAGTCCACCGACAGATGGGTGGACAAAGAAGAACTGCTACATGTACACATGGAATATGAGCTAGCGAAAAAATGAAACAATGCCATTGGCAGCACCATAGATGAGTCTACAAATAATCACGCAACTTGTAGTAAGTGAGACAGCGAAAGACACATATCCTATCATATCACATACAGGTGTTACCTAAAAATTGAAACAAACGAAGATATTTCCACAGAGAAAGGCAATCACAGATTCAGAACAAAAACTTATGCTTCGCCAAATGGAAAGGTGTGAGGATTGGATACACTACCATATTGAGGTTAACGGAGAGATACAAACACATGTGAAATATATAATCACCAAAGATCTACGGAATACCAAGGGAAGACTACTAAACATTGTGTCATAACCTACATGGGAAAAGGATCTGAAGAAGAATAGATATATGTATATGTGTGAAAGAAGCACGTCTTGCACACCTAGAACAAACAAAACATTGTAATCAAGTTTGCTGTGATAAAAAATAAAAATTAACTTAAAAATACGAACAAGAAGTAATGAGACATAAACTTAAAGGGCTTTTTCCTGGCACATTCCATTCTAATTTACAACCTAGAACACCACTTCCAGTAAGGCTCTGTTGCCCTAGTAACCAGATTTGGTAAAGGAGAAATGCTGCCGCCTTGTGGCCCATTCCCGCAAGAGCAGCTTTTAACCCACAGCTCATGGTCACTTAATATTCACAAGGACTCAGGCTTGTAAAGGACACCTGCCCTCAAAATTGTGCTGAGGTAGGGAATGGATAAAACAATTCAAAACAGGCAACATTTTCAAGAAGATAGTATGAAGAGGTAAGTTTTATTCACTCTCTTTTTAAAAAAAGGAAAATGGATAAAAGCTCAACCTCAGGAAGTATTAGACTCATGCAATCTAATCTACAAAAAGTTTTCAACTCACACCAGTCGACTGACCATCAGCAAAAAGCCTACAAACAATCAATGCTGAAGAGGTTTTAGAGAACTCTGTACCCTCTAGCTGCTGGTGAGATGTAAAGTGGTTAACAGCCAATAATGAGAACAGAAAGGAGCTGCGTTTAAAAGGAAAAAGTGAGGTACAATTCAATCCAGCAGGCGCACCAATGGGCCTCTAACCTGAGAAGACCAGAATCAAGAAGACCCGGGCTGCAAAAGCTGCACTGCAGCCTTATTCACAATAGACAAGACAGTGAAGCAACCAAAATGTCCATCAACGGATGAAGGGATAAACAAGAAGTGGTCCATGTACACAATGAATACTAGCCATGGAAAACCATGAAACACTGCTCTTTGAGGCACCATAGATGATCTTGGAGATAATCACAGAACATGAGGGAAGTCGGAAAGCAAAAGTCCTATATCCTATGAAATCACTTATAGGCGTTATCTAATAACTGACACAAATGAACATATTTCCACAGGGAAAGGCAATCACAGACTTATAAAAAAAAACTATGCTTACCTAAAAGGAAAGGTGGGGGGAATGGATAAATGAAGATTAGCGTTACCATCTGTATACAAATTCATATTATATACATATATCAAAAAGACCGACCATATAGCAAGGGAGGTTGACGGAACACTCTGTAATAATTTACATGGGAAGAGGATCTCTACATAAATAGATATATATAATGTGTAAATGAACCAGAGTGTGTACACCTTGGACAAACAACATTCGAATCATTACCCCAATGTAAAAAATTAAAACAACGAACTAGAAGTAATGAGACATAAACTTATGGGTGGTTTTCCTGGCACATTCCATTCAAATTTACAACCTAGGTAAACGACTTCCAGAACGGCTCTGCTGCCCTAGTACCCAGATTGGGGAATGGAGAAATGCTGCCTCCTTGTGGCCGTTTCCCACAACAGCAGCTTTAAACCCACTGCAAAAGGTCACTAAATATTCACCAATTCAGTTCTGTAAATGACACCTGCCCTCCAAAAAATGCTGAGGTCGAAAATCGACCAGAAAATTCAAGAGTGCAACCTTCCAAAAAGACAATTTGAAGAGGTAGATTGTACTCACACTTTTTTTTTCTTTTTTCTTTTAACACAAAAGAAAAAGGCGTGGAAAAATGATGAATTTTAGGAATTTTTAAAGACATGTCAACCCAAATTACAAAAACCTATCAGCTCACAGCAGTCAGAATGGCCCTCGACAAAAATGCTGCAAACAATAAATGCTGACGTGATTGTGGAGAAATGAGTACCCTCGATTCTAAGGGGGACGTGGTAAGAGCCACTAATGAAAGCACAATTGAGGTGCCTTGAAAAGGTAACATTGAGCTACCATACCAGTCAATCAATCATACCCACTGCTGGGTGTATCACCTGAGAAAATGAAAATCCAAAAGTCACAGGCTGCAATCCTGCACTCCAGCAATAGTTACCATAGGCAACACTTGGAAGCAACGAAAACGTCCATCAACAGAGGAATGCACCAAGAAGAAGTGGTCCATGTACACAATGGAATATTAGCCATGGAAAACATTGAAGCACTGCTCTTTGAGGCACCATACATGAGCCTGGAGATAATTACAAAACATGAAGTAGGACGGAAAGCAAAAGACCTATATCCTATAATATCACTTATGGCATTATCTAATAACTGACACAAATGAACATATTTCCAAAGAGAAAGACACTCACGGGCTTAGAAAACAAACTATGCTCATCTAAAAGGAAAGGAGGGGTGAATTGATAAATAAAGAATAGTGTTACTATACGTATACAAATACATATTATATACATGTATCAAAAAGACCGAACATATAGCAAGGGAGGTCTATGGAACACTGTAATATTTTACATGGGAAGAGGATCTGTACATTAATAGACATACATAATGTGCAAATGAACCAGATTGTGTACACCTAGGACAAACAACATTCTAATCTTTACTCTGATTAAAAAAATGTAAAACCCCAAGAAGAAGTAATGAGACATAAACTTATGGGGATTTCTCCTGGCAAATTCCATTCTCATTTACAACCTAGGACAACGACTTCCAGAAAGGCTCTGCTGCCCTAGTACCCAGATTGGGGAATGGAGAAATGCTGCCTCCTTGTGGCCGTTTCCCACAACAGCAGCTTTAAACCCACTGGGAAAGGTCACTAAGTATTCACCAACGTGCAGTTCTGTAAATGACACCTGCCCTCCAAAAAATTTCTGGGGTCAAAAATCGACCAAAAAATTCAAAAGAGGGCAACCTTCGAAGAAGACAATTTCAAGAGGTATATTGTACACACGGTTTTTTCTTTTAAGTGAAAAGAAAAAGGCGTGGGAAAATGATAAAATTTAGGAATTTTGAAAGATACGCAAACCGAAATTACAAATACCTATCAGCTCACAGCAGTCAGAATGGCCATCAGCAAAAATGCTGCAAACAATACATGCTGAAGGGATTGTGGAGAAATGTGTACCCTGAGCTCTAAGGGGGACGTGGTAAGAACCATTCCTGTAAACACAATGGAGGTGCTTTGAAAAGGTAAACATTGAGCTACCAGTGAATCAAGCATACCATCTGCTGAGCCTATCACCCGAGAAAATGAGAATCAAAAAGTCACAGGCTGGCAAACCTGTACGCCAGCATTACTTACCATAGTCAACACATGGAAGCAACAAAAATGTCCATCAACAGAGGAATGCACCAAGAAGAAGTGGTCCATGTATACAACGGAATAGTACTCCAGTAAAAATTATAAATTAAATTTAAAAAACAAACAAATGTAAGGAGACATCAGCATCTGTGGGTTTCTCCGGGCACATTCCACTCTAATTTATAACCGAAGAGCACCACTGGCTGGTAGGTCTGTTTCCCTAGTACCAGCGTGGGGAACGTAGAAAGGCTGCCGCCCTCTGGCCGTTACCTGCAAAAGCAGGTTTAAAGCTTGAGCTAATGGTCACTTCATATGAACTAGTACTGCAGGGCTGTAAATGAAACCTGCCCTCAAAATGTCTTGAGGGAGGTAATGGCCAAAATATTTCAAAAGGTGACACATACTTCAAGTAAACACTTTGAAGAACTAAGCTCTAATCACAGCTGGAAAAATAAAAAGCACATGTCTTAAAGCTCAATTTCAACGCATTATGAGACACATGCAAATTCAACCACAAAGAGGTATCAGCTCACACCAGTCAGAATAACCATCAGCAAAAACTACAAAGAATAAATGCTGTAGGTGCTGTGGAGAAATGCATACCCTCACCTTTATGTGGGACGTAACCTGGAAAGAGCCACTAAAGAGAACAGAATGGAGGTGCCTTTAAAAGGTAAACATTGAGCTACCATATGATCCAGCAGGCCCACTCCTGGACCTACAATCTAAGAAGACAGAATTGGAAAGACACAGGCAGGCAAATCTGCATTGCACAGTATTACAATAGCCAAGATATGGAAGTAACCAAAAAGTCCACCAACAGATGGGTGGACGAGGAAGAACTCCTCCATGTACAGATGGATTATTAGCTGGTGAAACAATGAAACAATGCCATTTGCAGCACCATAGATGAGTCTAGACGTAATCACGCCACTTGTAGTAAGTGAGAAAGCAAAACACACATATCCTATCATATCACTTTTAGGAGTTACCTAAAAGTGTACCCTACCCTAACCCGTACCCTAACCTGTACCCTAACCCGAACCCTAACCCTAACCCTAAACTACCCTTGACTGCTTCTCTCTCCAGCACATTTCCTAAGCACTAGTGTTTTAAGGAACAGGTTAAAAAGAAAATCCTAATGTGATTTCTTTATAATGTGTGTGTTCTTTATCTTATCCTAGTGTCTAAAAGCTTCTCCATGGCTGGACCTCAAATAATATTCCTTTACGTACTAAGTGGTATCTAGAGAGTGGGATAGGTTTAATAAATACCCTAACCCTAACGTGTACCCTAACCCTAACGCGTACCCTAACCCTAACCCATCACCTAACCCTAACACGTAGCCTAATCCTAACCCATACCCTAAACCTAGCCCTAACCCTAAAACTAACCCTAACCCTAACCCATACCCTACGCCATACCCTCACGCGTACCCTAAGCCGTAACCTAACCCTAACCCTTACCCTAACCCTAACCCTAAACTACCCTTGACTGCTTCTGCCTCCAGTAGATTTCCTAAGCACTAGTGTTTTAAGGAACAGGTTAAAAAGAAAATCCTAATGTGATTTCTTTATAATGTGTGAGTTCTTAATCTTATCCTACTGTCTAAAAGCTTCTCCATGGCTGGACCCCAAATAATATTCCTTTATGTGCTAAGTGGTATCTAGCGAGTGGGATAGGTTTAATAAGTACCCTAACCCTAACACGTACCCTAACCCTAACCCATAACCTAACCCTAACACGTACCCTAACCCTAGCCCTAAACCTAAAACTAACCCTAAACCTACCCATACTCTACACCGTACCCTCGCCCGTACCCTAAGCCGTACCCTAACCCTAACCCCAACCCTAACACTAACCCTAACCCGTAACCTAAGCCGTACCCTAACCCTAAACCTAACACTAACCCTAACCCTAACACTAACCCTAAGCCTAACCCTTGACTGCTTCTGCCTCCAGTAGATTTCCTAAGCACTAGTGTTTTAAGGAACAGGTTAAAAAGAAAATCCTAATGTGATTTCTTTATAATGTGTGTGTTCTTAATCTTATCCTAGTGTCTAAAAGCTTCTCCATGGCTGGACCCCAAATAATATTCCTTAACATGCTAAGTGGTATCTAGCGAGTGGGATAGGTTTAATAAATACCCTAACCCTAACACGTACCCTAACCTTAACCAATAACCTAACCCTAACACGTACCCTAATCCTAAACCATACCCTAAACCTAGCCCTAACCCTAAAACTAACCCTAACCCATACTCTACACCATACCCTCGCCGTAGCCTAAGCCGTACCCTAAGCCTAACACTAAACCTAACACTAACCCTAACCCGTAACCTAAGCCGTACCCTAACCCTAAACCTAACCCTAACCCTAACCCTAACCCTTGACTGCTTCTGCCTCCAGTAGGTTTCCTAAGCACTAGTGTTTTAAGGAACAGGTTAAAAAGAAAATCCTAATGTGATTTCTTTATAATGTGGGAGTTCTTAATCTTATCCTACTGTCTAAAAGCTTCTCCATGGCTAGACTCCAAATAATACTACTTTACGTGCTAAGTGGTATGTAGCGAGTGGGATAGGTTTAATAAATAACTTAACCCTAACACGTACCCTAACCCTAACCCATAACCTACCCCTAACACGTACCCTAATCCTAAACCGTACCCTAAACCTACCCTTAACCCTAACCCTAACCCTAAGCCATACCCTACGCCATAGCCTCACCTGTACCCTAACCCGTACCCTAAGCCGTACCCTAACCCTAACCCTAACCCTAAACTACCCTTGACTGCTTCTGCCTCCAGTAGATTTTCTAAGCACTAGTGTTTTAAGGAACAGGTTAAAAAGAAAATCCTAATGTGATTTCTTTATAATGTGTGTGTTCTTTATCTTATCCTAGTGTCTAAATGCTTCTCCATGGCTGGACCGCAAATAATATTCCTTTACGTGCTAACTGGTATATAGCGAGTGGGAAAGGTTTAATAAATAACTTAACCCTAACGCGTACCTTAACCCTAACCCATAACCTAACCCTAACACGTATCCTAATCCTAAACCGTACCCTAAACCTACCATTAACCCTAAAGCTAACCCTAACACATACCCTACGCCATACACTCACCCGTACCCTATCACCACTGGCTGGTAGGTCTGTTTCCCTAGTACCAGCGTGGAGAACGTAGAAAGGCTGCCGCCCTCTGGCCGTTACCTGCAAAAGCAGGTTTAAAGCTTGAGCTAATGGTCACTTCATATGAACTAGTACTGCAGGGCTGTAAATGAAACCTGCCCTCAAAATGTCTTGAGGGAGGTAATGGCCAAAATATTTCAAAAGGTGACACATACTTTAAGTAAACACTTTGAAGAACTAAGCTCTAATCACAGCTGGAAAAATAAAAAGCACATGTCTTAAAGCTCAATTTCAACACATTATGAGACACATGCAAATTCAACCACAAAGAGGTATCAGCTCACACCAGTCAGAATAACCATCAGCAAAAAACTACAAAGAATAAATGCTGAAGGTGCTGTGGAGAAGTGCATACCCTCAACTTTACGTGGGACGTAACCTGGAAAGAGCCACTAAAGAGAACAGAATGGAGGTGCCTTTGAAAGGTAAACATTGAGCTACCATATGATCCAACAGACCCATTCCTGGAACTATAACCTAAGAAGACAGAACTGGAAAGACACAGGCAGGCAAATCTGCATTGCATAGTATTACAATAGCCAAGATATGGAAGTAACCAAAAAGTCCACCGACAGATGGGTGGACAAAGAAGAACTGCTACATGTACACATGGAATATGAGCTAGCGAAAAAATGAAACAATGCCATTGGCAGCACCATAGATGAGTCTACAAATAATCACGCAACTTGTAGTAAGTGAGACAGCGAAAGACACATATCCTATCATATCACATACAGGTGTTACCTAAAAATTGAAACAAACGAAGATATTTCCACAGAGAAAGGCAATCACAGATTCAGAACAAAAACTTATGCTTCGCCAAATGGAAAGATGTGAGGATTGGATACACTACCATATTGAGGTTAACGGAGAGATACAAACACATGTGAAATATATAATCACCAAAGATCTACGGAATACCAAGGGAAGACTACTAAACATTGTGTCATAACCTACATGGGAAAAGGATCTGAAGAAGAATAGATATATGTATATGTGTGAAAGAAGCACGTCTTGCACACCTAGAACAAACAAAACATTGTAATCAAGTTTGCTGTGATAAAAAATAAAAATTAACTTAAAAATACGAACAAGAAGTAATGAGACATAAACTTAAAGGGCTTTTTCCTGGCACATTCCATTCTAATTTACAACCTAGAACACCACTTCCAGTAAGGCTCTGTTGCCCTAGTAACCAGATTTGGTAAAGGAGAAATGCTGCCGCCTTGTGGCCCATTCCCGCAAGAGCAGCTTTTAACCCACAGCTCATGGTCACTTAATATTCACAAGGACTCAGGCTTGTAAAGGACACCTGCCCTCAAAATTGTGCTGAGGTAGGGAATGGATAAAACAATTCAAAACAGGCAACATTTTCAAGAAGATAGTATGAAGAGGTAAGTTTTACTCACTCTCTTTTTAAAAAAAGGAAAATGGATAAAAGCTCAACCTCAGGAAGTATTAGACTCATGCAATCTAATCTACAAAAAGTTTTCAACTCACACCAGTCGACTGACCATCAGCAAAAAGCCTACAAACAATCAATGCTGAAGAGGTTTTAGAGAACTCTGTACCCTCTAGCTGCTGGTGAGATGTAAAGTGGTTAACAGCCAATAATGAGAACAGAAAGGAGCTGCGTTTAAAAGGAAAAAGTGAGGTACAATTCAATCCAGCAGGCGCACCAATGGGCCTCTAACCTGAGAAGACCAGAATCAAGAAGACCCGGGCTGCAAAAGCTGCACTGCAGCCTTATTCACAATAGACAAGACAGTGAAGCAACCAAAATGTCCATCAACGGATGAAGGGATAAACAAGAAGTGGTCCATGTACACAATGAATACTAGCCATGGAAAACCATGAAACACTGCTCTTTGAGGCACCATAGATGATCTTGGAGATAATCACAGAACATGAGGGAAGTCGGAAAGCAAAAGTCCTATATCCTATGAAATCACTTATAGGCGTTATCTAATAACTGACACAAATGAACATATTTCCACAGGGAAAGGCAATCACAGACTTATAAAAAAAAACTATGCTTACCTAAAAGGAAAGGTGGGGGGAATGGATAAATGAAGATTAGCGTTACCATCTGTATACAAATTCATATTATATACATATATCAAAAAGACCGACCATATAGCAAGGGAGGTTGACGGAACACTCTGTAATAATTTACATGGGAAGAGGATCTCTACATAAATAGATATATATAATGTGTAAATGAACCAGAGTGTGTACACCTTGGACAAACAACATTCGAATCATTACCCCAATGTAAAAAATTAAAACAACGAACTAGAAGTAATGAGACATAAACTTATGGGTGGTTTTCCTGGCACATTCCATTCAAATTTACAACCTAGGTAAACGACTTCCAGAACGGCTCTGCTGCCCTAGTACCCAGATTTGGGAATGGAGAAATGCTGCCTCCTTGTGGCCGTTTCCCACAACAGCAGCTTTAAACCCACTGCAAAAGGTCACTAAATATTCACCAATTCAGTTCTGTAAATGACACCTGCCCTCCAAAAAATGCTGAGGTCGAAAATCGACCAAAAAATTCAAGAGTGCAACCTTCCAAAAAGACAATTTGAAGAGGTAGATTGTACTCACACTTTTTTTTTCTTTTTTCTTTTAACACAAAAGAAAAAGGCGTGGAAAAATGATGAATTTTAGGAATTTTTAAAGACATGTCAACCCAAATTACAAAAACCTATCAGCTCACAGCAGTCAGAATGGCCCTCGACAAAAATGCTGCAAACAATAAATGCTGACGTGATTGTGGAGAAATGAGTACCCTCGATTCTAAGGGGGACGTGGTAAGAGCCACTAATGAAAGCACAATTGAGGTGCCTTGAAAAGGTAACATTGAGCTACCATACCAGTCAATCAATCATACCCACTGCTGGGTGTATCACCTGAGAAAATGAAAATCCAAAAGTCACAGGCTGCAATCCTGCACTCCAGCAATAGTTACCATAGGCAACACTTGGAAGCAACGAAAACGTCCATCAACAGAGGAATGCACCAAGAAGAAGTGGTCCATGTACACAATGGAATATTAGCCATGGAAAACATTGAAGCACTGCTCTTTGAGGCACCATACATGAGCCTGGAGATAATTACAAAACATGAAGTAGGACGGAAAGCAAAAGACCTATATCCTATAATATCACTTATGGCATTATCTAATAACTGACACAAATGAACATATTTCCAAAGAGAAAGACACTCACGGGCTTAGAAAACAAACTATGCTCATCTAAAAGGAAAGGAGGGGTGAATTGATAAATAAAGAATAGTGTTACTATACGTATACAAATACATATTATATACATGTATCAAAAAGACCGAACATATAGCAAGGGAGGTCTATGGAACACTGTAATATTTTACATGGGAAGAGGATCTGTACATTAATAGACATACATAATGTGCAAATGAACCAGATTGTGTACACCTAGGACAAACAACATTCTAATCTTTACTCTGATTAAAAAAATGTAAAACCCCAAGAAGAAGTAATGAGACATAAACTTATGGGGATTTCTCCTGGCAAATTCCATTCTCAATTACAACCTAGGACAACGACTTCCAGAAAGGCTCTGCTGCCCTAGTACCCAGATTGGGGAATGGAGAAATGCTGCCTCCTTGTGGCCGTTTCCCACAACAGCAGCTTTAAACCCACTGGGAAAGGTCACTAAGTATTCACCAACGTGCAGTTCTGTAAATGACACCTGCCCTCCAAAAAATTTCTGGGGTCAAAAAGCGACCAAAAAATTCAAAAGAGGGCAACCTTCGAAGAAGACAATTTCAAGAGGTATATTGTACACACGGTTTTTTCTTTTAAGTGAAAAGAATAAGGTGTGGGAAAATGATAAAATTTAGGAATTTTGAAAGATACGCAAACCGAAATTACAAATACCTATCAGCTCACAGCAGTCAGAATGGCCATCAGCAAAAATGCTGCAAACAATACATGCTGAAGGGATTGTGGAGAAATGTGTACCCTGAGCTCTAAGGGGGACGTGGTAAGAACCATTCCTGTAAACACAATGGAGGTGCTTTGAAAAGGTAAACATTGAGCTACCAGTGAATCAAGCATACCATCTGCTGAGCCTATCACCTGAGAAAATGAGAATCAAAAAGTCACAGCCTGGCAAACCTGTACGCCAGCATTACTTACCATAGTCAACACATGGAAGCAACAAAAATGTCCATCAACAGAGGAATGCACCAAGAAGAAGTGGTCCATGTATACAACGGAATAGTACTCCAGTAAAAATTATAAATTAAATTTAAAAAACAAACAAATGTAAGGAGACATCAGCATCTGTGGGTTTCTCCGGGCACATTCCACTCTAATTTATAACCGAAGAGCACCACTGGCTGGTAGGTCTGTTTCCCTAGTACCAGCGTGGGGAACGTAGAAAGGCTGCCGCCCTCTGGCCGTTACCTGCAAAAGCAGGTTTAAAGCTTGAGCTAATGGTCACTTCATATGAACTAGTACTGCAGGGCTGTAAATGAAACCTGCCCTCAAAATGTCTTGAGGGAGGTAATGGCCAAAATATTTCAAAAGGTGACACATACTTCAAGTAAACACTTTGAAGAACTAAGCTCTAATCACAGCTGGAAAAATAAAAAGCACATGTCTTAAAGCTCAATTTCAACGCATTATGAGACACATGCAAATTCAACCACAAAGAGGTATCAGCTCACACCAGTCAGAATAACCATCAGCAAAAACTACAAAGAATAAATGCTGTAGGTGCTGTGGAGAAATGCATACCCTCACCTTTATGTGGGACGTAACCTGGAAAGAGCCACTAAAGAGAACAGAATGGAGGTGCCTTTAAAAGGTAAACATTGAGCTACCATATGATCCAGCAGGCCCACTCCTGGACCTACAATCTAAGAAGACAGAATTGGAAAGACACAGGCAGGCAAATCTGCATTGCACAGTATTACAATAGCCAAGATATGGAAGTAACCAAAAAGTCCACCAACAGATGGGTGGACGAGGAAGAACTCCTCCATGTACAGATGGATTATTAGCTGGTGAAACAATGAAACAATGCCATTTGCAGCACCATAGATGAGTCTAGACGTAATCACGCCACTTGTAGTAAGTGAGAAAGCAAAACACACATATCCTATCATATCACTTTTAGGAGTTACCTAAAAGTGTACCCTACCCTAACCCGTACCCTAACCTGTACCCTAACCCGAACCCTAACCCTAACCCTAAACTACCCTTGACTGCTTCTCTCTCCAGCACATTTCCTAAGCACTAGTGTTTTAAGGAACAGGTTAAAAAGAAAATCCTAATGTGATTTCTTTATAATGTGTGTGTTCTTTATCTTATCCTAGTGTCTAAAAGCTTCTCCATGGCTGGACCTCAAATAATATTCCTTTACGTACTAAGTGGTATCTAGAGAGTGGGATAGGTTTAATAAATACCCTAACCCTAACGTGTACCCTAACCCTAACGCGTACCCTAACCCTAACCCATCACCTAACCCTAACACGTAGCCTAATCCTAACCCATACCCTAAACCTAGCCCTAACCCTAAAACTAACCCTAACCCTAACCCATACCCTACGCCATACCCTCACGCGTACCCTAAGCCGTAACCTAACCCTAACCCTTACCCTAACCCTAACCCTAAACTACCCTTGACTGCTTCTGCCTCCAGTAGATTTCCTAAGCACTAGTGTTTTAAGGAACAGGTTAAAAAGAAAATCCTAATGTGATTTCTTTATAATGTGTGAGTTCTTAATCTTATCCTACTGTCTAAAAGCTTCTCCATGGCTGGACCCCAAATAATATTCCTTTATGTGCTAAGTGGTATCTAGCGAGTGGGATAGGTTTAATAAGTACCCTAACCCTAACACGTACCCTAACCCTAACCCATAACCTAACCCTAACACGTACCCTAACCCTAGCCCTAAACCTAAAACTAACCCTAAACCTACCCATACTCTACACCGTACCCTCGCCCGTACCCTAAGCCGTACCCTAACCCTAACCCCAACCCTAACACTAACCCTAACCCGTAACCTAAGCCGTACCCTAACCCTAAACCTAACACTAACCCTAACACTAACCCTAAGCCTAACCCTTGACTGCTTCTGCCTCCAGTAGATTTCCTAAGCACTAGTGTTTTAAGGAACAGGTTAAAAAGAAAATCCTAATGTGATTTCTTTATAATGTGTGTGTTCTTAATCTTATCCTAGTGTCTAAAAGCTTCTCCATGGCTGGACCCCAAATAATATTCCTTAACATGCTAAGTGGTATCTAGCGAGTGGGATAGGTTTAATAAATACCCTAACCCTAACACGTACCCTAACCTTAACCAATAACCTAACCCTAACACGTACCCTAATCCTAAACCATACCCTAAACCTAGCCCTAACCCTAAAACTAACCCTAACCCATACTCTACACCATACCCTCGCCGTAGCCTAAGCCGTACCCTAAGCCTAACACTAAACCTAACACTAACCCTAACCCGTAACCTAAGCCGTACCCTAACCCTAAACCTAACCCTAACCCTAACCCTAACCCTTGACTGCTTCTGCCTCCAGTAGGTTTCCTAAGCACTAGTGTTTTAAGGAACAGGTTAAAAAGAAAATCCTAATGTGATTTCTTTATAATGTGGGAGTTCTTAATCTTATCCTACTGTCTAAAAGCTTCTCCATGGCTAGACTCCAAATAATACTACTTTACGTGCTAAGTGGTATGTAGCGAGTGGGATAGGTTTAATAAATAACTTAACCCTAACACGTACCCTAACCCTAACCCATAACCTACCCCTAACACGTACCCTAATCCTAAACCGTACCCTAAACCTACCCTTAACCCTAACCCTAACCCTAAGCCATACCCTACGCCATAGCCTCACCTGTACCCTAACCCGTACCCTAAGCCGTACCCTAACCCTAACCCTAACCCTAAACTACCCTTGACTGCTTCTGCCTCCAGTAGATTTTCTAAGCACTAGTGTTTTAAGGAACAGGTTAAAAAGAAAATCCTAATGTGATTTCTTTATAATGTGTGTGTTCTTTATCTTATCCTAGTGTCTAAATGCTTCTCCATGGCTGGACCGCAAATAATATTCCTTTACGTGCTAACTGGTATATAGCGAGTGGGAAAGGTTTAATAAATAACTTAACCCTAACGCGTACCTTAACCCTAACCCATAACCTAACCCTAACACGTATCCTAATCCTAAACCGTACCCTAAACCTACCATTAACCCTAAAGCTAACCCTAACACATACCCTACGCCATACACTCACCCGTACCCTATCACCACTGGCTGGTAGGTCTGTTTCCCTAGTACCAGCGTGGAGAACGTAGAAAGGCTGCCGCCCTCTGGCCGTTACCTGCAAAAGCAGGTTTAAAGCTTGAGCTAATGGTCACTTCATATGAACTAGTACTGCAGGGCTGTAAATGAAACCTGCCCTCAAAATGTCTTGAGGGAGGTAATGGCCAAAATATTTCAAAAGGTGACACATACTTCAAGTAAACACTTTGAAGAACTAAGCTCTAATCACAGCTGGAAAAATAAAAAGCACATGTCTTAAAGCTCAATTTCAACACATTATGAGACACATGCAAATTCAACCACAAAGAGGTATCAGCTCACACCAGTCAGAATAACCATCAGCAAAAAACTACAAAGAATAAATGCTGAAGGTGCTGTGGAGAAGTGCATACCCTCAACTTTACGTGGGACGTAACCTGGAAAGAGCCACTAAAGAGAACAGAATGGAGGTGCCTTTAAAAGGTAAACATTGAGCTACCATATGATCCAACAGACCCATTCCTGGAACTATAACCTAAGAAGACAGAATTGGAAAGACACAGGCAGGCAAATCTGCATTGCATAGTATTACAATAGCCAAGATATGGAAGTAACCAAAAAGTCCACCGACAGATGGGTGGACAAAGAAGAACTGCTACATGTACACATGGAATATGAGCTAGCGAAAAAATGAAACAATGCCATTGGCAGCACCATAGATGAGTCTACAAATAATCACGCAACTTGTAGTAAGTGAGACAGCGAAAGACACATATCCTATCATATCACATACAGGTGTTACCTAAAAATTGAAACAAACGAAGATATTTCCACAGAGAAAGGCAATCACAGATTCAGTACAAAAACTTATGCTTCGCCAAATGGAAAGGTGTGAGGATTGGATACACTACCATATTGAGGTTAACGGAGAGATACAAACACATGTGAAATATATAATCACCAAAGATCTACGGAATACCAAGGGAAGACTACTCAACATTGTGTCATAACCTACATGGGAAAAGGATCTGAAGAAGAATAGATATATGTATATGTGTGAAAGAAGCACATCTTGCACACCTAGAACAAACAAAACATTGTAATCAAGTTTGCTGTGATAAAAAATAAAAATTAACTTAAAAATACGAACAAGAAGTAATGAGACATAAACTTAAAGGGCTTTTTCCTGGCACATTCCATTCTAATTTACAACCTAGGACAATGACTTCCAGAAAGGCTCTGCTGCCCTAGTACCCAGATTGGGGAATGGAGAAATGCTGCCTCCTTGTGGCCGTTTCCCACAACAGCAGCTTTAAACCCACTGCGAAAGGTCACTAAATATTCACCAACTTGCAGTTCTGTAAATGACACCTGCCCTCCAATAAATTTCTGGGGTCAAAAATCGACGAAAAAATTGAAAAGAGGGCAACCTTCGAAGAAGACAATTTCAAGAGGTATATTGTACACACGGTTTTTTCTTTTAAGTGAAAAGAAAAAGGCGTGGGAAAATGATAAAGTTTAGGAACTTTTAAAGATATGCAAACCGAAATTACAAATACCTCTCAGCTCACAGCAGTCAGAATGGCCATCAGCAAAAATGCTGCAAACAATACATGCTGAAGGGATTGTGGAGAAATGTGTACCCTGAGCTCTAAGGGGGACGTGGTAAGAACCATTACTGTAAACACAATGGAGGTGCTTTGAAAAGGTAAACATTGAGCTACCAGTGAATCAAGCATACCATCTGCTGAGCCTATCACCTGAGAAAATGAGAATCAAAAAGTCACAGGCTGGCAAACCTGTACGCCAGCATTACTTACCATAGTCAACACATGGAAGCAACAAAAATGTCCATCAACAGAGGAATGCACCAAGAAGAAGTGGTCCATGTATACAACGGAATAGTACTCCAGTAAAAATTATAAATTAAATTTAAAAAACAAACAAATGTAAGGAGACATCAGCATCTGTGGGTTTCTCCGGGCACATTCCACTCTAATTTATAACCGAAGAGCACCACTGGCTGGTAGGTCTGTTTCCCTAGTACCAGCGTGGGGAACGTAGAAAGGCTGCCGCCCTCTGGCCGTTACCTGCAAAAGCAGGTTTAAAGCTTGAGCTAATGGTCACTTCATATGAACTAGTACTGCAGGGCTGTAAATGAAACCTGCCCTCAAAATGTCTTGAGGGAGGTAATGGCCAAAATATTTCAAAAGGTGACACATACTTCAAGTAAACACTTTGAAGAACTAAGCTCTAATCACAGCTGGAAAAATAAAAAGCACATGTCTTAAAGCTCAATTTCAACACATTATGAGACACATGCAAATTCAACCACAAAGAGGTATCAGCTCACACCAGTCAGAATAACCATCAGCAAAAAACTACAAAGAATAAATGCTGAAGGTGCTGTGGAGAAGTGCATACCTTCAACTTTACGTGGGACGTAACCTGGAAAGAGCCACTAAAGAGAACAGAATGGAGGTGCCTTTGAAAGGTAAACATTGAGCTACCATATGATCCAACAGACCCATTCCTGGAACTATAACCTAAGAAGACAGAACTGGAAAGACACAGGCAGGCAAATCTGCATTGCATAGTATTACAATAGCCAAGATATGGAAGTAACCAAAAAGTCCACCGACAGATGGGTGGACAAAGAAGAACTGCTACATGTACACATGGAATATGAGCTAGCGAAAAAATGAAACAATGCCATTGGCAGCACCATAGATGAGTCTACAAATAATCACGCAACTTGTAGTAAGTGAGACAGCGAAAGACACATATCCTATCATATCACATACAGGTGTTACCTAAAAATTGAAACAAACGAAGATATTTCCACAGAGAAAGGCAATCACAGATTCAGAACAAAAACTTATGCTTCGCCAAATGGAAAGGTGTGAGGATTGGATACACTACCATATTGAGGTTAACGGAGAGATACAAACACATGTGAAATATATAATCACCAAAGATCTACGGAATACCAAGGGAAGACTACTAAACATTGTGTCATAACCTACATGGGAAAAGGATCTGAAGAAGAATAGATATATGTATATGTGTGAAAGAAGCACGTCTTGCACACCTAGAACAAACAAAACATTGTAATCAAGTTTGCTGTGATAAAAAATAAAAATTAACTTAAAAATACGAACAAGAAGTAATGAGACATAAACTTAAAGGGCTTTTTCCTGGCACATTCCATTCTAATTTACAACCTAGAACACCACTTCCAGTAAGGCTCTGTTGCCCTAGTAACCAGATTTGGTAAAGGAGAAATGCTGCCGCCTTGTGGCCCATTCCCGCAAGAGCAGCTTTTAACCCACAGCTCATGGTCACTTAATATTCACAAGGACTCAGGCTTGTAAAGGACACCTGCCCTCAAAATTGTGCTGAGGTAGGGAATGGATAAAACAATTCAAAACAGGCAACATTTTCAAGAAGATAGTATGAAGAGGTAAGTTTTACTCACTCTCTTTTTAAAAAAAGGAAAATGGATAAAAGCTCAACCTCAGGAAGTATTAGACTCATGCAATCTAATCTACAAAAAGTTTTCAACTCACACCAGTCGACTGACCATCAGCAAAAAGCCTACAAACAATCAATGCTGAAGAGGTTTTAGAGAACTCTGTACCCTCTAGCTGCTGGTGAGATGTAAAGTGGTTAACAGCCAATAATGAGAACAGAAAGGAGCTGCGTTTAAAAGGAAAAAGTGAGGTACAATTCAATCCAGCAGGCGCACCAATGGGCCTCTAACCTGAGAAGACCAGAATCAAGAAGACCCGGGCTGCAAAAGCTGCACTGCAGCCTTATTCACAATAGACAAGACAGTGAAGCAACCAAAATGTCCATCAACGGATGAAGGGATAAACAAGAAGTGGTCCATGTACACAATGAATACTAGCCATGGAAAACCATGAAACACTGCTCTTTGAGGCACCATAGATGATCTTGGAGATAATCACAGAACATGAGGGAAGTCGGAAAGCAAAAGTCCTATATCCTATGAAATCACTTATAGGCGTTATCTAATAACTGACACAAATGAACATATTTCCACAGGGAAAGGCAATCACAGACTTATAAAAAAAAACTATGCTTACCTAAAAGGAAAGGTGGGGGGAATGGATAAATGAAGATTAGCGTTACCATCTGTATACAAATTCATATTATATACATATATCAAAAAGACCGACCATATAGCAAGGGAGGTTGACGGAACACTCTGTAATAATTTACATGGGAAGAGGATCTCTACATAAATAGATATATATAATGTGTAAATGAACCAGAGTGTGTACACCTTGGACAAACAACATTCGAACCATTACCCCAATGTAAAAAATTAAAACAACGAACTAGAAGTAATGAGACATAAACTTATGGGTGGTTTTCCTGGCACATTCCATTCAAATTTACAACCTAGGTAAACGACTTCCAGAACGGCTCTGCTGCCCTAGTACCCAGATTTGGGAATGGAGAAATGCTGCCTCCCTGTGGCCGTTTCCCACAACAGCAGCTTTAAACCCACTGCAAAAGGTCACTAAATATTCACCAATTCAGTTCTGTAAATGACACCTGCCCTCCAAAAAATGCTGAGGTCGAAAATCGACCAAAAAATTCAAGAGTGCAACCTTCCAAAAAGACAATTTGAAGAGGTAGATTGTACTCACACTTTTTTTTCTTTTTTCTTTTAACACAAAAGAAAAAGGCGTGGAAAAATGATGAATTTTAGGAATTTTTAAAGACATGTCAACCCAAATTACAAAAACCTATCAGCTCACAGCAGTCAGAATGGCCCTCGACAAAAATGCTGCAAACAATAAATGCTGACGTGATTGTGGAGAAATGAGTACCCTCGATTCTAAGGGGGACGTGGTAAGAGCCACTAATGAAAGCACAATTGAGGTGCCTTGAAAAGGTAACATTGAGCTACCATACCAGTCAATCAATCATACCCACTGCTGGGTGTATCACCTGAGAAAATGAAAATCCAAAAGTCACAGGCTGCAATCCTGCACTCCAGCAATAGTTACCATAGGCAACACTTGGAAGCAACGAAAACGTCCATCAACAGAGGAATGCACCAAGAAGAAGTGGTCCATGTACACAATGGAATATTAGCCATGGAAAACATTGAAGCACTGCTCTTTGAGGCACCATACATGAGCCTGGAGATAATTACAAAACATGAAGTAGGACAGAAAGCAAAAGACCTATATCCTATAATATCACTTATAGCATTATCTAATAACTGACACAAATGAACATATTTCCAAAGAGAAAGACACTCACGGGCTTAGAAAACAAACTATGCTCATCTAAAAGGAAAGGAGGGGTGAATTGATAAATAAAGAATAGTGTTACTATACGTATACAAATACATATTATATACATGTATCAAAAAGACCGAACATATAGCAAGGGAGGTCTATGGAACACTGTAATATTTTACATGGGAAGAGGATCTGTACATTAATAGACATACATAATGTGCAAATGAACCAGATTGTGTACACCTAGGACAAACAACATTCTAATCTTTACTCTGATTAAAAAAATGTAAAACCCCAAGAAGAAGTAATGAGACATAAACTTATGGGGATTTCTCCTGGCAAATTCCATTCTCATTTACAACCTAGGACAACGACTTCCAGAAAGGCTCTGCTGCCCTAGTACCCAGATTGGGGAATGGAGAAATGCTGCCTCCTTGTGGCCGTTTCCCACAACAGCAGCTTTAAACCCACTGGGAAAGGTCACTAAGTATTCACCAACGTGCAGTTCTGTAAATGACACCTGCCCTCCAAAAAATTTCTGGGGTCAAAAAGCGACCAAAAAATTCAAAAGAGGGCAACCTTCGAAGAAGACAATTTCAAGAGGTATATTGTACACACGGTTTTTTCTTTTAAGTGAAAAGAAAAAGGCGTGGGAAAATGATAAAATTTAGGAATTTTGAAAGATACGCAAACCGAAATTACAAATACCTATCAGCTCACAGCAGTCAGAATGGCCATCAGCAAAAATGCTGCAAACAATACATGCTGAAGGGATTGTGGAGAAATGTGTACCCTGAGCTCTAAGGGGGACGTGGTAAGAACCATTACTGTAAACACAATGGAGGTGCTTTGAAAAGGTAAACATTGAGCTACCAGTGAATCAAGCATACCATCTGCTGAGCCTATCACCTGAGAAAATGAGAATCAAAAAGTCACAGACTGGCAAACCTGTACGCCAGCATTACTTACCATAGTCAACACATGGAAGCAACAAAAATGTCCATCAACAGAGGAATGCACCAAGAAGAAGTGGTCCATGTATACAACGGAATAGTACTCCAGTAAAAATTATAAATTAAATTTAAAAAACAAACAAATGTAAGGAGACATCAGCATCTGTGGGTTTCTCCGGGCACATTCCACTCTAATTTATAACCGAAGAGCACCACTGGCTGGTAGGTCTGTTTCCCTAGTACCAGCGTGGGGAACGTAGAAAGGCTGCCGCCCTCTGGCCGTTACCTGCAAAAGCAGGTTTAAAGCTTGAGCTAATGGTCACTTCATATGAACTAGTACTGCAGGGCTGTAAATGAAACCTGCCCTCAAAATGTCTTGAGGGAGGTAATGGCCAAAATATTTCAAAAGGTGACACATACTTCAAGTAAACACTTTGAAGAACTAAGCTCTAATCACAGCTGGAAAAATAAAAAGCACATGTCTTAAAGCTCAATTTCAACGCATTATGAGACACATGCAAATTCAACCACAAAGAGGTATCAGCTCACACCAGTCAGAATAACCATCAGCAAAAAACTACAAAGAATAAATGCTGTAGGTGCTGTGGAGAAATGCATACCCTCACCTTTATGTGGGACGTAACCTGGAAAGAGCCACTAAAGAGAACAGAATGGAGGTGCCTTTAAAAGGTAAACATTGAGCTACCATATGATCCAGCAGGCCCACTCCTGGACCTACAATCTAAGAAGACAGAATTGGAAAGACACAGGCAGGCAAATCTGCATTGCACAGTATTACAATAGCCAAGATATGGAAGTAACCAAAAAGTCCACCAACAGATGGGTGGACAAAGAAGAACTCCTCCATGTACAGATGGATTATTAGCTGGTGAAACAATGAAACAATGCCATTTGCAGCACCATAGATGAGTCTAGACGTAATCACGCCACTTGTAGTAAGTGAGAAAGCAAAACACACATATCCTATCATATCACTTTTAGGAGTTACCTAAAAGTGTACCCTACCCTAACCCGTACCCTAACCTGTACCCTAACCCGAACCCTAACCCTAACCCTAAACTACCCTTGACTGCTTCTCTCTCCAGCACATTTCCTAAGCACTAGTGTTTTAAGGAACAGGTTAAAAAGAAAATCCTAATGTGATTTCTTTATAATGTGTGTGTTCTTTATCTTATCCTAGTGTCTAAAAGCTTCTCCATGGCTGGACCTCAAATAATATTCCTTTACGTACTAAGTGGTATCTAGAGAGTGGGATAGGTTTAATAAATACCCTAACCCTAACGTGTACCCTAACCCTAACGCGTACCCTAACCCTAACCCATCACCTAACCCTAACACGTAGCCTAATCCTAACCCATACCCTAAACCTAGCCCTAACCCTAAAACTAACCCTAACCCTAACCCATACCCTATGCCATACCCTCACGCGTACCCTAAGCCGTAACCTAACCCTAACCCTTACCCTAACCCTAACCCTAAACTACCCTTGACTGCTTCTGCCTCCAGTAGATTTCCTAAGCACTAGTGTTTTAAGGAACAGGTTAAAAAGAAAATCCTAATGTGATTTCTTTATAATGTGTGAGTTCTTAATCTTATCCTACTGTCTAAAAGCTTCTCCATGGCTGGACCCCAAATAATATTCCTTTATGTGCTAAGTGGTATCTAGCGAGTGGGATAGGTTTAATAAGTACCCTAACCCTAACACGTACCCTAACCCTAACCCATAACCTAACCCTAACACGTACCCTAACCCTAGCCCTAAACCTAAAACTAACCCTAAACCTACCCATACTCTACACCGTACCCTCGCCCGTACCCTAAGTCGTACCCTAACCCTAACCCCAACCCTCACACTAACCCTAACCCGTAACCTAAGCCGTACCCTAACCCTAAACCTAACACTAACCGTAACACTAACACTAACCCTAAGCCTAACCCTTGACTGCTTCTGCCTCCAGTAGATTTCCTAAGCACTAGTGTTTTAAGGAACAGGTTAAAAAGAAAATCCTAATGTGATTTCTTTATAATGTGTGTGTTCTTAATCTTATCCTAGTGTCTAAAAGCTTCTCCATGGCTGGACCCCAAATAATATTCCTTAACATGCTAAGTGGTATCTAGCGAGTGGGATAGGTTTAATAAATACCCTAACCCTAACACGTACCCTAACCTTAACCAATAACCTAACCCTAACACGTACCCTAATCCTAAACCATACCCTAAACCTAGCCCTAACCCTAAAACTAACCCTAACCCATACTCTACACCATACCCTCGCCGTAGCCTAAGCCGTACCCTAAGCCTAACACTAAACCTAACACTAACCCTAACCCGTAACCTAAGCCGTACCCTAACCCTAAACCTAACCCTAACCCTAACCCTAACCCTTGACTGCTTCTGCCTCCAGTAGGTTTCCTAAGCACTAGTGTTTTAAGGAACAGGTTAAAAAGAAAATCCTAATGTGATTTCTTTATAATGTGGGAGTTCTTAATCTTATCCTACTGTCTAAAAGCTTCTCCATGGCTAGACTCCAAATAATACTACTTTACGTGCTAAGTGGTATGTAGCGAGTGGGATAGGTTTAATAAATAACTTAACCCTAACACGTACCCTAACCCTAACCCATAACCTACCCCTAACACGTACCCTAATCCTAAACCGTACCCTAAACCTACCCTTAACCCTAACCCTAACCCTAAGCCATACCCTACGCCATACCCTCACCTGTACCCTAACCCGTACCCTAAGCCGTACCCTAACCCTAACCCTAACCCTAAACTACCCTTGACTGCTTCTGCCTCCAGTAGATTTTCTAAGCACTAGTGTTTTAAGGAACAGGTTAAAAAGAAAATCCTAATGTGATTTCTTTATAATGTGTGTGTTCTTTATCTTATCCTAGTGTCTAAATGCTTCTCCATGGCTGGACCGCAAATAATATTCCTTTACGTGCTAACTGGTATATAGCGAGTGGGAAAGGTTTAATAAATAACTTAACCCTAACGCGTACCTTAACCCTAACCCATAACCTAACCCTAACAAGTATCCTAATCCTAAACCGTACCCTAAACCTACCCTTAACCCTATAGCTAACCCTAACACATACCCTACGCCATACACTCACCCGTACCCTATCACCACTGGCTGGTAGGCCTGTTTCCCTAGTACCAGCGTGGGGAACGTAGAAAGGCTGCCGCCCTCTGGCCGTTACCTGCAAAAGCAGGTTTAAAGCTTGAGCTAATGGTCACTTCATATGAACTAGTACTGCAGGGCTGTAAATGAAACCTGCCCTCAAAATGTCTTGAGGGAGGTAATGGCCAAAATATTTCAAAAGGTGACACATACTTTAAGTAAACACTTTGAAGAACTAAGCTCTAATCACAGCTGGAAAAATAAAAAGCACATGTCTTAAAGCTCAATTTCAACGCATTATGAGACACATGCAAATTCAACCACAAAGAGGTATCAGCTCACACCAGTCAGAATAACCATCAGCAAAAAACTACAAAGAATAAATGCTGAAGGTGCTGTGGAGAAGTGCATACCCTCAACTTTACGTGGGACGTAACCTGGAAAGAGCCACTAAAGAGAACAGAATGGAGGTGCCTTTGAAAGGTAAACATTGAGCTACCATAGGATCCAACAGACCCATTCCTGGAACTATAACCTAAGAAGACAGAATTGGAATGACACAGGCAGGCAAATCTGCATTGCATGGTATTACAATAGCCAAGATATGGAAGTAACCAAAAAGTCCACCGACAGATGGGTGGACAAAGAAGAACTGCTACATGTACACATGGAATATGAGCTAGCGAAAAAATGAAACAATGCCATTTGCAGCACCATAGATGAGTCTACAAGTAATCACGCAACTTGTAGTAAGTGAGACAGCGAAAGACACATATCCTATCATATCACATACAGGTGTTACCTAAAAATTGAAACAAACGAAGATATTTCCACAGAGAAAGGCAATCACAGATTCAGTACAAAAACTTATGCTTCGCCAAATGGAAAGGTGTGAGGATTGGATACACTACCATATTGAGGTTAACGGAGAGATACCAACACATGTGAAATATATAATCACCAAAGATCTACGGAATACCAAGGGAAGACTACTCAACATTGTGTCATAACCTACATGGGAAAAGGATCTGAAGAAGAATAGATATATGTATATGTGTGAAAGAAGCACATCTTGCACACCTAGAACAAACAAAACATTGTAATCAAGTTTGCTGTGATAAAAAATAAAAATTAACTTAAAAATACGAACAAGAAGTAATGAGACATAAACTTAAAGGGCTTTTTCCTGGCACATTCCATTCTAATTTACAACCTAGAACACCACTTCCAGTAAGGCTCTGTTGCCCTAGTAACCAGATTTGGTAAAGGAGAAATGCTGTCGCCTTGTGGCCCATTCCCGCAAGAGCAGCTTTAAACCCACTGCAAAAGGTCACTAAATATTCACCAATTCAGTTCTGTAAATGACACCTGCCCTCCAAAAAATACTGAGGTCGAAAATCGACCGAAAAATTCAAGAGTCCAACCTTCCAAAAAGACAATTTGAAGAGGTAGTTTGTACTCACACTTTTTTTTCTTTTTGCTTTTAACACAAAAGAAAAAGGCGTGGAAAAATGATGAATTTTAGGAATTTTTAAAGACATGTCAACCCAAATTACAAAAACCTATCAGCTCACACCAGTCAGAATGGCCCTCGACAAAAATGCTGCAAACAATAAATGCTGACGTGATTGTGGAGAAATGAGTACCCTCGATTCTAAGGGGGACGTGGTAAGAGCCACTAATGAAAGCACAATTGAGGTGCCTTGAAAAGGTAACATTGAGCTACCATACCAGTCAATCAATCATACCCACTGCTGGGTGTATCACCTGAGAAAATGAAAATCCAAAAGTCACAGGCTGGCAATCCTGCACTCCAGCAATAGTTACCATAGGCAACACTTGGAAGCAATGAAAACGTCCATCAACAGAGGAATGCACCAAGAAGAAGTGGTCCATGTCCACAATGGAATATTAGCCATGGAAAACATTGAAGCACTGCTCTTTGAGGCACCATACATGAGCCTGGAGATAATCACAAAACATGAAGTAGGACGGAAAGCAAAAGACCTATATCCTATAATATCACTTATGGCAATATCTAATAACTGACACGAATGAACATATTTCCAAAGAGAAAGACACTCACGGGCTTAGAAAACAAACTATGCTCATCTAAAAGGAAAGGAGGGGGGAATTGATAAATGAAGAATAGTGTTACTATACGTATACAAATACATATTATATACATGTATCAAAAAGACCGAACATATAGCAAGGGAGGTCTATGGAACACTGTAATATTTTACATGGGAAGAGGATCTGTACATTAATAGACATACATAATGTACAAATGAACCAGATTGTGTACACCTAGGACAAACAATATTCTAATCTTTACTCTGATTAAAAAAATTTAAAAACCCAAGAAGAAGTAATGAGACATAAACTTATGGGGCTTTCTCCTGGCAAATTCCATTCTCATTTACAACCTAGGACAACGACTTCCAGAAAGGCTCTGCTGCCCTAGTACCCAGATTGGGGAATGGAGAAATGCTGCCTCCTTGTGGCCGTTTCCCACAACGCAGCTTTAAACCCTCTGCGATAGGTCACTAAACATTCACCAACTTGCAGTTCTGTAAATGACACCTGCCCTCCAAAAAATTTCTGAGGTCAAAAATCGACCAAAACATTCAAAAGAGGGCAACCTTCGAAGAAGACAATTTCAAGAGGTATATTGTACACACGTTTTTTTTCTTTTAAGTGAAAAGAAAAAGACGTGGGAAAATGATAAAGTTTAGGAATTTTTAAAGATATGCAAACGGAAATTTCAAATACCTATCAGCTCACAGCAGTCAGAATGGCCATCAGCAAAAATGCTGCAAACAATACATGCTGAAGGGATTGTGGAGAAATGCGTATTCTCGCTTCTAAGGGGGACGTGGTGAGAGCCACTAATGAAAGCACAATGGAGGTGCCTTGATAAGGTAAACATTGAGCTACCAGTCAATCAATCATACTCACTGCTTGGCCTATCACCTGAGAAAAAGAGAGTAAAAAAGTCACAGGCTGGCAATCCTGCACTCCAGCAATATTTACCATAGGCAACACTTGGAAGCAAGGAAAATGTCCATCAACAGAGGAATGCACCAAGAAGAAGTGGTCCATGTACACAATGGAATATTACTCCAATAATAAATATAAATTAAATTTAAAAAACAAACAAAAGTAAGGAGACATCAGCATTTGTGGGTTTATCCGGGCACATTGCACTCTAATTTATAACCGAGGAACACCACTGGCCGTAAGGTCTGTTTCCCTAGTTACCAGAGTGGGGAATGTAGAAAGGCTGCCGCCCTCTGGCCGTTACCTGCAAAAGCAGCTTTAAAGCCTGTGCTAATTGTCACTTCATATGAACAAGTACTGCAGGGCTGTAAATGAAACCTGCCCTCAAAATGTCTTGAGGGAGGTAATGGCCAAAATATTTCAAAATGTGACACATACTTAAGAAAACACTTGGAAGAACTAAGCTGTAATCACAGTTTGATAAATAGAAAGGACATGCTTTAAAGCTCAATTTCAACAGATTATGGGACACATGCAAATTCCACCACAAAGAAGTCTCAGCTCGCACCTGTCAGAATAACCATCAGCAATAAAACTACAAACAATAAATACTGAAAGTGTTTTGGAGAAATGCATACCCTCAAATTTAAGTGGGACGTAACCTGGAAAGAGCCACTAATGAGAACTGAATGGTGGTGTCTTTAAAACGTACACACTGAGCTACCATATGATACAGTAAGCCCACTCCTTGGCCTATAACATAAGAAGATAGAACTGGAAAGACACAGGCAAGCAAATGTGCATTGCAGCAGTATTACAATAGCCAAGACATGGAGGCAACCAAAAAGTCCATCAAGAGGTGCGTGGCCAAAGAAGAACTGGTACACGTACAGATGGAATATTAGCCAGGGAAAAAAAGGAAACAATGCCATTTGCAGCACCATGTATGATTCTCGAGGTAATCAGGCAAATTGTACTAAGTCAGAAAGCAAAAGTCACATATCCTATAATATCACTTATAGGTCTTAGCTAAAAATTGATACCAATGAAGATATTTCCACAGAGAAATGCAATCACAGATTCATTAAACAAACTTATGGTTCACCAAATGGAAAGGTGTGAGGATTAGATACATTAAGATATTGGGGTTAACATAGATATAGAAACACATGTGAAATATGTAATCACCAAAGACCTACGGAATACCAAGAGAAGATTACTCAACATTGTGTCATACCCTACATGGTAAAATGATCCAAAGAAGAATAGATATATGTATATGTTTAAAAGAACCACATCTTGCACACCTAGAAGAAACAAAACATTTTAATCAAATTTGTTCTGATAAAAAATAAAAATTAAATTAAAAAAAGAACAAGAAGTAATGAGACATAAACTTACGGGGCTTTTTGCTGGCACATTGCATCATAATTTACAACCAGAACATGACTTCCATTAAGGCTCTGTCATCACTAATAAAGCAGCTTTATAAGCAATGTTGAAGATAGCTTAAAAGAAGTCTCACTAATTATTGATAGTAACAAGAAAACAAAGTAAAGTAAAAATCTCACTGCAAAACGTATACATAGAGTAAGGATAGTAGATCAAACACTTATTAAACTTCTGTAAAGAATAAAAGACAACAGTAGTATGTTTTTTGAAAAAGAGAGGGCCCAAATAAATCTGAAATGAAGAGATGATGTTACAACAGACACCACAGAAATACAAAGTATCCTAAGATACACACAGCATAACTCAGGGCTCAGACTGGACAGAGTCCACTCTCCTGTCCCCTGTACATGACGTACAGGAGCCTCAGAAACTGAAGAGGGGGTCCCTGAGGAGAGGCTCAAGATAGAATATGGTAGGCATTAACATGGCTGCATTCATCTTAAACATGCCTGAACTACATTCACACGAGATGATTTTGTCCGGTATGTACATTGGCACCTCTAGTCGGAACTGCTGATCTTTGGCTTCATCACCTCTACTGACAGCATTAGCTTCACCTGCTGTGGACCGTCTCCTATAGGATTTCTAGAACCACAAAACATCGAAGCTTCACAGGACCCAGAGTCTGTGCGACTCCATGCAGAGTCTCAGAGTCTCAACTCCACTCAGACACTCCACTCTTGGAGGGCACACACAAAGTAGTGTGCACATCAGGACCCAGGGGAAGGAGCAGTGACCCCGTAGGAGAATGACCAGAACTACCTGTTAGTTTTAGAGGGTCTTCTGCAGAGGCAGGTGGTGGCTGTGGCTGTGGCTCACCGTGAGGACAACGACACTGGCAGCAGAAGTTCTGGGAAATACTCCTTGGTGTGAGCCCTCCCAGAGTCCGCCATTAGCCCCACCAAGAGCAAGGTAGGCTCCAGTGCTGGGTTGCCTCAGGCCAAACAACCAACAGGGAGGGAACCCAGCCCCATGCATCAGCAGACAAGTGGATTAAACATTTTATTAAAGTTTTATTTAATCCGCAGACAAGCGGATTAAAGCTCTGCCCAACAAAGCAACACCCAGCTCTACTCACCACCAGTCTCTCCCATCAGGAAGCTTGCACAAGCCTCTAAGATAGACTCATCCACCAGAGAGCAGACAACAGAAGCAAGAAGAACTACAATTCTGCAGCCTGTGGAAGGAAAACCACATTCACAGAAAGATAGACAAAATGAAAAGGCAGAGGACTTTATACCAGATCAAGGAACAAGATAAAACCCCAGAAAAAAAACGAAATGAGGTGGAGATAGGGAACCTTCCAGAAAAAGAATTCAGAATAATGATAGTGAAGATGATCCAAGACCTTGTAAAAAGAATGGAGGCAAAGATCGTGAAGATGCAAGAAATATTTAACAAAGACCTAAAAGAATTAAAGAACAAACAAACAGAGGTGAATAATATAATAACTGAAATGAAGAATACACTAGAAGGAATCAGTAGCAGAATAACTGTGGCAGAAGAACGGATAAGTGACCTGGAAGACAGAAAGGTGGAAATCACTGCCATGGAACAGAATAAAGAAAAAGAATGAAAATAAATGAAGACACCCTAAGAGTCCTCTGGGACAACATTAAACGCAACAACATTCAAATTATAGGGGTCCCAGAAGGAGAAGAGAGAGAGAAAGGACCCAAGAATATATTTGAAGAGATTATAGTTGAAAACTTCCCTAGCATGGGAAAAGAAATAGCCACCCAAGTCCAGGAAGCGCAGAGAGTCCCAGGCAGGATAAACCAAAGGAGAAAAATGCCAAGACACATAGTAACCAAATTGACAAAAATTAAAGACAAAGAAAAATTATTGAAAGCAACAAGGGAAAAATGACAAATAACATACAAGGGAACTCCCATAACAGCTGATTTCTCAGCAGAAAATCTACAAACCAGAAGGGAGTGGCATGATAAATTTAAAGTGATGAAAGGGAAGAACCTACAACCAAGAGTACTCCACCCAGCAAGGATCTCATTCAGATTTGACAGAGAAATCAAAAGTCCTACAGACAAGCAAAAGCTAAGAGAATTCAGCACCATGAAACCAGCTATACACCAAATGCTAAAGGAACTTCTCTAAGTGGGAAACACAAGAGAAGAAAAGGACCCACCAAGACAAACCCATAACAATTAAGAAAATAGTAATAGGAACATACATATTGATAATTACCTTAAACATGAATGGACTAAATGTTCCAACCAAAAGACACAGGCTCGCTGAATGGATACAAAAACAAGACCCATATATATGCTGTCTACAAGAGACCCATTTCAGACCTAGGGACACATACAGACTGAAAGTGAGGCGATGGAAAAATATATTCTATGCAAATGAAAATCAAAAGAAAGCTGGAGTAGCAATACTCATATCAGATAAAATAGACTTTAAAATAAAGAATGTTACAAGAGACAAGGAAAGACACTACATAATGGTCAAGGGATCAATCCAAGAAGAAGATATAACGATTATAAATATATATGTACCCAACATAGGAGCACCTCAATATATAAGGCAACTGCTAACAGCTATAAAAGAGGAAATCGACAGTAACACAATAATAGCGGGGGACTTTAACAGCTCACTTACACCAGTGGAGATCATCCAGACAGAAAATTAATAAGGAAACACAAGCTTTAAATGACACAATAGACCAGATAGAGTTAATTGATATTTATAGGACACACCATCCAAAAACAGCAGAGTACACGTTCTTCTCAAATGCACACGGAACATTCTCCAGGATAGATCACATCTTGGGTCACAAATAAAGCCTCAGTAATTTTAAGAAAACTGAAATCATATCAAGCAGCTGTTCCGACCACAATGCTATGAGATTAGAAATCAATTACAGGGAAAAAACCGTAAAAAACACAAACACATGGAGGCTAAACAATACGTTACTAAATAACCAAGAGATCACTGAAGAAATAAAAGAGGAAATCAAAAACTACCTAGAGACAAATGACAACAAAAACACGATGATCCAAAACCTATGGGATGCAGCAAAAGCAGTTCTAAGAGGGAAGTTTATAGCAATACAAGCCTACCTCAAGAAACAAGAAAAATCTCAAATAAACAATCTAACCTTACACCTAGAGGAACTAGAGAAAGAAGAACAAAACCCAAAGTTAGTAGAAGGAAAGGAAGCATAAAGATCAGAGCAGAAATAAATGAAATAGAAACAAAGAAAACGAAAGCAAAGATCAATAAAACTAAAAGCTGGTTCTTTGAGAAGATAAACAAAAATGATAAGCCTTTAGCCAGACTCAAGAAAAAGAGGGAGAGGACTCAAATCAACAAAATGAGAAGTGAAAAAGGAGAAGTTACAACAGACACCACAGGAATACAAAGCATCCTAAGAGACTACTACAAGCAACTCTATGCCAATAAAATGGACAACCTGGAAGAAATGGACAAATTCTTAGAAAGGGATAACCTTCCAAGAGTGAATCAGGAAGAAATAGAAAATATGAACAAACCTATCACAAACAATGAAATTGAAACAGTGATTAAAAATCTTCCAACAAACAAAAGTCCAGAACCAGATGGCATCACAGGTGAATTCTATCAAATATTTAGAGACGAGCTAACACCCAACCTTCTCAAATTCTTCAAAACAATTGCAGGGGAAGGAACACTCCCAAACTCATTCTATGAGACCACCATCACCCTGATACCAAAACCAGACAAAGATACTACAAGGAAAGAAAATTATAGACCAATATCACTGATGAATATAGATGTAAAAATCCTCAACAAAATAGTAGCAAACAGAATCGAACAACACATCAAAAGGATCATACACCATGATCAAGTGGGGTTTATCCCAGGGATGCAAGGATTCTTCAATATACACAAATCAATGTGATACACCATATTAACAAATTGTAGAATAAAACCATATGATCATCTCAATAGATGCAGGAAAAGATTTTGAGAAAATTCAACACCCATTTATGATAAAAACTCTGCAGAGTTTGGGAATAGAGGGAAACTACCTCAACATAATAAAGGCCATATATGACAAACCCACAGCAAACAGCATTCTCAATGGTGAAAAACTGAAAGCGTTTCCTCTAAGATCAGGAACAAGACGAGGATGTCCACTCTCACCACTACTATTCAACATAGTTTTGGAAGTCCTAGCCATGGCAATCAGAGAAGAAAAAGAAATAAAAGGAATACAAAAAGGTAAAGAAGAAGTAAAATTGTCACTGTTTGCAGATGACATCATATCATAGATAGAGAATCCTAAAGATGTCACCAGAAAACCACTGGAGCTAATCAATGAATTTGGTAAAGTTGCAGGATACAAAATTAATGCACAGAAATTGCTTGCATTCCTATACACTAACAATGAAAGATCAGAAAGAGAAATTAAGGAAACAATCCCATTACCACTGCAACAAAAAGAATAAAATACCTAGGAATAAACCTACCTAAGGAAGTAAAAGACCTGTACTCAGAAAACTATAAGACACTGATGAAAGAAATCAAAGATGATATAAACAGATGGAGACATATACCATGTTCTTGGATTAGAAGAATCAATATTGTGAAAAAGACTATACTACCCAAAGCAATCTACAGATTCAATGCAATCCCTATCAAAATACCTTTGGCATTTTCTACAGAACTAGAAAAAAAATCTTAAAATTTGTAGGGAGACACAAAAGACCCCGGATAGCCAAAGCAGTCTTGAGGGGAAAAAAAAAGAGCTGGAGGAATCAGACTTCCAGACTTCAGACTGTATTACAAAGCTACAGTAATCAAGATAATATGGTACTGACACAAACACAGAAATATAGATCAATAGAACAGGATAGAAAGCACAGAGATAAACCCACGTACCTATGGTTAACTAATCTATGACAAAGGAGGCAAGGGTATACAATGGAGAAAAGACAGTGTCCTCAGTAAGTGGTGCTGGGAAAACTGGACAGCTACATGTAAAAGAATGAAATTAGAACACTCCCTAACACCATACACAAAAATAAACTCAAAATGGATTAGAGACCTAAATGTAAGACCAGCCACTATAAAACACTTAGAGGAAAACATAAGCAGAAGAGTCTATGACATAAATCACAGCAAGATCCTTTTTGACCCACCTCCTAGAGAAATGGAAATAAAAACAAAAATAAAAAAATGGGACCTAATGAAACTTAAAGTCTTTTGCACAGCAAAGGAAAACATAAGCAAGACGAAAAGACAACCATCAGAATGGGAGAAAATATTTTCAAATGAAGCAAATGGCAAAGGATTAATCTCCAAAAAGCAGCTCATGTAGCTCAATATCACAAAACCAAACAACCCAATCCAAAAATGGGCAGAAGACCTAAATAGACATTTCTCCAAAGAAGATATACAGGGCTTCCCTGGTGGCGCAGTGGTTGAGAATCTGCCTGCCAATGCAGGGGACACGGGTTCGAGCCCTGGTCTGGGAGGATCCCACATGCCGTGGAGCGGCTGGGCCCGTGAGCCACAACTACTGAGCCTGCGTGTCTGGAGCCTGTGCTCCGCGACTAGAGAGGCCGCGATAGTGAGAGGCCCACGCAACGCGATGAAGAGAGGCCCCCACTTGCCACAACTAGAGAAAGCCCTGGCACAGAAACGAAGATGCAACACAGCCATAAATAAATTAAAAAAAAAAAAAAAGAAGATATACAGTTTGCCAACAAACACATGAAAGGATGCTGAACATCACTAATCATTAGAGAAATGCAAATCAAAACTACAGTGAGGTATCACCTCACACCAGTCAGAGTGGCCATCATCAAAAAATCTACAAACAATAAATGCTGGAGAGGCATTTATTGGAGAAAAGGGAACCCTCTTGCACTGTTGGTGGGAATGTAAATTGATATAGCCACTAAGGAGAATGGTACGGGGGTGCCTTAAAAACTAAAAATAGAACTACCGTACAACCCTGCAATCCCACTACTGGACATTTACCCTGAGAAAACCATAATTCAAAAAGAGTCATGTACCACAATGTTCATTGTAGCTCTATTTACAATAGCCAGGACATGGAAGCAACCTAAGTGTCCATCAACAGATAACTGGATAAAGAAGATGTGGCACATATATACAATGGAACATTATTCAGCCATAAAAAGAAACGAAATTGAGTTATTTGTAGTGAGGTGGATGGATCTAGAGTCTGTCCTACAGAGTGAAGTAAGTCAGAAAGAGAAAAACAAATACCGTATGCTAACACATATATATGGAATCTAAAAGAAAAAAGTTTATGAAGAACCTAGGGGCAGGAAAGGATTAAGGACACAGACATAGAGAAAGGACTTGAGGACACGGGGAGGGGGAAGGGTAAGCTGGGACAAAGTGAGAGAGTGGTATGGACATATATACACTACCAAATGTAAAATTGATAGCTACTGGGAAGCAGCCACATAGCACAGGGAGATCAGCTCGGTGCTTTGTGACCACCTAAAGGGGTGGGATAAGGGAGTGAGAGGGAGGTGCAAGAGGGAGGGGATATGGTGTTATATGTATACGTATAGCTGATTCACTTTTTTATACAGCAGAAACTAACACACAATTGTAAAGCAATTATACTCCAATAAAGATGTAAAAGGAAAAAAAAAGAAAGCCCAGAGATAAACCTACACACCTATGGTCCACTAATCTATGACAAAGGAGGCAAGGATATACAATGGACAAAAGACAGTCTCTTCAATAAGTGGTGCTGGGAAAAATGGACAGCTACATGTAAAAGAATGAAATTAGAACACTCCCTAACACCATACACAAAAAATAAACTCAAAATAGATTAGAGACCGAAATGTAAGACCGGACACTATAAAACTCTTAGAGGAAAACATAGGAAGAATACTCTTTGACATAAATCACAGCAAGATCTTTTTTGATCCACCTCCTAGAGTAATGGAATAAAAAACACAAATAAACAAATGGGAGCAAATGAAACCTAAAAGCTTTTGGAAAGCAAAGGAAACTACAAACAAGACGAAAAGACAACCCTCAGAATGGGAGAAAATATTTGCAAACAAATCAATGGACAAAGGATTAATCTCCAATATATATAAACAGCTCATGCAGCTCAACAGTAAAAAAACAAACAACCCAATCCAAAAATGGGCAGATGACGTAAATAGACATTTGTCCCAGGAAGACATACAGATGGCCAAGAAGCACATGAAAAGCTGCTCAACATCACTAATTATTAGAGAAATATAAACCAAAACTACAATGAGGTATCACCTCACACAAGTCAGAATGGGCATCATCAGAAAATCTACAAACAACAAATGCTGGAGAGGGTGTGGAGAAAAGGGAACCCTCTTGCACTATTTGTGGGAATGTAAACTGATACAGTCACTATGGAGAACAGTATGGAGGTTCCTTAAAAAACTAAAAATAGAATTACCATATGACCCAGCAATCCCACTACTGGTCATACACCCAGAGAAAACCATAATTTAAAAAGACACAGTCACCACAATGTTCATTGCAGCACTATTTACAATAGCCAGGTCATGGAAGCAACCTAAATGCCCATAGACAGACAAATGGAAAAGATGTGGTACATATATAAAATGGAATGTTACTCAGCCATAAAAAAGAATGAAATTGGGTCATTTGTAGAGACGTGGATAGATCTAGAGACTGTCACACAGAGTGAAGTAAGTCAGAAAGAGAAAAACAAATATCGTATATTAACGCATACATGTGGAACCTAGAAAAATGGTACAGATGAACCGGTTTGCAAGGCAGAAATAGAGACACAGATGTAGAGAACAAATGTATGGACACCAAGGGGGGAAAGTGGCAGGGTGGTGGTGGTGGGATGAATTGCGAGCCTGGGATTGACATATATACACTTATATGTATAAAATAGATAACCAATAAGAACCTGCTGTATAAAAAAATGAATAAAATAAAATTCAAAAATAAATAATATTTAAAAAAATAAAACAGAAAAAAAGTTCTGTCCTTCCCATAGACGTATTTATATAAATGAATTATTTCCATGCTTATATCTATAAATACAAAAAGAGGAATAAAACCTACCTTGAACCAAAAAAAAAAAAAAAAAACAGAACCCACTGGCCATACAGAGGAAAACCCTATCAGGGCACTTGCTCCAGTGGTAAACAATTCTGAAGTTGGTCAGAGGTGGGGAATCGTCTCCCATGCAGCCAGCAGCCCCCCCGCAAGGAGCGTCCTCATTGCAAAGCTGGGGGACCGTGAGGAGGCGTCTCTGAGTAAATGTGAGCTGAGCCCCAGGCTAGCTGCTGCTGAACTTTTCCCACCCTTCCCAGGTAAAACACCTGAATGTGTGCAAAGACTTTAAAGCCTAGAGGAAGGGGCTTGGAGTCACACCAGCGACAGCACGCAGGCCAACCTGGTGCCTGCAGGCCAGCCAGGATGGTCCTGGCCCCGAGCGCTCTTCTGGAAGCTTTCCATTTCCCTGCCTGAGGTACCCCTCCTGTCCCGGCCCCCACTGCTGTTTTCCTTCCTCACCTCTGCCCGGGGAGAAATTCCAGCAGCAGGTATGGGTGACACATCCTCTTCTTTAGCAGGTGGCAGCCCGGCAACTCCTGCAGAAAGTCCAGCAGAGCCCCACTCACACCGGGCCACTCATAGAGCCGTGGGCCCTACTCCCTCCCACCAGACCAACCCCGAGACTGCTGACGGGGCAGAGAATATGGCGTCAGGCACAGCTGCAGAGGCTTTTGCTTCCTGGAGGGGTGTTTATATTGACCTCAACCCAGGCACACCTGGGAAGGGCTGGCTGGCCGGGTCAGGCTGCCCAGGTCAGCCAATCCTCGCCCCTCAGGAGCTCAGAGTTGCAGAAAATGGGCCTTGCTGCACCGGCCAGATCCAAGGAACAGGTGTAGGGTCCCGAGAGTCAGGATAGATAAGGGGCGGCAGCCCTGACTTGTTTTCTAATCATTTTATCTGGTCCATGAGTGGGAGACAACTTCAAGAAGACCCTCTCCTAATGAGAGGAACCCAGGAGTCAGGGAGAGGAGGGGTGGTGGGTGGAGACAGAGGCCTGGTGCTCCGGCTGCAGTGGAAGCCCCTGGTAGACCAGGTGGAGGGAGGCCGCACGGAGTGAAGCCTAGGGTCACAGACCTGTCGGAGCTGCTGTTTGTTAGTTCAAGCCCTGCTCTGAGGTGCTCTGTGTCAGCTCTGAGCGACAGGTGTGCTGGGGGTGCTCTGCAATGAGGGTTATGTGCACGGTTCCTGTGTGCCCAGCCCTGCCGGGGTACCTGTCCAGGGGAGCTCCATATCCAGGGAGGGGCCTGCCCATGAGAGCCCCATGAGCTGCTGGGTACCTGCCCAGGTGAGCTCCATATCCTGGGAGGGGCCTGACCACGAGAGCCCCGTGGGCTGCTGGCTACCTGCCCAGGTGAGCTCCATATCCTGGGAGGGGCCTGACCACGAGAGCCCCGTGGGCTGCTGGTTACCTGCACAGGTGAGCTCCATATCTGGTGAGGGGCTTGACCACGAGAGCCCCGTGGGTTGCTGGGGACCTGGTAAAGGACGCCAGGACAGTCAGTGAAGCCACAGAGGATATACATCCAGTAGTTCCTAATTCCTACACCCTGCTGGTCATTCTACCATCCACCAGGACATGCTATTCTGTATTAGACTTCAATGATGCCTTCTTCTGTATTCCATTAGTCCCAGAGTCACAAGAAATTTTGGCTGTGAGTGGCAGGACTCAACATACAACAAAAACAATACTGCTGGGCCGTCCTGCCCCAGGGGTTCAAAAATTCCCACACCATCTTTGGGGAAACGTTAGCTAAAGCCCTAAAAGATCTACCTCTGGAGAAGGGAACCCTCCTTCAATATGCAGACGACATTCTGATCGCCAGCCCTACTAATGAGGCCTCTGAACTACCTAGTCAATAAAAGATAGAAGGTGTCCAAGAAAAAGGCTCAAATATCACAGACTAAGGTGACCTGCCTGGGCTTCATTCTCACAGAAGATCGGAGAAGCCCATCCCAGGAAAGGGAAGAAGCCATTTGCAGCCTCACCCTTCCTAAAACTAGAAGACAGCTTAGGGGTTCTTGGGGAGACCGGGGTTTGCTGCATCTGGATCCCTAACTACAGTCTAATAGCTGGGCCTCTATATGAAACACTGAAAGGAAAAGATGATGATCCTTTTGAATAGAATCCAGAAGCGGCCTTTCAAGAATGGAAAGAGCAGTCAATTCAGACCCTTGCCCTGGACCTCCCTAATTTAGCTAAACCCTTTGACCTTTACATTCCTGGTCCAAGGCGAATCGCCCTTGGAGTATTAGTGCAAAAACTGGGACCACCTGAAATGGAACAACGCAAGAACGCCCTCCAGGCATTGGCCAGCCACCCCATCCGACCAGGATACTGGGGGTATCTAAAAACCTGGAAGTGAGCAGCCCGCAAGCCAGCTCCTTCCTAAGGGAAAAGGATGCCACTTGGTGATCCTAACCACCCACCATGCCCTGAAGTTGCAGGGATCGCTCCGTGGGCACAATGACCTCGAGTGAGGAGGCCCTCCAACTCCAACCTCCAGAGAAACAACCTGGGGCAACGGGCCCCCATGACGACTCGTGTGACCATCACTTGACCTGGAGCTTCTCTCAGAAAACAACAAGAGTGTGCCCCAAAAGAGCAGACTATTGCTTGCAGGACTTACTGCACCCAGAGCAGAGCTAATAAACTTGGCAGGGGAACCGTAAATAACGCTGCCACCATAGAAAAGCCTACAGACACCGCGGTGACGGCGGCCAATGAGACCGGCTGGACTCCTGGCTACTTCAAAAGGCCGTTGACTGAGTGGCCGTCATGGTCCTGGATCACCACCGGCCCTGGACTGTCTGGGAGTTGAGCAGGCAGGGCTCTGACACCTGGTGCTGTTTGTACGTTAATTCAGTGGCCTAACTGAAGAAAGCGCAGACTACTGGTCAGAGCATCTAGGCTGGCAGAAAGCGTCAGCCTAAGGGGGCCGAACCAATGTGGAGCAGGGTAAAACCGGCGCCCCCAGCGTCCCTGCGCATCTCTTTCCTGGACCCTTAAAGGTCATTAGAATCTATAAACCTTCCAATGCTGGTGCTCAGGCGGACGAGCAGTGAGGGAGGAGGCCTGGGGACAATCAACCTCACCTGGAGGCTGCTGGGGAGAAGTCCTGCCCCTCCCCCCGGGTATGAGGACACCCAACTCAGCACGAAGCATTTACAGAAGAGGTGTCTGCACCCTCAGCGCCCCAAGAATGAGGAATGGGACAAAAGGCAGAGGAGGGGTTTGTCACTGGCAAAGCCCATTAAAATTTCCTGGGAGATAAAAATAGAATCTGGGCAATATAATAAAGTCTAACCATTTTTTCCTTTGTGCTTTGAATAATTTCACTTGCTCCTAGGTTTCCACAGGCAGAGGTCCCACACCCTGCACTTCAGACCCGATTTCCTAGTGCAAAATGGCTGGGCGGACACCTCAGCTCGCGGGGCCCCGTGCAGACTCCGCGACATAGAGCCTGAGCTCCAGCCAACCCGGCCCTCGAGAGCTCCGCCCCGTCCCTCCCGCTGACGCTGATGGGATCCCTACACAGCAACCCGGCCCACAGCCCGCGGGCGAGCGCACGCTCTCACCTCTCCATTCTCTGATCAAAATATAAAGTTTTCCTTTGCTTCTGAACCAAACTCAGTCTCGATCTGTTGGCTCCAATGACACTGGGCAGGGGGACCCTTGTTGGGGCCCACTCTGCAGGATCAGTAACAGAATTTGAGAACATTGTAACTTCAATGAACAGATGTGTGAGCCAAACTGTAATGAACATAGAGCAGTGTATAAGGCTCCTGTAAAATAAGATGTTTCTAACACTTCCATTTGATATTTCCATCACTTTATTATAAGCAAGTTCAGTGGAGGGGTTTGTCTTATTTGTCAGGTCAACATTAGAGAAATGCAGTGATTTCTTTCCAAGGATGTACATCTAATAATCTTGGCTGAAGTTTCAATCTTGTTTTGAATGATTTTCCATTGAAAATGATACCACTCTTTCAGTTCCTAGATTTCTGAGAAGTATAAAATCTTATATTTTTTTATTACCAAAGGGGAAAGGTGGGAGGAGGGATAAATTAACAGTATCGGATTAACATATACACACTGCTATGTATAAAATATATCATCAACAAGGAACTACTGTATACCACAGGGAACTATACTCAATATTTTGTAATAACCCCTAAGGGGAAATAATCTGAAACACAATAGATATCTATATCGACATCATCTATCAACTACAGATAAAATGGAACCTAAAGGAGGCCGATGGTGAGCGTTTCTGACCTTGAAGACTTCAATGATCTAAAGTTCGGACTCTACCTATGGCCCAAGTCCCTTAATGAACATACATGTACCAGTAGCTTAAAAATTCCCCAGATTGGGGTTCGGGGAGACACTGATTTGGAAAAATCCCTGGTGTTCTCCTTACATACGTGGGACCTTTCATACAGCTGAAACATGCCTGTGATACCCAGAAGATGGTACACGGTTGGATCAGGAAGATTTTGGAAAAGGCACCTCATCTCCTAATCTCCTGGTTGTCGGGTTCACCCCTCCAGCCACTTTCCTAACAATCTCCACACTTGAGGATGTCAGCACCTTCAATATCCTGTTGCACAGAGTTTGGAATTTGTCCAGAGGATGAAGGGGAAGGAGGAGAAACAATGAGAGACAAGCCCTAGATGTTCGGACAGGCAAATGCCACTCTAATTTCCAATCAGGAAGAAGAATTAAGCAAAGGCTTAGTCTACCGCCCAGAACCAGAGTACGGCCAGAAGCAAATGAGCGGTTTTGCGGACAGCTCCCAAAAAAGCGAGTTCACAAATGAAGCTCAGGAAACTTCAATACACAGACCTGCAGAGTTATAAATGATCACTCTCGTCCAAAAATATATTCAGGGAAGGCAACAAAGAGGATTAGAAAGCAAGGCAGAATTGCAGGAAACAGATTTCAGGAGGTAGATTCGAATCGCCTTTAAAGCACATGAAAAGCGGCAAAACGTCGACAATGATGCACTTGGCCAAAAAGGGCGTATGCGTTTTTTCCTGAATATATTCAGGAAAAAACGCATACGCCCTTTTTGGCCAACCAAGCAAGCCGGAAATGCAAATCAGCACTACAAAGAAGCCTCACTTCCCCTCGGTCAAAAGGGCCATCCTCAAAAAGTGTAAAAACCAGAAATGCAGGACAGGCCAGGGAGAAAAGGGAGGCTTGTTAGGTTGATGGGCGGGATGGAAATTGCCAACAGCCACTCTGGAGAAGTGTACGCTGCGTCCTGAAACATGGCATAGACACAGCTGAGAGAGCATAGGGCACTTCCACTCATGGGCGTAGAAATCGGGAAACCTAAAAATCAACACGACACAGGCACCCCAAAGTTTAGGGCTGCTCTGTTTCCAAGAACCTCCACTTCGGTACACCTTAAATATCCCAGGAAAGAGAAAAATGGATAAAGAAGTTGTGGTACTTATGCACAATGGAATATCACTCAGCCATGAAATCAGTGTCATAAGGCTAGTAGCAGCATGATGAGTGGATGTAGGGACGATGACTCTAAGTGAAGTAAGTCACACAGAAAAGGACACTTATCCTAAGATATCACTTATAGAGGGAATGTCAACATCGCTACACCTGAACTGAATTCCAAAACAGAACAGAGTCGCACATTTAGAAAACACACTATGGCTGCTTAACGGGAAAGGTGAGGCGGGGTGATGCATTAAACAAGGGTTTGAAATTAGCTCACATACCGTTCCACAAGCCAAATATGTAATAGACAAGACCTACTCCCTGCTCAGTGAACTGGACTCAACACCCCCTATTCACCGCCCAAGAATATATCTGACTAGTAAGAGTCTTTAAACCTATGTATTGATATCTCTCTGGAAGTGAATCAAGAGGGTGTAAAGCGGCATAAACACAGCAGGAAAAAGCAGCTAAACCCCATTATAAAAATAGATTACTTAAAAAAAAAAAACCCCATAAAACAAAGACAGTGAAAGAGAGAGAAATTCTTCCAAAATCCATTCAGGGGCTCCGATGCAACCTGGATTGACCATATCTAGACCCACAGCTGGATGAGACATAAGGCTGGACACTCTTGGGGCTGAGAGGATTGGTGAGGTTGGGTGAGCAAACGCAGACCCTTTAAAGTAATACTGCGTGGTACCCATGCCATGGGTCCCAAATCTCCAGGTTCAAGGGCATCTTCCTACATCGAAAACATGCCTGGGAAACCCAGAAGATGGTACACCGTGTGATCGGGAAAGGTTTCTAAAACGCACCTCATTTCTCCTCTCCTTGTGCTCGGGTTCGCCATTCCAGCCGCTTCACTAACAATCTCCCTACTTGGAGAATCAGCACCGTTGACCTCCTGTTTTGTACAGGTCGCAATTTGTCCTGAGGATGAACGGGAAGAGGGGGAACCAATGAGAGACTAGCTCTAGGTGTTGGGACAGGCACAGGTCACTCTATTTTCCCATCAGGAAGAAGAATGAACCACAGGCTCAGCCTGCCCCCCGGAACCAGAATAGGGCCTGAAGCAATCCTGCGCTTTTGCGGCCAGCTCCCAAAAAAGCGAGTTGACAAATGGAGCTCAGGGGCACTGCAGTTCACAAAACTGCAGAGTTAGAAATGATGACTCTCGTCCACAAATATATTGAGGGAAGGCAACGAAGAGGATTTGAAAGCAAGGCAGAATTGCAGGAAACAGATTTCAGGAGGTCGATTCGACTCGCCTTGAAAGCACTTGAAAAGCGGCAAAGCGTTGACAATGATGCCCTTGGCCAAAACCGGCGTATGCGTTTTTTCCTGAATATATTCAGGAAAAAACGCATACGCCGGTTTTGGCCAACCAAGCAAGCAGGAAAGGCAAATCGGCGCTACAAAGAAGTCTCGCTTGCCAGCGGTCAAAAGGGCCATGCTGAAAAAAGTGTAAAAACCAGAAATGCAGGACAGGCCATGGAGACACGGGAGCCTTGCTACGCTGATGGGCGGGATGGAAATTGCCAACAGCCACTCTGGAGAAGTGTACGCTGCGTCCTGAAACATGAAATAGACACAGCTGAGAGAGCATAGGGCACTTCCACTCATGGGCATAGAAATCGGGAAACTTAAAAATCAACACGACACAGGCACCCCAAAGTTTAGGGCTGCTCTGTTTACAAGAACCTCCACTTCGGTACACCTTAAATATCCCAGGAAAGAGAAAAATGGATAAAGAAGTTGTGGTACTTATGCACAATGGAATATCACTCAGCCATGAAATCAGTGTCATAAGGCTAGTAGCAGCATGATGAGTGGATTTAGGGACGATGACTCTAAGTGAAGTAAGTCACACAGAAAAGGACACTTATCCTAAGATATCACTTATAGAGGGAATGTCAACATCGCTACACCTGAACTGAATTCCAAAACAGAACAGAGTCACACATTTAGAAAACACACTATGGCTGCTTAACGGGAAAGGTGAGGCGGGGCGATGCATAAAACAAGGGTTTGAAATTAGCTCACATACCGTTCCAGAAGCCAAATATGTAATAGACAAGACCTACTCCCTGCTCAGTGAAGTGGACTCAACACCCCCTATTCACCGCCCAAGAATATATCTGACTAGTAAGAGTCTTTAAACCTATGTATTGATATCTCTCTGGAAGTGAATCAAGAGGGTGTAAAGCGGCATAAACACAGCAGGGAAAAGCAGCTAAACCCCATTATAAAAATAGATTACTTAAAAAAAAAACCCCATAAAACAAAGACAGTGAAAGAGAGAGAAATTCTTACAAAATCCGTTCAGGGGCTCTGATGCAACCTGGATTGACCATATCTAGACCCACAGCTGGATGAGACATAAGGCTGGACACTCTTGGGGCTGAGAGGATTGGTGAGGTTTGGTAAGCAAACGCAGACCCTTTAAAGTAATACTGCGTGGTACCCATGCCATGGGTCCCAAATCTCCAGGTTCAAGGGCATCTTCCTACATCGAAAACATGCCTGGAAAACCCAGAAGATGGTACACCGTGTGATCGGGAAAGGTTTCTAAAACGCACCTCATTTCTCCTCTCCTTGTGCTCGGGTTCGCCATTCCAGCCGCTTCACTAACAATCTCCCTACTTGGAGAATCAGCACCGTTGACCTCCCCTTTCGTACAGGTCGCAATTTGTCCTGAGGATGAACGGGAAGAGGGGGAACCAATGAGAGACTAGCTCTAGGTGTTGGGACAGGCACAGGTCACTCTATTTTCCCATCAGGAAGAAGAATGAACCACAGGCTCAGCCTGCCCCCCGGAACCAGAATAGGGCCTGAAGCAATCCTGCGCTTTTGCGGCCAGCTCCCAAAAAAGCGAGTTGACAAATGGAGCTCAGGGGCACTGCAATTCACAAAACTGCAGAGTTAGAAATGATGACTCTCGTCCACAAATATATTGAGGGAAGGCAACGAAGAGGATTTGAAAGCAAGGCAGAATTGCAGGAAACAGATTTCAGGAGGTAGATTCGACTCGCCTTGAAAGCACTTGAAAAGCGGCAAAGCGTTGACAATGATGCCCTTGGCCAAAACGGGCGTATGCGTTTTTTCCTGAATATATTCAGGAAAAAACGCATACGCCCGTATTGGCCAACCAAGCAAGCAGGAAAGGCAAATCGGCGCTACAAAGAAGTCTCGCTTGCCAGCGGTCAAAAGGGCCATGCTGAAAAAAGTGTAAAAACCAGAAATGCAGGACAGGCCATGGAGACACGGGAGCCTTGCTACGCTGATGGGCGGTATGGAAATTGCCAACAGCCACTCTGGAGAAGTGTACGCTGCGTCCTGAAACATGGAATAGACACAGCTGAGAGAGCATAGGGCACTTCCACTCATGGGCGTAGAAATCGGGAAACTTAAAAATCAACACGACACAGGCACCCCAAAGTTTAGGGCTGCTCTGTTTCCAAGAACCTCCACTTCGGTACACCTTAAATATCCCAGGAAAGAGAAAAATGGATAAAGAAGTTGTGGTACTTATGCACAATGGAATATCACTCAGCCATGAAATCAGTGTCATAAGGCTAGTAGCAGCATGATGAGTGGATTTAGGGACGATGACTCTAAGTGAAGTAAGTCACACAGAAAAGGACACTTATCCTAAGATATCACTTATAGAGGGAATGTCAACATCGCTACACCTGAACTGAATTCCAAAACAGAACAGAGTCACACATTTAGAAAACACACTATGGCTGCTTCACGGGAAAGGTGAGGCGGGGTGATGCATAAAACAAGGGTTTGAAATTAGCTCACATACCGTTCCACAAGCCAAATATGTAATAGACAAGACCTACTCCCTGCTCAGTGAAGTGGACTCAACACCCCCTATTCACCGCCCAAGAATATATCTGACTAGTAAGAGTCTTTAAACCTATGTATTGATATCTCTCTGGAAGTGAATCAAGAGGGTGTAAAGCGGCATAAACACAGCAGGGAAAAGCAGCTAAAACCCATTATAAAAATAGATTACTTAAAAAAAAAAACCCAGAAAACAAAGACAGTGAAAGAGAGAGAAATTCTTACAAAATCCGTTCAGGGGCTCTGATGCAACCTGGATTGACCATATCTAGACCCACAGCTGGATGAGACATAAGGCTGGACACTCTTGGGGCTGAGAGGATTGGTGAGGTTGGGTGAGCAAACGCAGACCCTTTAAAGTAATACTGCGTGGTACCCATGCCATGGGTCCCAAATCTCCAGGTTCAAGGGCATCTTCCTACATCGAAAACATGCCTGGGAAACCCAGAAGATGGTACACCGTGTGATCGGGAAAGGTTTCTAAAACGCACCTCATTTCTCCTCTCCTTGTGCTCGGGTTCGCCATTCCAGCCGCTTCACTAACAATCTCCCTACTTGGAGAATCAGCACCGTTGACCTCCCCTTTCGTACAGGTCGCAATTTGTCCTGAGGATGAACGGGAAGAGGGGGAACCAATGAGAGACTAGCTCTAGGTGTTGGGACAGGCACAGGTCACTCTATTTTCCCATCAGGAAGAAGAATGAACCACAGGCTCAGCCTGCCCCCGGAACCAGAATAGGGCCTGAAGCAATCCTGCGCTTTTGCGGCCAGCTCCCAAAAAAGCGAGTTGACAAATGGAGCTCAGGGGCACTGCAATTCACAAACCTGCAGAGTTCTAAATGATAACTCTCCTCCACAAATATATTGAGGGAAGGCAACGAAGAGGATTCGAAAGCAAGGCAGAATTGCAGGAAACAGATTTCAGGAGGTAGATTCGACTCGCCTTGAAAGCACATGAAAAGCGGCAAAGCGTTGACAATGATGCCCTTGGCCAAAAAGGGCGTATGCGTTTTTTCCTGAATATATTCAGGAAAAAACGCATACGCCCTTTTTGGCCAACCAAGCAAGCCGGAAAGTCAAATCGGCGCTACGAAGAAGTCTCGCTTGCCAGCGGTCAAAAGGGCCATGCTGAAAAAAGTGTAAAAACCAGAAATGCAGGACAGGCCATGGAGACACGGGAGCCTTGCTACGCTGATGGGCGGGATGGAAATTGCCCACAGCCACTCTGGAGAAGTGTACGCTGCGTCCTGAAACATGGAATAGACACAGCTGAGAGAGCATAGGGCACTTCCACTCATGGGTGTAAAAATCGGGAAACCTAAAAATCAACACGACACAGGCACCCCAAAGTTTAGGGCTGCTCTGTTTCCAAGAACCTCCACTTCGGTACACCTTAAATATCCCAGGAAAGAGAAAAATGGATAAAGAAGTTGTGGTACTTATGCACAATGGAATATCACTCAGCCATGAAATCAGTGTCATAAGGCTAGTAGCAGCATGATGAGTGGATTTAGGGACGATGACTCTAAGTGAAGTAAGTCACACAGAAAAGGACACTTATCCTAAGATATCACTTATAGAGGGAATGTCAACATCGCTACACCTGAACTGAATTCCAAAACAGAACAGAGTCACACATTTAGAAAACACACTATGGCTGCTTAACGGGAAAGGTGAGGCGGGGTGATGCATAAAACAAGGGTTTGAAATTAGCTCACATACCGTTCCACAAGCCAAATATGTAATAGACAAGACCTACTCCCTGCTCAGTGAACTGGACTCAACACCCCCTATTCACCGCCCAAGAATATATCTGACTAGGAAGAGTCTTTAAACCTATGTATTGATATCTCTCTGGAAGTGAATCAAGAGGGTGTAAAGCGGCATAAACACAGCAGGGAAAAGCAGCTAAAACCCATTATAAAAATAGATTACTTAAAAAAAAAACCCCATAAAACAAAGACAGTGAAAGAGAGAGAAATTCTTACAAAATCCGTTCAGGGGCTCTGATGCAACCTGGATTGACCATATCTAGACCCACAGCTGGATGAGACATAAGGCTGGACACTCTTGGGGCTGAGAGGATTGGTGAGGTAGGGTGAGCAAACGCAGACCCTTTAAAGTAATACTGCGTGGTACCCATGCCATGGGTCCCAAATCTCCAGGTTCAAGGGCATCTTCCTACATCGAAAACATGCCTGGGAAACCCAGAAGATGGTACACCGTGTGATCGGGAAAGGTTTCTAAAACGCACCTCATTTCTCCTCTCCTTGTGCTCGGGTTCGCCATTCCAGCCGCTTCACTAACAATCTCCCTACTTGGAGAATCAGCACCGTTGACCTCCTGTTTCGTACAGGTCGCAATTTGTCCTGAGGATGAACGGGAAGAGGGGGAACCAATGAGAGACTAGCTCTAGGTGTTGGGACAGGCACAGGTCACTCTATTTTCCCATCAGGAAGAAGAATGAACCACAGGCTCAGCCTGCCCCCCGGAACCAGAATAGGGCCTGAAGCAATCCTGCGCTTTTGCGGCCAGCTCCCAAAAAAGCGAGTTGACAAATGGAGCTCAGGGGCACTGCAGTTCACAAAACTGCAGAGTTAGAAATGATGACTCTCGTCCACAAATATATTGAGGGAAGGCAACGAAGAGGATTTGAAAGCAAGGCAGAATTGCAGGAAACAGATTTCAGGAGGTAGATTCGACTCGCCTTGAAAGCACATGAAAAGCGGCAAAGCGTTGACACTGATGCCCTTGGCCAAAAAGGGCGTATGCATTTTTTCCTGAATATATTCAGGAAAAAACGCATACGCCCTTTTTGGCCAACCAAGCAAGCCGGAAATGCAAATCGGCGCTACAAAGAAGTCTCGCTTGCCAGCGGTCAAAAGGGCCATGCTGAAAAACGTGTAAAAACCAGAAATGCAGGACAGGCCATGGAGACACGGGAGCCTTGCTACGCTGATGGGCGGGATGGAAATTGCCAACAGCCACTCTGGAGAAGTGTACGCTACGTCCTGAAACATGGAATAGACACAGCTGAGAGAGCATAGGGCACTTCCACTCATGGGCGTAGAAATCGGGAAACCTAAAAATCAACACGACACAGGCACCCCAAAGTTTAGGGCTGCTCTGTTTCCAAGAACCTCCACTTCGGTACACCTTAAATATCCCAGGAAAGAGAAAAATGGATAAAGAAGTTGTGGTACTTATGCACAATGGAATATCACTCAGCCATGAAATCAGTGTCATAAGGCTAGTAGCAGCATGATGAGTGGATTTAGGGACGATGACTCTAAGTGAAGTAAGTCACACAGAAAAGGACACTTATCCTAAGATATCACTGATAGAGGGAATGTCAACATCGCTACACCTGAACTGAATTCCAAAACAGAACAGAGTCACACATTTAGAAAACACACTATGGCTGCTTAACGGGAAAGGTGAGGTGGGGCGATGCATAAAACAAGGGTTTGAAATTAGCTCAGATACCGTTCCACAAGCCAAATATGTAATAGAAAAGACCTACTCCCTGCTCAGTGAACTGGACTCAACACCCCCTATTCACCGCCCAAAAATATATCTGACTAGTAAGAGTCTTTAAACCTATGTATTGATATCTCTCTGGAAGTGAATCAAGAGGGTGTAAAGCGGCATAAACACAGCAGGGAAAAGTAGCTAAAACCCATTATAAAAATAGATTACTTAAAAAAAAAAAACCCAGAAAACAAAGACAGTGAAAGAGAGAGAAATTCTTACAAAATCCGTTCAGGGGCTCCGATGCAACCTGGATTGACCATATCTAGACCCACAGCTGGATGAGACATAAGGCTGGACACTCTTGGGGCTGAGAGGATTGGTGAGGTTGGGTGAGCAAACGCAGACCCTTTAAAGTAATACTGCGTGCTACCCATGCCATGGGTCCCAAATCTCCAGGTTCAAGGGCATCTTCCTACATCGAAAACATGCCTGGGAAACCCAGAAGATGGTACACCGTGTGATCGGGAAAGGTTTCTAAAACGCACCTCATTTCTCCTCTCCTTGTGCTCGGGTTCGCCATTCCAGCCGCTTCACTAACAATCTCCCTACTTGGAGAATCAGCACCGTTGACCTCCCCTTTCGTACAGGTCGCAATTTGTCCTGAGGATGAACGGGAAGAGGGGGAACCAATGAGAGACTAGCTCTAGGTGTTGGGACAGGCACAGGTCACTTTATTTTCCCATCAGGAAGAAGAATGAACCACAGGCTCAGCCTGCCCCCGGAACCAGAATAGGGCCTGAAGCAATCCTGCGCTTTTGCGGCCAGCTCCCAAAAAAGCGAGTTGACAAATGGAGCTCAGGGGCACTGCAATTCACAAACCTGCAGAGTTATAAATGATAACTCTCCTCCACAAATATATTGAGGGAAGGCAACGAAGAGGATTTGAAAGCAAGGCAGAATTGCAGGAAACAGATTTCAGGAGGTCGATTCGACTCGCCTTGAAAGCACATGAAAAGCGGCAAAGCGTTGACAATGATGCCCTTGGCCAAAACGGGCGTATGCGTTTTTTCCTGAATATATTCAGGAAAAAACGCATACGCCCGTTTTGGCCAACCAAGCAAGCCGGAAAGGCAAATCGGCGCTACGAAGAAGTCTCGCTTGCCAGCGGTCAAAAGGGCCATGCTGAAAAAAGTGTAAAAACCAGAAATGCAGGACAGGCCATGGAGACACGGGAGCCTTGCTACGCTGATGGGCGGGATGGAAATTGCCAACAGCCACTCTGGAGAAGTGTACGCTGCGTCCTGAAACATGGAATAGACACAGCTGAGAGAGCATAGGGCACTTCCACTCATGGGCGTAGAAATCGGGAAACCTAAAAATCAACACGACACAGGCACCCCAAAGTTTAGGGCTGCTCTGTTTCCAAGAACCTCCACTTCGGTACACCTTAAATATCCCAGGAAAGAGAAAAATGGATAAAGAAGTTGTGGTACTTATGCACAATGGACTATCACTCAGCCATGAAATCAGTGTCATAAGGCTAGTAGCAGCATGATGAGTGGATTTAGGGACGATGACTCTAAGTGAAGTAAGTCACACAGAAAAGGACACTTATCCTAAGATATCACTTATAGAGGGAATGTCAACATCGCTACACCTGAACTGAATTCCAAAACAGAACAGAGTCACACATTTAGAAAACACACTATGGCTGCTTAACGGGAAAGGTGAGGCGGGGTGATGCATAAAACAAGGGTTTGAAATTAGCTCACATACCGTTCCACAAGCCAAATATGTAATAGACAAGACCTACTCCCTGCTCAGTGAACTGGACTCAACACCCCCTATTCACCGCCCAAGAATATATCTGACTAGTAAGAGTCTTTAAACCTATGTATTGATATCTCTCTGGAAGTGAATCAAGAGGGTGTAAAGCGGCATAAACACAGCAGGGAAAAGCAGCTAAAACCCATTATAAAAATAGATTACTTAAAAAAAAAACCCCATAAAACAAAGACAGTGAAAGAGAGAGAAATTCTTACAAAATCCGTTCAGGGGCTCTGATGCAACCTGGATTGACCATATCTAGACCCACAGCTGGATGAGACATAAGGCTGGACACTCTTGGGGCTGAGAGGATTGGTGAGGTTGGGTGAGCAAACGCAGACCCTTTAAAGTAATACTGCGTGGTACCCATGCCATGGGTCCCAAATCTCCAGGTTCAAGGGCATCTTCCTACATCGAAAACATGCCTGGGAAACCCAGAAGATGGTACACCGTGTGATCGGGAAAGGTTTCTAAAACGCACCTCATTTCTCCTCTCCTTGTGCTCGGGTTCGCCATTCCAGCCGCTTCACTAACAATCTCCCTACTTGGAGAATCAGCACCGTTGACCTCCTGTTTCGTACAGGTCGCAATTTGTCCTGAGGATGAACGGGAAGAGGGGGAACCAATGAGAGACTAGCTCTAGGTGTTGGGACAGGCACAGGTCACTCTATTTTCCCATCAGGAAGAAGAATGAACCACAGGCTCAGCCTGCCCCCCGGAACCAGAATAGGGCCTGAAGCAATCCTGCGCTTTTGCGGCCAGCTCCCAAAAAAGCGAGTTGACAAATGGAGCTCAGGGGCACTGCAGTTCACAAAACTGCAGAGTTAGAAATGATGACTCTCGTCCACAAATATATTGAGGGAAGGCAACGAAGAGGATTTGAAAGCAAGGCAGAATTGCAGGAAACAGATTTCAGGAGGTAGATTCGACTCGCCTTGAAAGCACTTGAAAAGCGGCAAAGCGTTGACACTGATGCCCTTGGCCAAAAAGGGCGTATGCGTTTTTTCCTGAATATATTCAGGAAAAAACGCATACGCCCTTTTTGGCCAACCAAGCAAGCCGGAAATGCAAATCGGCGCTACAAAGAAGTCTCGCTTGCCAGCGGTCAAAAGGGCCATGCTGAAAAACGTGTAAAAACCAGAAAGGCAGGACAGGCCATGGAGACACGGGAGCCTTGCTACGCTGATGGGCGGGATGGAAATTGCCAACAGCCACTCTGGAGAAGTGTACGCTACGTCCTGAAACATGGAATAGACACAGCTGAGAGAGCATAGGGCACTTCCACTCATGGGCGTAGAAATCGGGTAACCTAAAAATCAACACGACACAGGCACCCCAAAGTTTAGGGCTGCTCTGTTTCCAAGAACCTCCACTTCGGTACACCTTAAATATCCCAGGAAAGAGAAAAATGGATAAAGAAGTTGTGGTACTTATGCACAATGGACTATCACTCAGCCATGAAATCAGTGTCATAAGGCTAGTAGCAGCATGATGAGTGGATTTAGGGACGATGACTCTAAGTGAAGTAAGTCACACAGAAAAGGACACTTATCCTAAGATATCACTTATAGAGGGAATGTCAACATCGCTACACCTGAACTGAATTCCTAAACAGAACAGAGTCACACATTTAGAAAACACACTATGGCTGCTTAACGGGAAAGGTGAGGCGGGGTGATGCATAAAACAAGGGTTTGAAATTAGCTCACATACCGTGCCACAAGCCAAATATGTAATAGACAAGACCTACTCCCTGCTCAGTGAACTGGACTCAACACCCCCTATTCACCGCCCAAGAATATATCTGACTAGGAAGAGTCTTAAAACCTATGTATTGATATCTCTCTGGAAGTGAATCAAGAGGGTGTAAAGCGGCATAAACACAGCAGGCAAAAGCAGCTAAACCCCATTTGAAAAATAGATTACTTAAAAAAAAAAAACCCATAAAACAAAGACAGTGAAAGAGAGAGAAATTCTTCCAAAATCCGTTCAGGGGCTCTGATGCAACCTGGATTGACCATATCTAGACCCACAGCTGGATGAGACATAAGGCTGGACACTCTTGGGGCTGAGAGGATTGGTGAGGTTGGGTGAGCAAACGCAGACCCTTTAAAGTAATAGTGCGTGGTACCCATGCCATGGGTCCCAAATCTCCAGGTTCAAGGGCATCTTCCTACATCGAAAACATGCCTGGGAAACCCAGAAGATGGTACACCGTGTGATCGGGAAAGGTTTCTAAAACGCACCTCATTTCTCCTCTCCTTGTGCTCGGGTTCGCCATTCCAGCCGCTTCACTAACAATCTCCCTACTTGGAGAATCAGCACCGTTGACCTCCTGTTTCGTACAGGTCGCAATTTTTCCTGAGGATGAACGGGAAGAGGGGGAACCAATGAGAGACTAGCTCTAGTTGTTGGGACAGGCACAGGTCACTCTATTTTCCCATCAGGAAGAAGAATGAACCACAGGCTCAGCCTGCCCCCCGGAACCAGAATAGGGCCTGAAGCAATCCTGCGCTTTTGCGGCCAGCTCCCAAAAAAGCGAGTTGACAAATGGAGCTCAGGGGCACTGCAATTCACAAACCTGCAGAGTTCTAAATGATAACTCTCCTCCACAAATATATTGAGGGAAGGCAACGAAGAGGATTCGAAAGCAAGGCAGAATTGCAGGAAACAGATTTCAGGAGGTAGATTCGACTCGCCTTGAAAGCACATGAAAAGCGGCAAAGCGTTGACAATGATGCCCTTGGCCAAAAAGGGCGTATGCGTTTTTTCCTGAATATATTCAGGAAAAAACGCATACGCCCTTTTTGGCCAACCAAGCAAGCCGGAAAGGCAAATCGGCGCTACGAAGAAGTCTCGCTTGCCAGCGGTCAAAAGGGCCATGCTGAAAAAAGTGTAAAAACCAGAAATGCAGGACAGGCCATGGAGACACGGGAGCCTTGCTACGCTGATGGGCGGGATGGAAATTGCCAACAGCCACTCTGGAGAAGTGTACGCTGCGTCCTGAAACATGGAATAGACACAGCTGAGAGAGCATAGGGCACTTCCACTCATGGGTGTAAAAATCGGGAAACCTAAAAATCAACACGACACAGGCACCCCAAAGTTTAGGGCTGCTCTGTTTCCAAGAACCTCCACTTCGGTACACCTTAAATATCCCAGGAAAGAGAAAAATGGATAAAGAAGTTGTGGTACTTATGCACAATGGACTATCACTCAGCCATGAAATCAGTGTCATAAGGCTAGTAGCAGCATGATGAGTGGATTTAGGGACGATGACTCTAAGTGAAGTAAGTCACACAGAAAAGGACACTTATCCTAAGATATCACTTATAGAGGGAATGTCAACATCGCTACACCTGAACTGAATTCCAAAACAGAACAGAGTCACACATTTAGAAAACACACTATGGCTGCTTAACGGGAAAGGTGAGGCGGGGTGATGCATAAAACAAGGGTTTGAAATTAGCTCACATACCGTTCCACAAGCCAAATATGTAATAGACAAGACCTACTCCCTGCTCAGTGAACTGGACTCAACACCCCCTATTCACCGCCCAAGAATATATCTGACTAGTAAGAGTCTTTAAACCTATGTATTGATATCTCTCTGGAAGTGAATCAAGAGGGTGTAAAGCGGCATAAACACAGCAGGGAAAAGCAGCTAAAACCCATTATAAAAATAGATTACTTAAAAAAAAATACCCCATAAAACAAAGACAGTGAAAGAGAGAGAAATTCTTACAAAATCCGTTCAGGGGCTCTGATGCAACCTGGATTGACCATATCTAGACCCACAGCTGGATGAGACATAAGGCTGGACACTCTTGGGGCTGAGAGGATTGGTGAGGTAGGGTGAGCAAACGCAGACCCTTTAAAGTAATACTGCGTGGTACCCATGCCATGGGTCCCAAATCTCCAGCGTCAAGGGCATCTTCCTACATCGAAAACATGCCTGGGAAACCCAGAAGATGGTACACCGTGTGATCGGGAAAGGTTTCTAAAACGCACCTCATTTCTCCTCTCCTTGTGCTCGGGTTCGCCATTCCAGCCGCTTCACTAACAATCTCCCTACTTGGAGAATCAGCACCGTTGACCTCCTGTTTCGTACAGGTCGCAATTTGTCCTGAGGATGAACGGGAAGAGGGGGAACCAATGAGAGACTAGCTCTAGGTGTTGGGACAGGCACAGGTCACTCTATTTTCCCATCAGGAAGAAGAATGAACCACAGGCTCAGCCTGCCCCCCGGAACCAGAATAGGGCCTGAAGCAATCCTGCGCTTTTGCGGCCAGCTCCCAAAAAAGCGAGTTGACAAATGGAGCTCAGGGGCACTGCAGTTCACAAAACTGCAGAGTTAGAAATGATGACTCTCGTCCACAAATATATTGAGGGAAGGCAACGAAGAGGATTTGAAAGCAAGGCAGAATTGCAGGAAACAGATTTCAGGAGGTAGATTCGACTCGCCTTGAAAGCACATGAAAAGCGGCAAAGCGTTGACACTGATGCCCTTGGCCAAAAAGGGCGTATGCATTTTTTCCTGAATATATTCAGGAAAAAACGCATACGCCCTTTTTGGCCAACCAAGCAAGCCGGAAATGCAAATCGGCGCTACAAAGAAGTCTCGCTTGCCAGCGGTCAAAAGGGCCATGCTGAAAAACGTGTAAAAACCAGAAATGCAGGACAGGCCATGGAGACACGGGAGCCTTGCTACGCTGATGGGCGGGATGGAAATTGCCAACAGCCACTCTGGAGAAGTGTACGCTACGTCCTGAAACATGGAATAGACACAGCTGAGAGAGCATAGGGCACTTCCACTCATGGGCGTAGAAATCGGGAAACCTAAAAATCAACACGACACAGGCACCCCAAAGTTTAGGGCTGCTCTGTTTCCAAGAACCTCCACTTCGGTACACCTGAAATATCCCAGGAAAGAGAAAAATGGATAAAGAAGTTGTGGTACTTATGCACAATGGAATATCACTCAGCCATGAAATCAGTGTCATAAGGCTAGTAGCAGCATGATGAGTGGATTTAGGGACGATGACTCTAAGTGAAGTAAGTCACACAGAAAAGGACACTTATCCTAAGATATCACTGATAGAGGGAATGTCAACATCGCTACACCTGAACTGAATTCCAAAACAGAACAGAGTCACACATTTAGAAAACACACTATGGCTGCTTAACGGGAAAGGTGAGGTGGGGCGATGCATAAAACAAGGGTTTGAAATTAGCTCAGATACCGTTCCACAAGCCAAATATGTAATAGAAAAGACCTACTCCCTGCTCAGTGAACTGGACTCAACACCCCCTATTCACCGCCCAAAAATATATCTGACTAGTAAGAGTCTTTAAACCTATGTATTGATATCTCTCTGGAAGTGAATCAAGAGGGTGTAAAGCGGCATAAACACAGCAGGGAAAAGTAGCTAAAACCCATTATAAAAATAGATTACTTAAAAAAAAAAACCCAGAAAACAAAGACAGTGAAAGAGAGAGAAATTCTTACAAAATCCGTTCAGGGGCTCCGATGCAACCTGGATTGACCATATCTAGACCCACAGCTGGATGAGACATAAGGCTGGACACTCTTGGGGCTGAGAGGATTGGTGAGGTTGGGTGAGCAAACGCAGACCCTTTAAAGTAATACTGCGTGGTACCCATGCCATGGGTCCCAAATCTCCAGGTTCAAGGGCATCTTCCTACATCGAAAACATGCCTGGGAAACCCAGAAGATGGTACACCGTGTGATCGGGAAAGGTTTCTAAAACGCACCTCATTTCTCCTCTCCTTGTGCTCGGGTTCGCCATTCCAGCCGCTTCACTAACAATCTCCCTACTTGGAGAATCAGCACCGTTGACCTCCTGTTTCGTACAGGTCGCAATTTGTCCTGAGGATGAACGGGAAGAGGGGGAACCAATGAGAGACTAGCTCTAGGTGTTGGGACAGGCACAGGTCACTCTATTTTCCCATCAGGAAGAAGAATGAACCACAGGCTCAGCCTGCCCCCCGGAAACAGAATAGGGCCTGAAGCAATCCTGCGCTTTTGCGGCCAGCTCCCAAAAAAGCGAGTTGACAAATGGAGCTCAGGGGCACTGCAATTCACAAACCTGCAGAGTTCTAAATGATGACTCTCGTCCACAAATATATTGAGGGAAGACAACGAAGAGGATTTGAAAGCAAGGCAGAATTGCAGGAAACAGATTTCAGGAGGTAGATTCGACTCGCCTTGAAAGCACTTGAAAAGCGGCAAAGCGTTGACAATGATGCCCTTGGCCAAAACGGGCGTATGCGTTTTTTCCTGAATATATTCAGGAAAAAACGCATACGCCCGTTTTGGCCAACCAAGCAAGCAGGAAAGGCAAATCGGCGCTACAAAGAAGTCTCGCTTGCCAGCGGTCAAAAGGGCCATGCTGAAAAAAGTGTAAAAAACAGAAATGCAGGACAGGCCATGGAGACACGGGAGCCTTGCTACGCTGATGGGCGGGATGGAAATTGCCAACAGCCAATCTGGAGAAGTGTACGCTGCGTCCTGAAACATGGAATAGACACAGCTGAGAGAGCATAGGGCACTTCCACTCATGGGCGTAGAAATCGGGAAACCTAAAAATCAACACGACACAGGCACCCCAAAGTTTAGGGCTGCTCTGTTTCCAAGAACCTCCACTTCGGTACACCTTAAATATCCCAGGAAAGAGAAAAATGGATAAAGAAGTTGTGGTACTTATGCACAATGGAATATCACTCAGCCATGAAATCAGTGTCATAAGGCTAGTAGCAGCATGATGAGTGGATTTAGGGACGATGACTCTAAGTGAAGTAAGTCACACAGAAAAGGACACTTATCCTAAGATATCACTTATAGAGGGAATGTCAACATCGCTACACCTGAACTGAATTCCAAAACAGAACAGAGTCACACATTTAGAAAACACACTATGGCTGCTTAACGGGAAAGGTGAGGCGGGGTGATGCATAAAACAAGGGTTTGAAATTAGCTCACATACCGTTCCACAAGCCAAATATGTAATAGACAAGACCTACTCCCTGCTCAGTGAAGTGGACTCAACACCCCCTATTCACCGCCCAAGAATATATCTGACTAGTAAGAGTCTTTAAACCTATGTATTGATATCTCTCTGGAAGTGAATCAAGAGGGTGTAAAGCGGCATAAACACAGCAGGGAAAAGCAGCTAAACCCCATTATAAAAATAGATTACTTAAAAAAAAAACCCCATAAAACAAAGACAGTGAAAGAGAGAGACATTCTTACAAAATCCGTTCAGGGGCTCTGATGCAACCTGGATTGACCATATCTAGACCCACAGCTGGATGAGACATAAGGCTGGACACTCTTGGGGCTGAGAGGATTGGTGAGGTTTGGTGAGCAAACGCAGACCCTTTAAAGTAATACTGCGTGGTACCCATGCCATGGGTCCCAAATCTCCAGGTTCAAGGGCATCTTCCTACATCGAAAACATGCCTGGAAAACCCAGAAGATGGTACACTGTGTGATCGGGAAAGGTTTCTAAAACGCACCTCATTTCTCCTCTCCTTGTGCTCGGGTTCGCCATTCCAGCCGCTTCACTAACAATCTCCCTACTTGGAGAATCAGCACCGTTGACCTCCCCTTTCGTACAGGTCGCAATTTGTCCTGAGGATGAACGGGAAGAGGGGGAACCAATGAGAGACTAGCTCTAGGTGTTGGGACAGGCACAGGTCACTCTATTTTCCCATCAGGAAGAAGAATGAACCACAGGCTCAGCCTGCCCCCCGGAACCAGAATAGGGCCTGAAGCAATCCTGCGCTTTTGCGGCCAGCTCCCAAAAAAGCGAGTTGACAAATGGAGCTCAGGGGCACTGCAATTCACAAACCTGCAGAGTTCTAAATGATAACTCTCCTCCACAAATATATTGAGGGAATGCAACGAAGAGGATTCGAAAGCAAGGCAGAATTGCAGGAAACAGATTTCAGGAGGTAGATTCGACTCGCCTTGAAAGCACATGAAAAGCGGCAAAGCGTTGACAATGATGCCCTTGGCCAAAAAGGGCGTATGCGTTTTTTCCTGAATATATTCAGGAAAAAACGCATACGCCCTTTTTGGCCAACCAAGCAAGCCGGAAAGGCAAATCGGCGCTACGAAGAAGTCTCGCTTGCCAGCGGTCAAAAGGGCCATGCTGAAAAAAGTGTAAAAACCAGAAATGCAGGACAGGCCATGGAGACACGGGAGCCTTGCTACGCTGATGGGCGGGATGGAAATTGCCAACAGCCACTCTGGAGAAGTGTACGCTGCGTCCTGAAACATGGAATAGACACAGCTGAGAGAGCATAGGGCACTTCCACTCATGGGCGTAGAAATCGGGAAACCTAAAAATCAACACGACACAGGCACCCCAAAGTTTAGGGCTGCTCTGTTTCCAAGAACCTCCACTTCGGTACACCTTAAATATCCCAGGAAAGAGAAAAATGGATAAAGAAGTTGTGGTACTTATGCACAATGGAATATCACTCAGCCATGAAATCAGTGTCATAAGGCTAGTAGCAGCATGATGAGTGGATTTAGGGACGATGACTCTAAGTGAAGTAAGTCACACAGAAAAGGACACTTATCGTAAGATATCACTGATAGAGGGAATGTCAACATCGCTACACCTGAACTGAATTCCAAAACAGAACAGAGTCACACATTTAGAAAACACACTATGGCTGCTTAACGGGAAAGGTGAGGTGGGGCGATGCATAAAACAAGGGTTTGAAATTAGCTCAGATACCGTTCCACAAGCCAAATATGTAATAGACAAGACCTACTCCCTGCTCAGTGAAGTGGACTCAACACCCCCTATTCACCGCCCAAGAATATATCTGACTAGTAAGAGTCTTTAAACCTATGTATTGATATCTCTCTGGAAGTGAATCAAGAGGGTGTAAAGCGGCATAAACACAGCAGGGAAAAGTAGCTAAAACCCATTATAAAAATAGATTACTTAAAAAAAAAAACCCAGAAAACAAAGACAGTGAAAGAGAGAGAAATTCTTACAAAATCCGTTCAGGGGCTCTGATGCAACCTGGATTGACCATATCTAGACCCACAGCTGGATGAGACATAAGGCTGGACACTCTTGGGGCTGAGAGGATTGGTGAGGTTGGGTGAGCAAACGCAGACCCTTTAAAGTAATACTGCGTGGTACCCATGCCATGGGTCCCAAATCTCCAGGTTCAAGGGCATCTTCCTACATCGAAAACATGCCTGGGAAACCCAGAAGATGGTACACCGTGTGATCGGGAAAGGTTTCTAAAACGCACCTCATTTCTCCTCTCCTTGTGCTCGGGTTCGCCATTCGAGCCGCTTCACTAACAATCTCCCTACTTGGAGAATCAGCACCGTTGACCTCCTGTTTCGTACAGGTCGCAATTTGTCCTGAGGATGAACGGGAAGAGGGGGAACCAATGAGAGACTAGCTCTAGGTGTTGGGACAGGCACAGGTCACTCTATTTTCCCATCAGGAAGAAGAATGAACCACAGGCTCAGCCTGCCCCCCGGAACCAGAATAGGGCCTGAAGCAATCCTGCGCTTTTGCGGCCAGCTCCCAAAAAAGCGAGTTGACAAATGGAGCTCAGGGGCACTGCAATTCACAAAACTGCAGAGTTAGAAATGATGACTCTCGTCCACAAATATATTGAGGGAAGGCAACGAAGAGGATTTGAAAGCAAGGCAGAATTGCAGGAAACAGATTTCAGGAGGTAGATTCGACTCGCCTTGAAAGCACTTGAAAAGCGGCAAAGCGTTGACAATGATGCCCTTGGCCAAAACGGGCGTATGCGTTTTTTCCTGAATATATTCAGGAAAAAACGCATACGCCGGTTTTGGCCAACCAAGCAAGCAGGAAAGGCAAATCGGCGCTACAAAGAAGTCTCGCTTGCCAGCGGTCAAAAGGGCCATGCTGAAAAAAGTGTAAAAACCAGAAATGCAGGACAGGCCATGGAGACACGGGAGCCTTGCTACGCTGATGGGCGGGATGGAAATTGCCAACAGCCACTCTGGAGAAGTGTACGCTGCGTCCTGAAACATGGAATAGACACAGCTGAGAGAGCATAGGGCACTTCCACTCATGGGCGTAGAAATCGGGAAACCTAAAAATCAACACGACACAGGCACCCCAAAGTTTAGGGCTGCTCTGTTTCCAAGAACCTCCACTTCGGTACACCTGAAATATCCCAGGAAAGAGAAAAATGGATAAAGAAGTTGTGGTACTTATGCACAATGGAATATCACTCAGCCATGAAATCAGTGTCATAAGGCTAGTAGCAGCATGATGAGTGGATTTAGGGACGATGACTCTAAGTGAAGTAAGTCACACAGAAAAGGACACTTATCCTAAGATATCACTGATAGAGGGAATGTCAACATCGCTACACCTGAACTGAATTCCAAAACAGAACAGAGTCACACATTTAGAAAACACACTATGGCTGCTTAACGGGAAAGGTGAGGCGGGGTGATGCATAAAACAAGGGTTTGAAATTAGCTCACATACCGTTCCACAAGCCAAATATGTAATAGACAAGACCTACTCCCTGCTCAGTGAACTGGACTCAACACCCCCTATTCACCGCCCAAGAATATATCTGACTAGTAAGAGTCTTTAAACCTATGTATTGATATCTCTCTGGAAGTGAATCAAGAGGGTGTAAAGCGGCATAAACACAGCAGGGAAAAGCAGCTAAAACCCATTATAAAAATAGATTACTTAAAAAAAAAACCCCATAAAACAAAGACAGTGAAAGAGAGAGACATTCTTACAAAATCCGTTCAGGGGCTCTGATGCAACCTGGATTGACCATATCTAGACCCACAGCTGGATGAGACATAAGGCTGGACACTCTTGGGGCTGAGAGGATTGGTGAGGTTTGGTGAGCAAACGCAGACCCTTTAAAGTAATACTGCGTGGTACCCATGCCATGGGTCCCAAATCTCCAGGTTCAAGGGCATCTTCCTACATCGAAAACATGCCTGGAAAACCCAGAAGATGGTACACTGTGTGATCGGGAAAGGTTTCTAAAACGCACCTCATTTCTCCTCTCCTTGTGCTCGGGTTCGCCATTCCAGCCGCTTCACTAACAATCTCCCTACTTGGAGAATCAGCACCGTTGACCTCCCCTTTCGTACAGGTCGCAATTTGTCCTGAGGATGAACGGGAAGAGGGGGAACCAATGAGAGACTAGCTCTAGATGTTGGGACAGGCACAGGTCACTTTATTTTCCCATCAGGAAGAAGAATGAACCACAGGCTCAGCCTGCCCCCGGAACCAGAATAGGGCCTGAAGCAATCCTGCGCTTTTGCGGCCAGCTCCCAAAAAAGCGAGTTGACAAATGGAGCTCAGGGGCACTGCAATTCACAAACCTGCAGAGTTCTAAATGATAACTCTCCTCCACAAATATATTGAGGGAAGGCAACGAAGAGGATTCGAAAGCAAGGCAGAATTGCAGGAAACAGATTTCAGGAGGTAGATTCGACTCGCCTTGAAAGCACATGAAAAGCGGCAAAGCGTTGACAATGATGCCCTTGGCCAAAAAGGGCGTATGCGTTTTTTCCTGAATATATTCAGGAAAAAACGCATACGCCCTTTTTGGCCAACCAAGCAAGCCGGAAAGGCAAATCGGCGCTACGAAGAAGTCTCGCTTGCCAGCGGTCAAAAGGGCCATGCTGAAAAAAGTGTAAAAACCAGAAATGCAGGACAGGCCATGGAGACACGGGAGCCTTGCTACGCTGATGGGCGGGATGGAAATTGCCAACAGCCACTCTGGAGAAGTGTACGCTGCGTCCTGAAACATGGAATAGACACAGCTGAGAGAGCATAGGGCACTTCCACTCATGGGTGTAAAAATCGGGAAACCTAAAAATCAACACGACACAGGCACCCCAAAGTTTAGGGCTGCTCTGTTTCCAAGAACCTCCACTTCGGTACACCTTAAATATCCCAGGAAAGAGAAAAATGGATAAAGAAGTTGTGGTACTTATGCACAATGGACTATCACTCAGCCATGAAATCAGTGTCATAAGGCTAGTAGCAGCATGATGAGTGGATTTAGGGACGATGACTCTAAGTGAAGTAAGTCACACAGAAAAGGACACTTATCCTAAGATATCACTTATAGAGGGAATGTCAACATCGCTACACCTGAACTGAATTCCAAAACAGAACAGAGTCACACATTTAGAAAACACACTATGGCTGCTTAACGGGAAAGGTGAGGCGGGGTGATGCATAAAACAAGGGTTTGAAATTAGCTCACATACCGTTCCACAAGCCAAATATGTAATAGACAAGACCTACTCCCTGCTCAGTGAACTGGACTCAACACCCCCTATTCACCGCCCAAGAATATATCTGACTAGTAAGAGTCTTTAAACCTATGTATTGATATCTCTCTGGAAGTGAATCAAGAGGGTGTAAAGCGGCATAAACACAGCAGGGAAAAGCAGCTAAAACCCATTATAAAAATAGATTACTTAAAAAAAAATACCCCATAAAACAAAGACAGTGAAAGAGAGAGAAATTCTTACAAAATCCGTTCAGGGGCTCTGATGCAACCTGGATTGACCATATCTAGACCCACAGCTGGATGAGACATAAGGCTGGACACTCTTGGGGCTGAGAGGATTGGTGAGGTAGGGTGAGCAAACGCAGACCCTTTAAAGTAATACTGCGTGGTACCCATGCCATGGGTCCCAAATCTCCAGCGTCAAGGGCATCTTCCTACATCGAAAACATGCCTGGGAAACCCAGAAGATGGTACACCGTGTGATCGGGAAAGGTTTCTAAAACGCACCTCATTTCTCCTCTCCTTGTGCTCGGGTTCGCCATTCCAGCCGCTTCACTAACAATCTCCCTACTTGGAGAATCAGCACCGTTGACCTCCTGTTTCGTACAGGTCGCAATTTGTCCTGAGGATGAACGGGAAGAGGGGGAACCAATGAGAGACTAGCTCTAGGTGTTGGGACAGGCACAGGTCACTCTATTTTCCCATCAGGAAGAAGAATGAACCACAGGCTCAGCCTGCCCCCCGGAACCAGAATAGGGCCTGAAGCAATCCTGCGCTTTTGCGGCCAGCTCCCAAAAAAGCGAGTTGACAAATGGAGCTCAGGGGCACTGCAGTTCACAAAACTGCAGAGTTAGAAATGATGACTCTCGTCCACAAATATATTGAGGGAAGGCAACGAAGAGGATTTGAAAGCAAGGCAGAATTGCAGGAAACAGATTTCAGGAGGTAGATTCGACTCGCCTTGAAAGCACATGAAAAGCGGCAAAGCGTTGACACTGATGCCCTTGGCCAAAAAGGGCGTATGCATTTTTTCCTGAATATATTCAGGAAAAAACGCATACGCCCTTTTTGGCCAACCAAGCAAGCCGGAAATGCAAATCGGCGCTACAAAGAAGTCTCGCTTGCCAGCGGTCAAAAGGGCCATGCTGAAAAACGTGTAAAAACCAGAAATGCAGGACAGGCCATGGAGACACGGGAGCCTTGCTACGCTGATGGGCGGGATGGAAATTGCCAACAGCCACTCTGGAGAAGTGTACGCTACGTCCTGAAACATGGAATAGACACAGCTGAGAGAGCATAGGGCACTTCCACTCATGGGCGTAGAAATCGGGAAACCTAAAAATCAACACGACACAGGCACCCCAAAGTTTAGGGCTGCTCTGTTTCCAAGAACCTCCACTTCGGTACACCTTAAATATCCCAGGAAAGAGAAAAATGGATAAAGAAGTTGTGGTACTTATGCACAATGGAATATCACTCAGCCATGAAATCAGTGTCATAAGGCTAGTAGCAGCATGATGAGTGGATTTAGGGACGATGACTCTAAGTGAAGTAAGTCACACAGAAAAGGACACTTATCCTAAGATATCACTGATAGAGGGAATGTCAACATCGCTACACCTGAACTGAATTCCAAAACAGAACAGAGTCACACATTTAGAAAACACACTATGGCTGCTTAACGGGAAAGGTGAGGTGGGGCGATGCATAAAACAAGGGTTTGAAATTAGCTCAGATACCGTTCCACAAGCCAAATATGTAATAGAAAAGACCTACTCCCTGCTCAGTGAACTGGACTCAACACCCCCTATTCACCGCCCAAAAATATATCTGACTAGTAAGAGTCTTTAAACCTATGTATTGATATCTCTCTGGAAGTGAATCAAGAGGGTGTAAAGCGGCATAAACACAGCAGGGAAAAGTAGCTAAAACCCATTATAAAAATAGATTACTTAAAAAAAAAAACCCAGAAAACAAAGACAGTGAAAGAGAGAGAAATTCTTACAAAATCCGTTCAGGGGCTCCGATGCAACCTGGATTGACCATATCTAGACCCACAGCTGGATGAGACATAAGGCTGGACACTCTTGGGGCTGAGAGGATTGGTGAGGTTGGGTGAGCAAACGCAGACCCTTTAAAGTAATACTGCGTGGTACCCATGCCATGGGTCCCAAATCTCCAGGTTCAAGGGCATCTTCCTACATCGAAAACATGCCTGGGAAACCCAGAAGATGGTACACCGTGTGATCGGGAAAGGTTTCTAAAACGCACCTCATTTCTCCTCTCCTTGTGCTCGGGTTCGCCATTCCAGCCGCTTCACTAACAATCTCCCTACTTGGAGAATCAGCACCGTTGACCTCCCCTTTCGTACAGGTCGCAATTTGTCCTGAGGATGAACGGGAAGAGGGGGAACCAATGAGAGACTAGCTCTAGGTGTTGGGACAGGCACAGGTCACTTTATTTTCCCATCAGGAAGAAGAATGAACCAGAGGCTCAGCCTGCCCCCGGAACCAGAATAGGGCCTGAAGCAATCCTGCGCTTTTGCGGCCAGCTCCCAAAAAAGCGAGTTGACAAATGGAGCTCAGGGGCACTGCAATTCACAAACCTGCAGAGTTATAAATGATAACTCTCCTCCACAAATATATTGAGGGAAGGCAACGAAGAGGATTCGAAAGCAAGGCAGAATTGCAGGAAACAGATTTCAGGAGGTCGATTCGACTCGCCTTGAAAGCACATGAAAAGCGGCAAAGCGTTGACAATGATGCCCTTGGCCAAAAAGGGCGTATGCGTTTTTTCCTGAATATATTCAGGAAAAAACGCATACGCCCTTCTTGGCCAACCAAGCAAGCCGGAAATGCAAATCGGCGCTACAAAGAAGTCTCGCTTGCCAGCGGTCAAAAGGGCCATGCTGAAAAACGTGTAAAAACCAGAAATGCAGGACAGGCCATGGAGACACGGGAGCCTTGCTACGCTGATGGGCGGGATGGAAATTGCCAACAGCCACTCTGGAGAAGTGTACGCTACGTCCTGAAACATGGAATAGACACAGCTGAGAGAGCATAGGGCACTTCCACTCATGGGCGTAGAAATCGGGAAACCTAAAAATCAACACGACACAGGCACCCCAAAGTTTAGGGCTGCTCTGTTTCCAAGAACCTCCACTTCGGTACACCTTAAATATCCCAGGAAAGAGAAAAATGGATAAAGAAGTTGTGGTACTTATGCACAATGGAATATCACTCAGCCATGAAATCAGTGTCATAAGGCTAGTAGCAGCATGATGAGTGGATTTAGGGACGATGACTCTAAGTGAAGTAAGTCACACAGAAAAGGACACTTATCCTAAGATATCACTGATAGAGGGAATGTCAACATCGCTACACCTGAACTGAATTCCAAAACAGAACAGAGTCACACATTTAGAAAACACACTATGGCTGCTTAACGGGAAAGGTGAGGTGGGGCGATGCATAAAACAAGGGTTTGAAATTAGCTCAGATACCGTTCCACAAGCCAAATATGTAATAGAAAAGACCTACTCCCTGCTCAGTGAACTGGACTCAACACCCCCTATTCACCGCCCAAAAATATATCTGACTAGTAAGAGTCTTTAAACCTATGTATTGATATCTCTCTGGAAGTGAATCAAGAGGGTGTAAAGCGGCATAAACACAGCAGGGAAAAGTAGCTAAAACCCATTATAAAAATAGATTACTTAAAAAAAAAAACCCAGAAAACAAAGACAGTGAAAGAGAGAGAAATTCTTACAAAATCCGTTCAGGGGCTCCGATGCAACCTGGATTGACCATATCTAGACCCACAGCTGGATGAGACATAAGGCTGGACACTCTTGGGGCTGAGAGGATTGGTGAGGTTGGGTGAGCAAACGCAGACCCTTTAAAGTAATACTGCGTGGTACCCATGCCATGGGTCCCAAATCTCCAGGTTCAAGGGCATCTTCCTACATCGAAAACATGCCTGGGAAACCCAGAAGATGGTACACCGTGTGATCGGGAAAGGTTTCTAAAACGCACCTCATTTCTCCTCTCCTTGTGCTCGGGTTCGCCATTCCAGCCGCTTCACTAACAATCTCCCTACTTGGAGAATCAGCACCGTTGACCTCCCCTTTCGTACAGGTCGCAATTTGTCCTGAGGATGAACGGGAAGAGGGGGAACCAATGAGAGACTAGCTCTAGGTGTTGGGACAGGCACAGGTCACTTTATTTTCCCATCAGGAAGAAGAATGAACCACAGGCTCAGCCTGCCCCCGGAACCAGAATAGGGCCTGAAGCAATCCTGCGCTTTTGCGGCCAGCTCCCAAAAAAGCGAGTTGACAAATGGAGCTCAGGGGCACTGCAATTCACAAACCTGCAGAGTTATAAATGATAACTCTCCTCCACAAATATATTGAGGGAAGGCAACGAAGAGGATTCGAAAGCAAGGCAGAATTGCAGGAAACAGATTTCAGGAGGTCGATTCGACTCGCCTTGAAAGCACATGAAAAGCGGCAAAGCGTTGACAATGATGCCCTTGGCCAAAAAGGGCGTATGCGTTTTTTCCTGAATATATTCAGGAAAAAACGCATACGCCCTTTTTGGCCAACCAAGCAAGCCGGAAAGGCAAATCGGCGCTACGAAGAAGTCTCGCTTGCCAGCGGTCAAAAGGGCCATGCTGAAAAAAGTGTAAAAACCAGAAATGCAGGACAGGCCATGGAGACACGGGAGCCTTGCTACGCTGATGGGCGGGATGGAAATTGCCAACAGCCACTCTGGAGAAGTGTACGCTGCGTCCTGAAACATGGAATAGACACAGCTGAGAGAGCATAGGGCATTTCCACTCATGGGCGTAGAAATCGGGAAACCTAAAAATCAACACGACACAGGCACCCCAAAGTTTAGGGCTGCTCTGTTTCCAAGAACCTCCACTTCGGTACACCTTAAATATCCCAGGAAAGAGAAAAATGGATAAAGAAGTTGTGGTACTTATGCACAATGGACTATCACTCAGCCATGAAATCAGTGTCATAAGGCTAGTAGCAGCATGATGAGTGGATTTAGGGACGATGACTCTAAGTGAAGTAAGTCACACAGAAAAGGACACTTATCCTAAGATATCACTTATAGAGGGAATGTCAACATCGCTACACCTGAACTGAATTCCTAAACAGAACAGAGTCACACATTTAGAAAACACACTATGGCTGCTTAACGGGAAAGGTGAGGCGGGGTGATGCATAAAACAAGGGTTTGAAATTAGCTCACATACCGTGCCACAAGCCAAATATGTAATAGACAAGACCTACTCCCTGCTCAGTGAACTGGACTCAACACCCCCTATTCACCGCCCAAGAATATATCTGACTAGGAAGAGTCTTAAAACCTATGTATTGATATCTCTCTGGAAGTGAATCAAGAGGGTGTAAAGCGGCATAAACACAGCAGGCAAAAGCAGCTAAACCCCATTTGAAAAATAGATTACTTAAAAAAAAAAACCCATAAAACAAAGACAGTGAAAGAGAGAGAAATTCTTCCAAAATCCGTTCAGGGGCTCTGATGCAACCTGGATTGACCATATCTAGACCCACAGCTGGATGAGACATAAGGCTGGACACTCTTGGGGCTGAGAGGATTGGTGAGGTTGGGTGAGCAAACGCAGACCCTTTAAAGTAATAGTGCGTGGTACCCATGCCATGGGTCCCAAATCTCCAGGTTCAAGGGCATCTTCCTACATCGAAAACATGCCTGGGAAACCCAGAAGATGGTACACCGTGTGATCGGGAAAGGTTTCTAAAACGCACCTCATTTCTCCTCTCCTTGTGCTCGGGTTCGCCATTCCAGCCGCTTCACTAACAATCTCCCTACTTGGAGAATCAGCACCGTTGACCTCCTGTTTCGTACAGGTCGCAATTTGTCCTGAGGATGAACGGGAAGAGGGGGAACCAATGAGAGACTAGCTCTAGGTGTTGGGACAGGCACAGGTCACTCTATTTTCCCATCAGGAAGAAGAATGAACCACAGGCTCAGCCTGCCCCCCGGAACCAGAATAGGGCCTGAAGCAATCCTGCGCTTTTGCGGCCAGCTCCCAAAAAAGCGAGTTGACAAATGGAGCTCAGGGGCACTGCAATTCACAAAACTGCAGAGTTAGAAATGATGACTCTCGTCCACAAATATATTGAGGGAAGGCAACGAAGAGGATTTGAAAGCAAGGCAGAATTGCAGGAAACAGATTTCAGGAGGTAGATTCGAGTCGCCTTGAAAGCACTTGAAAAGCGGCAAAGCGTTGACAATGATGCCCTTGGCCAAAACGGGCGTATGCGTTTTTTCCTGAATATATTCAGGAAAAAACGCATACGCCCGTTTTGGCCAACCAAGCAAGCAGGAAAGGCAAATCGGCGCTACAAAGAAGTCTCGCTTGCCAGCGGTCAAAAGGGCCATGCTGAAAAAAGTGTAAAAACCAGAAATGCAGGACAGGCCATGGAGACACGGGAGCCTTGCTACGCTGATGGGCGGGATGGAAATTGCCAACAGCCAATCTGGAGAAGTGTACGCTGCGTCCTGAAACATGGAATAGACACAGCTGAGAGAGCATAGGGCACTTCCACTCATGGGCGTAGAAATCGGGAAACCTAAAAATCAACACGACACAGGCACCCCAAAGTTTAGGGCTGCTCTGTTTCCAAGAACCTCCACTTCGGTACACCTTAAATATCCCAGGAAAGAGAAAAATGGATAAAGAAGTTGTGGTACTTATGCACAATGGAATATCACTCAGCCATGAAATCAGTGTCATAAGGCTAGTAGCAGCATGATGAGTGGATTTAGGGACGATGACTCTAAGTGAAGTAAGTCACACAGAAAAGGACACTTATCCTGAGATATCACTTATAGAGGGAATGTCAACATCGCTACACCTGAACTGAATTCCAAAACAGAACAGAGTCACACATTTAGAAAACACACTATGGCTGCTTAACGGGAAAGGTGAGGCGGGGTGATGCATAAAACAAGGGTTTGAAATTAGCTCAGATACCGTTCCACAAGCCAAATATGTAATAGACAAGACCTACTCCCTGCTCAGTGAAGTGGACTCAACACCCCCTATTCACCGCCCAAGAATATATCTGACTAGTAAGAGTCTTTAAACCTATGTATTGATATCTCTCTGGAAGTGAATCAAGAGGGTGTAAAGCGGCATAAACACAGCAGGGAAAAGCAGCTAAACCCCATTATAAAAATAGATTACTTAAAAAAAAAACCCATAAAACAAAGACAGTGAAAGAGAGAGACATTCTTACAAAATCCGTTCAGGGGCTCTGATGCAACCTGGATTGACCATACCTAGACCCACAGCTGGATGAGACATAAGGCTGGACACTCTTGGGGCTGAGAGGATTGGTGAGGTTGGGTGAGCAAACGCAGACCCTTTAAAGTAATACTGCGTGGTACCCATGCCATGGGTCCCAAATCTCCAGGTTCAAGGGCATCTTCCTACATCGAAAACATGCCTGGGAAACCCAGAAGATGGTACACCGTGTGATCGGGAAAGGTTTCTAAAACGCACCTCATTTCTCCTCTCCTTGTGCTCGGGTTCGCCATTCCAGCCGCTTCACTAACAATCTCCCTACTTGGAGAATCAGCACCGTTGACCTCCTGTTTCGTACAGGTCGCAATTTGTCCTGAGGATGAACGGGAAGAGGGGGAACCAATGAGAGACTAGCTCTAGGTGTTGGGACAGGCACAGGTCACTCTATTTTCCCATCAGGAAGAAGAATGAACCACAGGCTCAGCCTGCCCCCCGGAACCAGAATAGGGCCTGAAGCAATCCTGCGCTTTTGCGGCCAGCTCCCAAAAAAGCGAGTTGACAAATGGAGCTCAGGGGCACTGCAATTCACAAACCTGCAGAGTTAGAAATGATGACTCTCGTCCACAAATATATTGAGGGAAGGAAACGAAGAGGATTTGAAAGCAAGGCAGAATTGCAGGAAACAGATTTCAGGAGGTCGATTCGACTCGCCTTGAAAGCACTTGAAAAGCGGCAAAGCGTTGACAATGATGCCCTTGGCCAAAACGGGCGTATGCGTTTTTTCCTGAATATATTCAGGAAAAAACGCATACGCCCGTTTTGGCCAACCAAGCAAGCAGGAAAGGCAAATCGGCGCTACAAAGAAGTCTCGCTTGCCAGCGGTCAAAAGGGCCATGCTGAAAAAAGTGTAAAAACCAGAAATGCAGGACAGGCCATGGAGACACGGGAGCCTTGCTACGCTGATGGGCGGGATGGAAATTGCCAACAGCCAATCTGGAGAAGTGTACGCTGCGTCCTGAAACATGGAATAGACACAGCTGAGAGAGCATAGGGCACTTCCACTCATGGGCGTAGAAATCGGGAAACCTAAAAATCAACACGACACAGGCACCCCAAAGTTTAGGGCTGCTCTGTTTCCAAGAACCTCCACTTCTGTACACCTGAAATATCCCAGGAAAGAGAAAAATGGATAAAGAAGTTGTGTTACTTATGCACAATGGAATATCACTCAGCCATGAAATCAGTGTCATAAGGCTAGTAGCAGCATGATGAGTGGATTTAGGGACGATGACTCTAAGTGAAGTAAGTCACACAGAAAAGGACACTTATCCTAAGATATCACTTATAGAGGGAATGTCAACATCGCTACACCTGAACTGAATTCCAAAACAGAACAGAGTCACACATTTAGAAAACACACTATGGCTGCTTAACGGGAAAGGTGAGGCGGGGTGATGCATAAAACAAGGGTTTGAAATTAGCTCACATACCGTTCCACAAGCCAAATATGTAATAGACAAGACCTACTCCCTGCTCAGTGAACTGGACTCAACACCCCCTATTCACCGCCGAAGAATATATCTGACTAGTAAGAGTCTTTAAACCTATGTATTGATATCTCTCTGGAAGTGAATCAAGAGGGTGTAAAGCGGCATAAACACAGCAGGGAAAAGCAGCTAAAACCCATTATAAAAATAGATTACTTAAAAAAAAAACCCATAAAACAAAGACAGTGAAAGAGAGAGACATTCTTACAAAATCCGTTCAGGGGCTCTGATGCAACCTGGATTGACCATATCTAGACCCACAGCTGGATGAGACATAAGGCTGGACACTCTTGGGGCTGAGAGGATTGGTGAGGTTGGGTGAGCAAACGCAGACCCTTTAAAGTAATACTGCGTGGTACCCATGCCATGGGTCCCAAATCTCCAGGTTCAAGGGCATCTTCCTACATCGAAAACATGCCTGGGAAACCCAGAAGATGGTACACCGTGTGATCGGGAAAGGTTTCTAAAACGCACCTCATTTCTCCTCTCCTTGTGCTCGGGTTCGCCATTCCAGCCGCTTCACTAACAATCTCCCTACTTGGAGAATCAGCACCGTTGACCTCCTGTTTCGTACAGGTCGCAATTTGTCCTGAGGATGAACGGGAAGAGGGGGAACCAATGAGAGACTAGCTCTAGGTGTTGGGACAGGCACAGGTCACTCTATTTTCCCATCAGGAAGAAGAATGAACCACAGGCTCAGCCTGCCCCCCGGAACCAGAATAGGGCCTGAAGCAATCCTGCGCTTTTGCGGCCAGCTCCCAAAAAAGCGAGTTGACAAATGGAGCTCAGGGGCACTGCAATTCACAAACCTGCAGAGTTCGAAATGATGACTCTCGTCCACAAATATATTGAGGGAAGGCAACGAAGAGGATTTGAAAGCAAGGCAGAATTGCAGGAAACAGATTTCAGGAGGTAGATTCGACTCGCCTTGAAAGCACATGAAAAGCGGCAAAGCGTTGACAATGATGCCCTTGGCCAAAAAGGGCGTATGCGTTTTTTCCTGAATATATTCAGGAAAAAACGCATACGCCCTTTTTGGCCAACCAAGCAAGCCGGAAAGGCAAATCGGCGCTACAAAGAAGTCTCGCTTGCCAGCGGTCAAAAGAGCCATGCTGAAAAAAGTATAAAAACCAGAAATGGAGGACAGGCCATGGAGACACGGGAGCCTTGCTACGCTGATGGGCGGGATGGAAATTGCCAACAGCCACTCTGGAGAAGTGTACGCTGCGTCCTGAAACATGGAATAGACACAGCTGAGAGAGCATAGGGCACTTCCACTCATGGGCGTAGAAATCGGGAAACCTAAAAATCAACACGACACAGGCACCCCAAAGTTTAGGGCTGCTCTGTTTCCAAGAACCTCCACTTCGGTACACCTTAAATATCCCAGGAAAGAGAAAAATGGATAAAGAAGTTGTGGTACTTATGCACAATGGAATATCACTCAGCCATGAAATCAGTGTCATAAGGCTAGTAGCAGCATGATGAGTGGATTTAGGGACGATGACTCTAAGTGAAGTAAGTCACACAGAAAAGGACACTTATCCTAAGATATCACTTATAGAGGGAATGTCAACATCGCTACACCTGAACTGAATTCCAAAACAGAACAGAGTCACACATTTAGAAAACACACTATGGCTGCTTAACGGGAAAGGTGAGGCGGGGTGATGCATAAAACAAGGGTTTGAAATTAGCTCACATACCGTTCCACAAGCCAAATATGTAATAGACAAGACCTACTCCCTGCTCAGTGAACTGGACTCAACACCCCCTATTCACCACCCAAGAATATATCTGACTAGTAAGAGTCTTTAAACCTATGTATTGATATCTCTCTGGAAGTGAATCAAGAGGGTGTAAAGCGGCACAAACACAGCAGGGAAAAGCAGCTAAACCCCATTATAAAAATAGATTACTTAAAAAAAAACCCCATAAAACAAAGACAGTGAAAGAGAGAGAAATTCTTACAAAATCCATTCAGGGGCTCTGATGCAACCTGGATTGACCATATCTAGACCCACAGCTGGATGAGACATAAGGCTGGACACTCTTGGGGCTGAGAGGATTGGTGAGGTTGGGTGAGCAAACGCAGACCCTTTAAAGTAATACTGCGTGGTACCCATGCCATGGGTCCCAAATCTCCAGGTTCAAGGGCATCTTCCTACATCGAAAACATGCCTGGGAAACCCAGAAGATGGTACACCGTGTGATCGGGAAAGGTTTCTAAAACGCACCTCATTTCTCCTCTCCTTGTGCTCGGGTTCGCCATTCCAGCCGCTTCACTAACAATCTCCCTACTTGGAGAATCAGCACCGTTGACCTCCTGTTTCGTACAGGTCGCAATTTGTCCTGAGGATGAACGGGAAGAGGGGGAACCAATGAGAGACTAGCTCTAGGTGTTGGGACAGGCACAGGTCACTCTATTTTTCCATCAGGAAGAAGAATGAACCACAGGCTCAGCCTGCCCCCCGGAACCAGAATAGGGCCTGAAGCAATCCTGCGCTTTTGCGGCCAGCTCCCAAAAAAGCGAGTTGACAAATGGAGCTCAGGGGCACTGCAATTCACAAACCTGCAGAGTTAGAAATGATGACTCTCGTCCACAAATATATTGAGGGAAGGCAACGAAGAGGATTTGAAAGCAAGGCAGAATTGCAGGAAACAGATTTCAGGAGGTCGATTCGACTCGCCTTGAAAGCACATGAAAAGCGGCAAAGCGTTGACAATGATGCCCTTGGCCAAAAAGGGCGTATGCGTTTTTTCCTGAATATATTCAGGAAAAAACGCATACGCCCTTTTTGGCCAACCAAGCAAGCCGGAAAGGCAAATCGGCGCTACAAAGAAGTCTCGCTTGCCAGCGGTCAAAAGGGCCATGCTGAAAAAAGTGTAAAAACCAGAAATGCAGGACAGGCCATGGAGACACGGGAGCCTTGCTACGCTGATGGGCGGGATGGAAATTGCCAACAGCCAATCTGGAGAAGTGTACGCTGCGTCCTGAAACATGGAATAGACACAGCTGAGAGAGCATAGGGCACTTCCACTCATGGGCGTAGAAATCGGGAAACCTAAAAATCAACAGGACACAGGCACCCCAAATTTTAGGGCTGCTCTGTTTCCAAGAACCTCCACTTCGGTACACCTGAAATATCCCAGGAAAGAGAAAAATGGATAAAGAAGTTGTGGTACTTATGCACAATGGAATATCACTCAGCCATGAAATCAGTGTCATAAGGCTAGTAGCAGCATGATGAGTGGATTTAGGGACGATGACTCTAAGTGAAGTAAGTCACACAGAAAAGGACACTTATCCTAAGATATCACTGATAGAGGGAATGTCAACATCGCTACACCTGAACTGAATTCCAAAACAGAACAGAGTCACACATTTAGAAAACACACTATGGCTGCTTAACGGGAAAGGTGAGGCGGGGTGATGCATAAAACAAGGGTTTGAAATTAGCTCACATACCGTTCCACAAGCCAAATATGTAATAGACAAGACCTACTCCCTGCTCAGTGAACTGGACTCAACACCCCCTATTCACCACCCAAGAATATATCTGACTAGTAAGAGTCTTTAAACCTATGTATTGATATCTCTCTGGAAGTGAATCAAGAGGGTGTAAAGCGGCACAAACACAGCAGGGAAAAGCAGCTAAACCCCATTATAAAAATAGATTACTTAAAAAAAAACCCCATAAAACAAAGACAGTGAAAGAGAGAGAAATTCTTACAAAATCCATTCAGGGGCTCTGATGCAACCTGGATTGACCATATCTAGACCCACAGCTGGATGAGACATAAGGCTGGACACTCTTGGGGCTGAGAGGATTGGTGAGGTTGGGTGAGCAAACGCAGACCCTTTAAAGTAATACTGCGTGGTACCCATGCCATGGGTCCCAAATCTCCAGGTTCAAGGGCATCTTCCTACATCGAAAACATGCCTGGGAAACCCAGAAGATGGTACACCGTGTGATCGGGAAAGGTTTCTAAAACGCACCTCATTTCTCCTCTCCTTGTGCTCGGGTTCGCCATTCCAGCCGCTTCACTAACAATCTCCCTACTTGGAGAATCAGCACCGTTGACCTCCTGTTTCGTACAGGTCGCAATTTGTCCTGAGGATGAACGGGAAGAGGGGGAACCAATGATAGACTAGCTCTAGGTGTTGGGACAGGCACAGGTCACTCTATTTTCCCATCAGGAAGAAGAATGAACCACAGGCTCAGCCTGCCCCCCGGAACCAGAATAGGGCCTGAAGCAATCCTGCGCTTTTGCGGCCAGCTCCCAAAAAAGCGAGTTGACAAATGGAGCTCAGGGGCACTGCAATTCACAAAACTGCAGAGTTAGAAATGATGACTCTCGTCCACAAATATATTGAGGGAAGGCAACGAAGAGGATTTGAAAGCAAGGCAGATTTGCAGGAAACAGATTCCAGGAGGTAGATTCGACTCGCCTTGAAAGCACTTGAAAAGCGGCAAAGCGTTGACAATGATGCCCTTGGCCAAAACGGGCGTATGCGTTTTTTCCTGAATATATTCAGGAAAAAACGCATACGCCCGTTTTGGCCAACCAAGCAAGCAGGAAAGGCAAATCGGCGCTACAAAGAAGTCTCGCTTGCCAGCGGTCAAAAGGGCCATGCTGAAAAAAGTGTAAAAACCAGAAATGCAGGACAGGCCATGGAGACACGGGAGCCTTGCTACGCTGATGGGCGGGATGGAAATTGCCAACAGCCAATCTGGAGAAGTGTACGCTGCGTCCTGAAACATGGAATAGACACAGCTGAGAGAGCATAGGGCACTTCCACTCATGGGCGTAGAAATCGGGAAACCTAAAAATCAACAGGACACAGGCACCCCAAATTTTAGGGCTGCTCTGTTTCCAAGAACCTCCACTTCGGTACATCTGAAATATCCCAGGAAAGAGAAAAATGGATAAAGAAGTTGTGGTACTTATGCACAATGGAATATCACTCAGCCATGAAATCAGTGTCATAAGGCTAGTAGCAGCATGATGAGTGGATTTAGGGACGATGACTCTAAGTGAAGTAAGTCACACAGAAAAGGACACTTATCCTAAGATATCACTTATAGAGGGAATGTCAACATCGCTACACCTGAACTGAATTCCAAAACAGAACAGAGTCACACATTTAGAAAACACACTATGGCTGCTTAACGGGAAAGGTGAGGCGGGGTGATGCATAAAACAAGGGTTTGAAATTAGCTCACATACCGTTCCACAAGCCAAATATGTAATAGACAAGACCTACTCCCTGCTCAGTGAACTGGACTCAACACCCCCTATTCACCACCCAAGAATATATCTGACTAGTAAGAGTCTTTAAACCTATGTATTGATATCTCTCTGGAAGTGAATCAAGAGGGTGTAAAGCGGCACAAACACAGCAGGGAAAAGCAGCTAAACCCCATTATAAAAATAGATTACTTAAAAAAAAAAACCCATAAAACAAAGACAGTGAAAGAGAGAGAAATTCTTACAAAATCCATTCAGGGGCTCTGATGCAACCTGGATTGACCATATCTAGACCCACAGCTGGATGAGACATAAGGCTGGACACTCTTGGGGCTGAGAGGATTGGTGAGGTTGGGTGAGCAAACGCAGACCCTTTAAAGTAATACTGCGTGGTACCCATGCCATGGGTCCCAAATCTCCAGGTTCAAGGGCATCTTCCTACATCGAAAACATGCCTGGGAAACCCAGAAGATGGTACACCGTGTGATCGGGAAAGGTTTCTAAAACGCACCTCATTTCTCCTCTCCTTGTGCTCGGGTTCGCCATTCCAGCCGCTTCACTAACAATCTCCCTACTTGGAGAATCAGCACCGTTGACCTCCTGTTTCGTACAGGTCGCAATTTGTCCTGAGGATGAACGGGAAGAGGGGGAACCAATGAGAGACTAGCTCTAGGTGTTGGGACAGGCACAGGTCACTCTATTTTCCCATCAGGAAGAAGAATGAACCACAGGCTCAGCCTGCCCCCCGGAACCAGAATAGGGCCTGAAGCAATCCTGCGCTTTTGCGGCCAGCTCCCAAAAAAGCGAGTTGACAAATGGAGCTCAGGGGCACTGCAATTCACAAACCTGCAGAGTTCGAAATGATGACTCTCGTCCACAAATATATTGAGGGAAGGCAACGAAGAGGATTTGAAAGCAAGGCAGAATTGCAGGAAACAGATTTCAGGAGGTAGATTCGACTCGCCTTGAAAGCACATGAAAAGCGGCAAAGCGTTGACAATGATGCCCTTGGCCAAAAAGGGCGTATGCGTTTTTTCCTGAATATATTCAGGAAAAAACGCATACGCCCTTTTTGGCCAACCAAGCAAGCCGGAAAGGCAAATCGGCGCTACAAAGAAGTCTCGCTTGCCAGCGGTCAAAAGAGCCATGCTGAAAAAAGTATAAAAACCAGAAATGCAGGACAGGCCATGGAGACACGGGAGCCTTGCTACGCTGATGGGCGGGATGGAAATTGCCAACAGCCACTCTGGAGAAGTGTACGCTGCGTCCTGAAACATGGAATAGACACAGCTGAGAGAGCATAGGGCACTTCCACTCATGGGCGTAGAAATCGGGAAACCTAAAAATCAACACGACACAGGCACCCCAAAGTTTAGGGCTGCTCTGTTTCCAAGAACCTCCACTTCGGTACACCTTAAATATCCCAGGAAAGAGAAAAATGGATAAAGAAGTTGTGGTACTTATGCACAATGGAATATCACTCAGCCATGAAATCAGTGTCATAAGGCTAGTAGCAGCATGATGAGTGGATTTAGGGACGATGACTCTAAGTGAAGTAAGTCACACAGAAAAGGACACTTATCCTAAGATATCACTTATAGAGGGAATGTCAACATCGCTACACCTGAACTGAATTCCAAAACAGAACAGAGTCACACATTTAGAAAACACACTATGGCTGCTTAACGGGAAAGGTGAGGCGGGGTGATGCATAAAACAAGGGTTTGAAATTAGCTCACATACCGTTCCACAAGCCAAATATGTAATAGACAAGACCTACTCCCTGCTCAGTGAACTGGACTCAACACCCCCTATTCACCACCCAAGAATATATCTGACTAGTAAGAGTCTTTAAACCTATGTATTGATATCTCTCTGGAAGTGAATCAAGAGGGTGTAAAGCGGCATAAACACAGCAGGGAAAAGCAGCTAAACCCCATTATAAAAATAGATTACTTAAAAAAAAACCCCATAAAACAAAGACAGTGAAAGAGAGAGAAATTCTTACAAAATCCATTCAGGGGCTCTGATGCAACCTGGATTGACCATATCTAGACCCACAGCTGGATGAGACATAAGGCTGGACACTCTTGGGGCTGAGAGGATTGGTGAGGTTGGGTGAGCAAACGCAGACCCTTTAAAGTAATACTGCGTGGTACCCATGCCATGGGTCCCAAATCTCCAGGTTCAAGGGCATCTTCCTACATCGAAAACATGCCTGGGAAACCCAGAAGATGGTACACCGTGTGATCGGGAAAGGTTTCTAAAACGCACCTCATTTCTCCTCTCCTTGTGCTCGGGTTCGCCATTCCAGCCGCTTCACTAACAATCTCCCTACTTGGAGAATCAGCACCGTTGACCTCCTGTTTCGTACAGGTCGCAATTTGTCCTGAGGATGAACGGGAAGAGGGGGAACCAATGAGAGACTAGCTCTAGGTGTTGGGACAGGCACAGGTCACTCTATTTTCCCATCAGGAAGAAGAATGAACCACAGGCTCAGCCTGCCCCCCGGAACCAGAATAGGGCCTGAAGCAATCCTGCGCTTTTGCGGCCAGCTCCCAAAAAAGCGAGTTGACAAATGGAGCTCAGGGGCACTGCAATTCACAAACCTGCAGAGTTAGAAATGATGACTCTCGTCCACAAATATATTGAGGGAAGACAACGAAGAGGATTTGAAAGCAAGGCAGAATTGCAGGAAACAGATTTCAGGAGGTAGATTCGACTCGCCTTGAAAGCACTTGAAAAGCGGCAAAGCGTTGACAATGATGCCCTTGGCCAAAACGGGCGTATGCGTTTTTTCCTGAATATATTCAGGAAAAAACGCATACGCCCGTTTTGGCCAACCAAGCAAGCAGGAAAGGCAAATCGGCGCTACAAAGAAGTCTCGCTTGCCAGCGGTCAAAAGGGCCATGCTGAAAAAAGTGTAAAAACCAGAAATGCAGGACAGGCCATGGAGACACGGGAGCCTTGCTACGCTGATGGGCGGGATGGAAATTGCCAACAGCCAATCTGGAGAAGTGTACGCTGCGTCCTGAAACATGGAATAGACACAGCTGAGAGAGCATAGGGCACTTCCACTCATGGGCGTAGAAATCGGGAAACCTAAAAATCAACACGACACAGGCACCCCAAAGTTTAGGGCTGCTCTGTTTCCAAGAACCTCCACTTCGGTACACCTGAAATATCCCAGGAAAGAGAAAAATGGATAAAGAAGTTGTGTTACTTATGCACAATGGAATATCACTCAGCCATGAAATCAGTGTCATAAGGCTAGTAGCAGCATGATGAGTGGATTTAGGGACGATGACTCTAAGTGAAGTAAGTCACACAGAAAAGGACACTTATCCTAAGATATCACTTATAGAGGGAATGTCAACATCGCTACACCTGAACTGAATTCCAAAACAGAACAGAGTCACACATTTAGAAAACACACTATGGCTGCTTAACGGGAAAGGTGAGGCGGGGTGATGCATAAAACAAGGGTTTGAAATTAGCTCACATACCGTTCCACAAGCCAAATATGTAATAGACAAGACCTACTCCCTGCTCAGTGAACTGGACTCAACACCCCCTATTCACCGCCCAAGAATATATCTGACTAGTAAGAGTCTTTAAACCTATGTATTGATATCTCTCTGGAAGTGAATCAAGAGGGTGTAAAGCGGCATAAACACAGCAGGGAAAAGCAGCTAAAACCCATTATAAAAATAGATTACTTAAAAAAAAAACCCATAAAACAAAGACAGTGAAAGAGAGAGACATTCTTACAAAATCCGTTCAGGGGCTCTGATGCAACCTGGATTGACCATATCTAGACCCACAGCTGGATGAGACATAAGGCTGGACACTCTTGGGGCTGAGAGGATTGGTGAGGTTGGGTGAGCAAACGCAGACCCTTTAAAGTAATACTGCGTGGTACCCATGCCATGGGTCCCAAATCTCCAGGTTCAAGGGCATCTTCCTACATCGAAAACATGCCTGGAAAACCCAGAAGATGGTACACTGTGTGATCGGGAAAGGTTTCTAAAACGCACCTCATTTCTCCTCTCCTTGTGCTCGGGTTCGCCATTCCAGCCGCTTCACTAACAATCTCCCTACTTGGAGAATCAGCACCGTTGACCTCCCCTTTCGTACAGGTCGCAATTTGTCCTGAGGATGAACGGGAAGAGGGGGAACCAATGAGAGACTAGCTCTAGGTGTTGGGACAGGCACAGGTCACTCTATTTTCCCATCAGGAAGAAGAATGAACCACAGGCTCAGCCTGCCCCCCGGAACCAGAATAGGGCCTGAAGCAATCCTGCGCTTTTGCGGCCAGCTCCCAAAAAAGCGAGTTGACAAATGGAGCTCAGGGGCACTGCAATTCACAAACCTGCAGAGTTAGAAATGATGACTCTCGTCCACAAATATATTGAGGGAAGGCAACGAAGAGGATTTGAAAGCAAGGCAGAATTGCAGGAAACAGATTTCAGGAGGTAGATTCGACTCGCCTTGAAAGCACTTGAAAAGCGGCAAAGCGTTGACAATGATGCCCTTGGCCAAAACGGGCGTATGCGTTTTTTCCTGAATATATTCAGGAAAAAACGCATACGCCCGTTTTGGCCAACCAAGCAAGCAGGAAAGGCAAATCGGCGCTACAAAGAAGTCTCGCTTGCCAGCGGTCCAAAGGGCCATGCTGAAAAAAGTGTAAAAACCAGAAATGCAGGACAGGCCATGGAGACACGGGAGCCTTGCTACGCTGATGGGCGGGATGGAAATTGCCAACAGCCAATCTGGAGAAGTGTACGCTGCGTCCTGAAACATGGAATAGACACAGCTGAGAGAGCATAGGGCACTTCCACTCATGGGCGTAGAAATCGGGAAACCTAAAAATCAACACGACACAGGCACCCCAAAGTTTAGGGCTGCTCTGTTTCCAAGAACCTCCACTTCGGTACACCTGAAATATCCCAGGAAAGAGAAAAATGGATAAAGAAGTTGTGGTACTTATGCACAATGGAATATCACTCAGCCATGAAATCAGTGTCATAAGGCTAGTAGCAGCATGATGAGTGGATTTAGGGACGATGACTCTAAGTGAAGTAAGTCACACAGAAAAGGACACTTATCCTAAGATATCACTTATAGAGGGAATGTCAACATCGCTACACCTGAACTGAATTCCAAAACAGAACAGAGTCACACATTTAGAAAACACACTATGGCTGCTTAACGGGAAAGGTGAGGCGGGGTGATGCATAAAACAAGGGTTTGAAATTAGCTCACATACCGTTCCACAAGCCAAATATGTAATAGACAAGACCTACTCCCTGCTCAGTGAACTGGACTCAACACCCCCTATTCACCACCCAAGAATATATCTGACTAGTAAGAGTCTTTAAACCTATGTATTGATATCTCTCTGGAAGTGAATCAAGAGGGTGTAAAGCGGCACAAACACAGCAGGGAAAAGCAGCTAAACCCCATTATAAAAATAGATTACTTAAAAAAAAAACCCCATAAAACAAAGACAGTGAAAGAGAGAGAAATTCTTACAAAATCCATTCAGGGGCTCTGATGCAACCTGGATTGACCATATCTAGACCCACAGCTGGATGAGACATAAGGCTGGACACTCTTGGGGCTGAGAGGATTGGTGAGGTTGGGTGAGCAAACGCAGACCCTTTAAAGTAATACTGCGTGGTACCCATGCCATGGGTCCCAAATCTCCAGGTTCAAGGGCATCTTCCTACATCGAAAACATGCCTGGGAAACCCAGAAGATGGTACACCGTGTGATCGGGAAAGGTTTCTAAAACGCACCTCATTTCTCCTCTCCTTGTGCTCGGGTTCGCCATTCCAGCCGCTTCACTAACAATCTCCCTACTTGGAGAATCAGCACCGTTGACCTCCTGTTTCGTACAGGTCGCAATTTGTCCTGAGGATGAACGGGAAGAGGGGGAACCAATGAGAGACTAGCTCTAGGTGTTGGGACAGGCACAGGTCACTCTATTTTCCCATCAGGAAGAAGAATGAACCACAGGCTCAGCCTGCCCCCCGGAACCAGAATAGGGCCTGAAGCAATCCTGCGCTTTTGCGGCCAGCTCCCAAAAAAGCGAGTTGACAAATGGAGCTCAGGGGCACTGCAATTCACAAACCTGCAGAGTTCGAAATGATGACTCTCGTCCACAAATATATTGAGGGAAGGCAACGAAGAGGATTTGAAAGCAAGGCAGAATTGCAGGAAACAGATTTCAGGAGGTAGATTCGACTCGCCTTGAAAGCACATGAAAAGCGGCAAAGCGTTGACAATGATGCCCTTGGCCAAAAAGGGCGTATGCGTTTTTTGCTGAATATATTCAGGAAAAAACGCATACGCCCTTTTTGGCCAACCAAGCAAGCCGGAAAGGCAAATCGGCGCTACAAAGAAGTCTCGCTTGCCAGCGGTCAAAAGAGCCATGCTGAAAAAAGTATAAAAACCAGAAATGGAGGACAGGCCATGGAGACACGGGAGCCTTGCTACGCTGATGGGCGGGATGGAAATTGCCAACAGCCACTCTGGAGAAGTGTACGCTGCGTCCTGAAACATGGAATAGACACAGCTGAGAGAGCATAGGGCACTTCCACTCATGGGCGTAGAAATCGGGAAACCTAAAAATCAACACGACACAGGCACCCCAAAGTTTAGGGCTGCTCTGTTTCCAAGAACCTCCACTTCGGTACACCTTAAATATCCCAGGAAAGAGAAAAATGGATAAAGAAGTTGTGGTACTTATGCACAATGGAATATCACTCAGCCATGAAATCAGTGTCATAAGGCTAGTAGCAGCATGATGAGTGGATTTAGGGACGATGACTCTAAGTGAAGTAAGTCACACAGAAAAGGACACTTATCCTAAGATATCACTTATAGAGGGAATGTCAACATCGCTACACCTGAACTGAATTCCAAAACAGAACAGAGTCACACATTTAGAAAACACACTATGGCTGCTTAACGGGAAAGGTGAGGCGGGGTGATGCATAAAACAAGGGTTTGAAATTAGCTCACATACCGTTCCACAAGCCAAATATGTAATAGACAAGACCTACTCCCTGCTCAGTGAACTGGACTCAACACCCCCTATTCACCGCCCAAGAATATATCTGACTAGTAAGAGTCTTTAAACCTATGTATTGATATCTCTCTGGAAGTGAATCAAGAGGGTGTAAAGCGGCATAAACACAGCAGGGAAAAGCAGCTAAAACCCATTATAAAAATAGATTACTTAAAAAAAAAACCCATAAAACAAAGACAGTGAAAGAGAGAGAAATTCTTCCAAAATCCGTTCAGGGACTCTGATGCAACCTGGATTGACCATATCTAGACCCACAGCTGGATGAGACATAAGGCTGGACACTCTTGGGGCTGAGAGGATTGGTGAGGTTGGGTGAGCAAACGCAGACCCTTTAAAGTAATACTGCGTGGTACCCATGCCATGGGTCCCAAATCTCCAGGTTCAAGGGCATCTTCCTACATCGAAAACATGCCTGGGAAACCCAGAAGATGGTACACCGTGTGATCGGGAAAGGTTTCTAAAACGCACCTCATTTCTCCTCTCCTTGTGCTCGGGTTCGCCATTCCAGCCGCTTCACTAACAATCTCCCTACTTGGAGAATCAGCACCGTTGACCTCCTGTTTCGTACAGGTCGCAATTTGTCCTGAGGATGAACGGGAAGAGGGGGAACCAATGAGAGACTAGCTCTAGGTGTTGGGACAGGCACAGGTCACTCTATTTTCCCATCAGGAAGAAGAATGAACCACAGGCTCAGCCTGCCCCCCGGAACCAGAATAGGGCCTGAAGCAATCCTGCGCTTTTGCGGCCAGCTCCCAAAAAAGCGAGTTGACAAATGGAGCTCAGGGGCACTGCAATTCACAAACCTGCAGAGTTCGAAATGATGACTCTCGTCCACAAATATATTGAGGGAAGGCAACGAAGAGGATTTGAAAGCAAGGCAGAATTGCAGGAAACAGATTTCAGGAGGTAGATTCGACTCGCCTTGAAAGTACATGAAAAGCGGCAAAGCGTTGACAATGATGCTCTTGGCCAAAAAGGGCGTATGCGTTTTTTCCTGAATATATTCAGGAAAAAACGCATACGCCCTTTTTGGCCAACCAAGCAAGCTGGAAAGGCAAATCGGCGCTACAAAGAAGTCTCGCTTGCCAGTGGTCAAAAGGGCCATGCTGAAAAAAGTGTAAAAACCAGAAATGCAGGACAGGCCATGGAGACACGGGAGCCTTGCTACGCTGATGGGCGGGATGGAAATTGCCAACAGCCACTCTGGAGAAGTGTACGCTGCGTCCTGAAACATGTAATAGACACAGCTGAGAGAGCATAGGGCACTTCCACTCATGGGCGTAGAAATCGGGAAACCTAAAATTCAACACGACACAGGCACCCCAAAGTTTAGGGCTGCTCTGTTTCCAAGAACCTCCACTTCGGTACACCTTAAATATCCCAGGAAAGAGAAAAATGGATAAAGAAGTTGTGGTACTTATGCACAATGGACTATCACTCAGCCATGAAATCAGTGTCATAAGGCTAGTAGCAGCATGATGAGTGGATTTAGGGACGATGACTCTAAGTGAAGTAAGTCACACAGAAAAGGACACTTATCCTAAGATATCACTTATAGAGGGAATGTCAACATCGCTACACCTGAACTGAATTCCAAAACAGAACAGAGTCACACATTTAGAAAACACACTATGGCTGCTTAACGGGAAAGGTGGGGCGGGGTGATGCATAAAACAAGGGTTTGAAATTAGCTCACATAACGTTCCACAAGCCAAATATGTAATAGACAAGACCTACTCCCTGCTCCGTGAAGTGGACTCAACACCCCCTATTCACCACCCAAGAATATATCTGACTAGTAAGAGTCTTTAAACCTATGTATTGATATCTCTCTGGAAGTGAATCAAGAGGGAGTAAAGCGGCACAAACACAGCAGGGAAAAGCAGCTAAACCCCATTTGAAAAATAGATTACTTAAACAAAAACCCCATAAAACAAAGACAGTGAAAGAGAGAGAAATTCTTACAAAATCCGTTCAGGGGCTCTGATGCAACCTGGATTGACCATATCTAGACCCACAGCTGGATGAGACATAAGGCTGGACACTCTTGGGGCTGAGAGGATTGGTGAGGTTGGGTGAGCAAACGCAGACCCTTTAAAGTAATACTGCGTGGTACCCATGCCATGGGTCCCAAATCTCCAGGTTCAAGGGCATCTTCCTACATCGAAAACATGCCTGGGAAACCCAGAAGATGGTACACCGTGTGATTGGGAAAGGTTTCTAAAACGCACCTCATTTCTCCTCTCCTTGTGCTCGGGTTCGCCATTCCAGCCGCTTCACTAACAATCTCCCTACTTGGAGAATCAGCACCGTTGACCTCCTGTTTCGTACAGGTCGCAATTTGTCCTGAGGATGAACGGGAAGAGGGGGAACCAATGAGAGACTAGCTCTAGGTGTTGGGACAGGCACAGGTCACTCTATTTTCCCATCAGGAAGAAGAATGAACCACAGGCTCAGCCTGCCCCCCGGAACCAGAATAGGGCCTGAAGCAATCCTGCGCTTTTGCGGCCAGCTCCCAAAAAAGCGAGTTGACAAATGGAGCTCAGGGGCACTGCAATTCACAAACCTGCAGAGTTCGAAATGATGACTCTCGTCCACAAATATATTGAGGGAAGGCAACGAAGAGGATTTGAAAGCAAGGCAGAATTGCAGGAAACAGATTTCAGGAGGTAGATTCGACTCGCCTTGAAAGCACATGAAAAGCGGCAAAGCGTTGACAATGATGCCCTTGGCCAAAAAGGGCGTATGCGTTTTTTCCTGAATATATTCAGGAAAAAACGCATACGCCCTTTTTGGCCAACCAAGCAAGCCGGAAAGGCAAATCGGCGCTACAAAGAAGTCTCGCTTGCCAGCGGTCAAAAGAGCCATGCTGAAAAAAGTGTAAAAACCAGAAATGGAGGACAGGCCATGGAGACACGGGAGCCTTGCTACGCTGATGGGCGGGATGGAAATTGCCAACAGCCACTCTGGAGAAGTGTACGCTGCGTCCTGAAACATGTAATAGACACAGCTGAGAGAGCATAGGGCACTTCCACTCATGGGCGTAGAAATCGGGAAACCTAAAAATCAACAACACACAGGCACCCCAAAGTTTAGGGCTGCTCTGTTTTCAAGAACCTCCACTTCGGTACACCTTAAATATCCCAGGAAAGAGAAAAATGGATAAAGAAGTTGTGGTACTTATGCACAATGGACTATCACTCAGCCATGAAATCAGTGTCATAAGGCTAGTAGCAGCATGATGAGTGGATTTAGGGACGATGACTCTAAGTGAAGTAAGTCACACAGAAAAGGACACTTATCCTAAGATATCACTTATAGAGGGAATGTCAACATCGCTACACCTGAACTGAATTCCAAAACAGAACAGAGTCACACATTTAGAAAACACACTATGGCTGCTTAACGGGAAAGGTGAGGTGGGGCGATGCATAAAACAAGGGTTTGAAATTAGCTCACATACCGTTCCACAAGCCAAATATGTAATAGACAAGACCTACTCCCTGCTCAGTGAACTGGACTCAACACCCCCTATTCACCGCCCAAGAATATATCTGACTAGTAAGAGTGTTTAAACCTATGTATTGATATCTCTCTGGAAGTGAATCAAGAGGGTGTAAAGCGGCATAAACACAGCAGGGAAAAGCAGCTAAAACCCATTATAAAAATAGATTACTTAAAAAAAAAACCCCAGAAAACAAAGACAGTGAAAGAGAGAGAAATTCTTACAAAATCCGTTCAGGGGCTCTGATGCAATCTGGATTGACCATATCTAGACCCACAGCTGGATGAGACATAAGGCTGGACACTCTTGGGGCTGAGAGGATTGGTGAGGTTGGGTGAGCAAACGCAGACCCTTTAAAGTAATACTGCGTGGTACCCATGCCATGGGTCCCAAATCTCCAGGTTCAAGGGCATCTTCCTACATCGAAAACATGCCTGGGAAACCCAGAAGATGGTACACCGTGTGATCGGGAAAGGTTTCTAAAACGCACCTCATTTCTCCTCTCCTTGTGCTCGGGTTCGCCATTCCAGCCGCTTCACTAACAATCTCCCTACTTGGAGAATCAGCACCGTTGACCTCCTGTTTCGTACAGGTCGCAATTTGTCCTGAGGATGAACGGGAAGAGGGGGAACCAATGAGAGACTAGCTCTAGGTGTTGGGACAGGCACAGGTCACTCTATTTTCCCATCAGGAAGAAGAATGAACCACAGGCTCAGCCTGCCCCCCGGAACCAGAATAGGGCCTGAAGCAATCCTGCGCTTTTGCGGCCAGCTCCCAAAAAAGCGAGTTGACAAATGGAGCTCAGGGGCACTGCAATTCACAAACCTGCAGAGTTCGAAATGATGACTCTCGTCCACAAATATATTGAGGGAAGGCAACGAAGAGGATTTGAAAGCAAGGCAGAATTGCAGGAAACAGATTTCAGGAGGTAGATTCGACTCGCCTTGAAAGTACATGAAAAGCGGCAAAGCGTTGACAATGATGCTCTTGGCCAAAAAGGGCGTATGCGTTTTTTCCTGAATATATTCAGGAAAAAACGCATACGCCCTTTTTGGCCAACCAAGCAAGCTGGAAAGGCAAATCGGCGCTACAAAGAAGTCTCGCTTGCCAGTGGTCAAAAGGGCCATGCTGAAAAAAGTGTAAAAACCAGAAATGCAGGACAGGCCATGGAGACACGGGAGCCTTGCTACACTGATGGGCGGGATGGAAATTGCCAACAGCCACTCTGGAGAAGTGTACGCTGCGTCCTGAAACATGTAATAGACACAGCTGAGAGAGCATAGGGCACTTCCACTCATGGGCGTAGAAATCGGGAAACCTAAAATTCAACACGACACAGGCACCCCAAAGTTTAGGGCTGCTCTGTTTCCAAGAACCTCCACTTCGGTACACCTTAAATATCCCAGGAAAGAGAAAAATGGATAAAGAAGTTGTGGTACTTATGCACAATGGACTATCACTCAGCCATGAAATCAGTGTCATAAGGCTAGTAGCAGCATGATGAGTGGATTTAGGGACGATGACTCTAAGTGAAGTAAGTCACACAGAAAAGGACACTTATCCTAAGATATCACTTATAGAGGGAATGTCAACATCGCTACACCTGAACTGAATTCCAAAACAGAACAGAGTCACACATTTAGAAAACACACTATGGCTGCTTAACGGGAAAGGTGGGGCGGGGTGATGCATAAAACAAGGGTTTGAAATTAGCTCACATACCGTTCCACAAGCCAAATATGTAATAGACAAGACCTACTCCCTGCTCAGTGAACTGGACTCAACACCCCCTATTCACCACCCAAGAATATATCTGACTAGTAAGAGTCTTTAAACCTATGTATTGATATCTCTCTGGAAGTGAATCAAGAGGGAGTAAAGCGGCACAAACACAGCAGGGAAAAGCAGCTAAACCCCATTTGAAAAATAGATTACTTAAACAAAAACCCCATAAAACAAAGACAGTGAAAGAGAGAGAAATTCTTACAAAATCCATTCAGGGGCTCTGATGCAACCTGGATTGACCATACCTAGACCCACAGCTGGATGAGACATAAGGCTGGACACTCTTGGGGCTGAGAGGATTGGTGAGGTTGGGTGAGCAAACGCAGACCCTTTAAAGTAATACTGCGTGGTACCCATGCCATGGGTCCCAAATCTCCAGGTTCAAGGGCATCTTCCTACATCGAAAACATGCCTGGGAAACCCAGAAGATGGTACACCGTGTGATCGGGAAAGGTTTCTAAAACGCACCTCATTTCTCCTCTCCTTGTGCTCGGGTTCGCCATTCCAGCCGCTTCACTAACAATCTCCCTACTTGGAGAATCAGCACCGTTGACCTCCTGTTTCGTACAGGTCGCAATTTGTCCTGAGGATGAACGGGAAGAGGGGGAACCAATGAGAGACTAGCTCTAGGTGTTGGGACAGGCACAGGTCACTCTATTTTCCCATCAGGAAGAAGAATGAACCACAGGCTCAGCCTGCCCCCCGGAACCAGAATAGGGCCTGAAGCAATCCTGCGCTTTTGCGGCCAGCTCCCAAAAAAGCGAGTTGACAAATGGAGCTCAGGGGCACTGCAATTCACAAACCTGCAGAGTTCGAAATGATGACTCTCGTCCACAAATATATTGAGGGAAGGCAACGAAGAGGATTTGAAAGCAAGGCAGAATTGCAGGAAACAGATTTCAGGAGGTAGATTCGACTCGCCTTGAAAGTACATGAAAAGCGGCAAAGCGTTGACAATGATGCCCTTGGCCAAAAAGGGCGTATGCGTTTTTTCCTGAATATATTCAGGAAAAAACGCATACGCCCTTTTTGGCCAACCAAGCAAGCCGGAAAGGCAAATCGGCGCTACAAAGAAGTCTCGCTTGCCAGCGGTCAAAAGAGCCATGCTGAAAAAAGTGTAAAAACCAGAAATGGAGGACAGGCCATGGAGACACGGGAGCCTTGCTACGCTGATGGGCGGGATGGAAATTGCCAACAGCCACTCTGGAGAAGTGTACGCTGCGTCCTGAAACATGGAATAGACACAGCTGAGAGAGCATAGGGCACTTCCACTCATGGGCGTAGAAATCGGGAAACCTAAAAATCAACACGACACAGGCACCCCAAAGTTTAGGGCTGCTCTGTTTCCAAGAACCTCCACTTCGGTACACCTTAAATATCCCAGGAAAGAGAAAAATGGATAAAGAAGTTGTGGTACTTATGCACAATGGAATATCACTCAGCCATGAAATCAGTGTCATAAGGCTAGTAGCAGCATGATGAGTGGATTTAGGGACGATGACTCTAAGTGAAGTAAGTCACACAGAAAAGGACACTTATCCTAAGATATCACTTATAGAGGGAATGTCAACATCGCTACACCTGAACTGAATTCCAAAACAGAACAGAGTCACACATTTAGAAAACACACTATGGCTGCTTAACGGGAAAGGTGAGGTGGGGCGATGCATAAAACAAGGGTTTGAAATTAGCTCAGATACCGTTCCACAAGCCAAATATGTAATAGACAAGACCTACTCCCTGCTCAGTGAACTGGACTCAACACCCCCTATTCACCGCCCAAGAATATATCTGACTAGTAAGAGTCTTTAAACCTATGTATTGATATCTCTCTGGAAGTGAATCAAGAGGGTGTAAAGCGGCATAAACACAGCAGGGAAAAGCAGCTAAAACCCATTATAAAAATAGATTACTTAAAAAAAAAAACCCAGAACACAAAGACAGTGAAAGAGAGAGAAATTCTTACAAAATCCGTTCAGGGGCTCTGATGCAATCTGGATTGACCATATCTAGACCCACAGCTGGATGAGACATAAGGCTGGACACTCTTGGGGCTGAGAGGATTGGTGAGGTTGGGTGAGCAAACGCAGACCCTTTAAAGTAATACTGCGTGGTACCCATGCCATGGGTCCCAAATCTCCAGGTTCAAGGGCATCTTCCTACATCGAAAACATGCCTGGGAAACCCAGAAGATGGTACACCGTGTGATCGGGAAAGGTTTCTAAAACGCACCTCATTTCTCCTCTCCTTGTGCTCGGGTTCGCCATTCCAGCCGCTTCACTAACAATCTCCCTACTTGGAGAATCAGCACCGTTGACCTCCTGTTTCGTAAAGCTCGCAATTTGTCCTGAGGATGAACGGGAAGAGGGGGAACCAATGAGAGACTAGCTCTAGGTGTTGGGACAGGCACAGGTCACTCTATTTTCCCATCAGGAAGAAGAATGAACCACAGGCTCCGCCTGCCCCCCGGAACCAGAATAGGGCCTGAAGCAATCCTGCGCTTTTGCGGCCAGCTCCCAAAAAAGCGAGTTGACAAATGGAGCTCAGGGGCACTGCAATTCACAAACCTGCAGAGTTATAAATGATAACTCTCGTCCACGAATATATTGAGGGAAGGCAACGAAGAGGATTTGAAAGCAAGGCAGAATTGCAGGAAACAGATTTCAGGAGGTCGATTCGACTCGCCTTGAAAGCACATGAAAAGCGGCAAAGCGTTGACAATGATGCCCTTGGCCAAAAAGGGCGTATGCGTTTTTTCCTGAATATATTCAGGAAAAAACGCATACGCCCTTTTTGGCCAACCAAGCAAGCCGGAAAGGCAAATCGGCGCTACAAAGAAGTCTCGCTTGCCAGCGGTCAAAAGAGCCATGCTGAAAAAAGTGTAAAAACCAGAAATGGAGGACAGGCCATGGAGACACGGGAGCCTTGCTACGCTGATGGGCGGGATGGAAATTGCCAACAGCCACTCTGGAGAAGTGTACGCTGCGTCCTGAAACATGGAATAGACACAGCTGAGAGAGCATAGGGCACTTCCACTCATGGGCGTAGAAATCGGGAAACCTAAAATTCAACACGACACAGGCACCCCAAAGTTTAGGGCTGCTCTGTTTCCAAGAACCTCCACTTCAGTACACCTTAAATATCCCAGGAAAGAGAAAAATGGATAAAGAAGTTGTGGTACTTATGCACAATGGAATATCACTCAGCCATGAAATCAGTGTCATAAGGCTAGTAGCAGCATGATGAGTGGATTTAGGGACGATGACTCTAAGTGAAGTAAGTCACACAGAAAAGGACACTTATCCTAAGATATCACTTATAGAGGGAATGTCAACATCGCTACACCTGAACTGAATTCCAAAACAGAACAGAGTCACACATTTAGAAAACACACTATGGCTGCTTAACGGGAAAGGTGAGGTGGGGCAATGCATAAAACAAGGGTTTGAAATTAGCTCACATACCGTTCCACAAGCCAAATATGTAATAGACAAGACCTACTCCCTGCTCAGTGAACTGGACTCAACACCCCCTATTCACCGCCCAAGAATATATCTGACTAGTAAGAGTCTTTAAACCTATGTATTGATATCTCTCTGGAAGTGAATCAAGAGGGTGTAAAGCGGCATAAACACAGCAGGGAAAAGCAGCTAAAACCCATTATAAAAATAGATTACTTAAAAAAAAAACCCCAGAACACAAAGACAGTGAAAGAGAGAGAAATTCTTACAAAATCCGTTCAGGGGCTCTGATGCAATCTGGATTGACCATATCTAGACCCACAGCTGGATGAGACATAAGGCTGGACACTCTTGGGGCTGAGAGGATTGGTGAGGTTGGGTGAGCAAACGCAGACCCTTTAAAGTAATACTGCGTGGTACCCATGCCATGGGTCCCAAATCTCCAGGTTCAAGGGCATCTTCCTACATCGAAAACATGCCTGGGAAACCCAGAAGATGGTACACCGTGTGATCGGGAAAGGTTTCTAAAACGCACCTCATTTCTCCTCTCCTTGTGCTCGGGTTCGCCATTAGAGCCGCTTCACTAACAATCTCCCTACTTGGAGAATCAGCACCGTTGACCTCCTGTTTCGTACAGGTCGCAATTTGTCCTGAGGATGAACGGGAAGAGGGGGAACCAATGAGAGACTAGCTCTAGGTGTTGGGACAGGCACAGGTCACTCTATTTTCCCATCAGGAAGAAGAATGAACCACAGGCTCAGCCTGCCCCCCGGAACCAGAATAGGGCCTGAAGCAATCCTGCGCTTTTGCGGCCAGCTCCCAAAAAAGCGAGTTGACAAATGGAGCTCAGGGGCACTGCAATTCACAAACCTGCAGAGTTCGAAATGATGACTCTCGTCCACAAATATATTGAGGGAAGGCAACGAAGAGGATTTGAAAGCAAGGCAGAATTGCAGGAAACAGATTTCAGGAGGTAGATTCGACTCGCCTTGAAAGTACATGAAAAGCGGCAAAGCGTTGACAATGATGCTCTTGGCCAAAAAGGGCGTATGCGTTTTTTCCTGAATATATTCAGGAAAAAACGCATACGCCCTTTTTGGCCAACCAAGCAAGCTGGAAAGGCAAATCGGCGCTACAAAGAAGTCTCGCTTGCCAGTGGTCAAAAGGGCCATGCTGAAAAAAGTGTAAAAACCAGAAATGCAGGACAGGCCATGGAGACACGGGAGCCTTGCTACGCTGATGGGCGGGATGGAAATTGCCAACAGCCACTCTGGAGAAGTGTACGCTGCGTCCTGAAACATGTAATAGACACAGCTGAGAGAGCATAGGGCACTTCCACTCATGGGCGTAGAAATCGGGAAACCTAAAATTCAACACGACACAGGCACCCCAAAGTTTAGGGCTGCTCTGTTTCCAAGAACCTCCACTTCGGTACACCTTAAATATCCCAGGAAAGAGAAAAATGGATAAAGAAGTTGTGGTACTTATGCACAATGGACTATCACTCAGCCATGAAATCAGTGTCATAAGGCTAGTAGCAGCATGATGAGTGGATTTAGGGACGATGACTCTAAGTGAAGTAAGTCACACAGAAAAGGACACTTATCCTAAGATATCACTTATAGAGGGAATGTCAACATCGCTACACCTGAACTGAATTCCAAAACAGAACAGAGTCACACATTTAGAAAACACACTACGGCTGCTTAACGGGAAAGGTGGGGCGGGGTGATGCATAAAACAAGGGTTTGAAATTAGCTCACATACCGTTCCACAAGCCAAATATGTAATAGACAAGACCTACTCCCTGCTCAGTGAACTGGACTCAACACCCCCTATTCACCACCCAAGAATATATCTGACTAGTAAGAGTCTTTAAACCTATGTATTGATATCTCTCTGGAAGTGAATCAAGAGGGAGTAAAGCGGCACAAACACAGCAGGGAAAAGCAGCTAAACCCCATTTGAAAAATAGATTACTTAAACAAAAACCCCATAAAACAAAGACAGTGAAAGAGAGAGAAATTCTTACAAAATCCATTCAGGGGCTCTGATGCAACCTGGATTGACCATATCTAGACCCACAGCTGGATGAGACATAAGGCTGGACACTCTTGGGGCTGAGAGGATTGGTGAGGTTGGGTGAGCAAACGCAGACCCTTTAAAGTAATACTGCGTGGTACCCATGCCATGGGTCCCAAATCTCCAGGTTCAAGGGCATCTTCCTACATCGAAAACATGCCTGGGAAACCCAGAAGATGGTACACCGTGTGATTGGGAAAGGTTTCTAAAACGCACCTCATTTCTCCTCTCCTTGTGCTCGGGTTCGCCATTCCAGCCGCTTCACTAACAATCTCCCTACTTGGAGAATCAGCACCGTTGACCTCCTGTTTCGTACAGGTCGCAATTTGTCCTGAGGATGAACGGGAAGAGGGGGAACCAATGAGAGACTAGCTCTAGGTGTTGGGACAGGCACAGGTCACTCTATTTTCCCATCAGGAAGAAGAATGAACCACAGGCTCAGCCTGCCCCCCGGAACCAGAATAGGGCCTGAAGCAATCCTGCGCTTTTGCGGCCAGCTCCCAAAAAAGCGAGTTGACAAATGGAGCTCAGGGGCACTGCAATTCACAAACCTGCAGAGTTCGAAATGATGACTCTCGTCCACAAATATATTGAGGGAAGGCAACGAAGAGGATTTGAAAGCAAGGCAGAATTGCAGGAAACAGATTTCAGGAGGTAGATTCGACTCGCCTTGAAAGTACATGAAAAGCGGCAAAGCGTTGACAATGATGCCCTTGGCCAAAAAGGGCGTATGCGTTTTTTCCTGAATATATTCAGGAAAAAACGCATACGCCCTTTTTGGCCAACCAAGCAAGCCGGAAAGGCAAATCGGCGCTACAAAGAAGTCTCGCTTGCCAGCGGTCAAAAGAGCCATGCTGAAAAAAGTGTAAAAACCAGAAATGGAGGACAGGCCATGGAGACACGGGAGCCTTGCTACGCTGATGGGCGGGATGGAAATTGCCAACAGCCACTCTGGAGAAGTGTACGCTGCGTCCTGAAACATGGAATAGACACAGCTGAGAGAGCATAGGGCACTTCCACTCATGGGCGTAGAAATCGGGAAACCTAAAAATCAACACGACACAGGCACCCCAAAGTTTAGGGCTGCTCTGTTTCCAAGAACCTCCACTTCGGTACACCTTAAATATCCCAGGAAAGAGAAAAATGGATAAAGAAGTTGTGGTACTTATGCACAATGGACTATCACTCAGCCATGAAATCAGTGTCATAAGGCTAGTAGCAGCATGATGAGTGGATTTAGGGACGATGACTCTAAGTGAAGTAAGTCACACAGAAAAGGACACTTATCCTAAGATATCACTTATAGAGGGAATGTCAACATCGCTACACCTGAACTGAATTCCAAAACAGAACAGAGTCACACATTTAGAAAACACACTATGGCTGCTGAACGGGAAAGGTGGGGCGGGGTGATGCATAAAACAAGGGTTTGAAATTAGCTCACATACCGTTCCACAAGCCAAATATGTAATAGACAAGACCTACTCCCTGCTCAGTGAACTGGACTCAACACCCCCTATTCACCACCCAAGAATATATCTGACTAGTAAGAGTCTTTAAACCTATGTATTGATATCTCTCTGGAAGTGAATCAAGAGGGAGTAAAGCGGCACAAACACAGCAGGGAAAAGCAGCTAAACCCCATTTGAAAAATAGATTACTTAAACAAAAACCCCATAAAACAAAGACAGTGAAAGAGAGAGAAATTCTTACAAAATCCATTCAGGGGCTCTGATGCAACCTGGATTGACCATACCTAGACCCACAGCTGGATGAGACATAAGGCTGGACACTCTTGGGGCTGAGAGGATTGGTGAGGTTGGGTGAGCAAACGCAGACCCTTTAAAGTAATACTGCGTGGTACCCATGCCATGGGACCCAAATCTCCAGGTTCAAGGGCATCTTCCTACATCGAAAACATGCCTGGGAAACCCAGAAGATGGTACACCGTGTGATCGGGAAAGGTTTCTAAAACGCACCTCATTTCTCCTCTCCTTGTGCTCGGGTTCGCCATTCCAGCCGCTTCACTAACAATCTCCCTACTTGGAGAATCAGCACCGTTGACCTCCTGTTTCGTACAGGTCGCAATTTGTCCTGAGGATGAACGGGAAGAGGGGGAACCAATGAGAGACTAGCTCTAGGTGTTGGGACAGGCACAGGTCACTCTATTTTCCCATCAGGAAGAAGAATGAACCACAGGCTCAGCCTGCCCCCCGGAACCAGAATAGGGCCTGAAGCAATCCTGCGCTTTTGCGGCCAGCTCCCAAAAAAGCGAGTTGACAAATGGAGCTCAGGGGCACTGCAATTCACAAACCTGCAGAGTTCGAAATGATGACTCTCGTCCACAAATATATTGAGTGAAGGCAACGAAGAGGATTTGAAAGCAAGGCAGAATTGCAGGAAACAGATTTCAGGAGGTAGATTCGACTCGCCTTGAAAGCACATGAGGAGCGGCAAAACGTTGACAATGATGCCCTTGGCCAAAAAGGGCGTATGCGTTTTTTCCTGAATATATTCAGGAAAAAACGCATACGCCCTTTTTGGCCAACCAAGCAAGCCGGAAAGGCAAATCGGCGCTACAAAGAAGTCTCGCTTGCCAGCGGTCCAAAGGGCCATGCTGAAAAAAGTGTAAAAACCAGAAATGCAGGACAGGCCATGGAGACATGGGAACCTTGCTACGCTGATGGGCGGGATGGAAATTGCCAACAGCCACTCTGGAGAAGTGTACGCTGCGTCCTGAAACATGTAATAGACACAGCTGAGAGAGCATAGGGCACTTCCACTCATGGGCGTAGAACTCGGGAAACCTAAAAATCAACAAGACACAGGCACCCCAAAGTTTAGGGCTGCTCTGTTTCCAAGAACCTCCACTTCGGTACACCTGAAATATCCCAGGAAAGAGAAAAATGGATAAAGAAGTTGTGGTACTTATGCACAATGGAATATCACTCAGCCATGAAATCAGTGTCATAAGGCTAGTAGCAGCATGATGAGTGGATTTAGGGACGATGACTCTAAGTGAAGTAAGTCACACAGAAAAGGACACTTATCCCAAGATATCACTTATAGAGGGAATGTCAACATCGCTACACCTGAACTGAATTCCAAAACAGAACAGAGTCACACATTTAGAAAACACACTATGGCTGCTTAACGGGAAAGGTGAGGCGGGGCGATGCATAAAACAAGGGTTTGAAATTAGCTCACATACCGTTCCAGAAGCCAAATATGTAATAGACAAGACCTACTCCCTGCTCAGTGAACTAGCCCCAACACCCCCTATTCACCGCCCAGGAATATATCTGACTAGGAAGAGTCTTAAAACCTATGTATCGATATCTCTCTGGAAGTGAATCAAGAGGGTGTAAAGCGGCATAAACACAGCAGGGAAAAGCAGCTAAACCCCATTTGAAAAATAGATTACTTAAAAAAAAAAACCCCAGAAAACAAAGACAGTGAAAGTGAGAGACATTCTTACAAAATCCGTTCAGGGGCTCTGATGCAACCTGGATTGACCACATCTAGACCCACAGCTGGATGAGACATAAGGCTGGACACTCTTGGGGCTGAGAGGATTGGTGAGGTTGGGTGAGCAAACGCAGACCCTTTAAAGTAATAGTGCGTGGTACCCATGCCATGGGTCCCAAATCTCCAGATTCAAGGGCATCTTCCTACATCGAAAACTTGCCTGGGAAACCCAGAAGATGGTACACCGTGTGATCGGGAAAGGTTTCTAAAACGCACCTCATTTCTCCTCTCCTTGTGCTCGGGTTCGCCATTCCAGCCGCTTCACTAACAATCTCCCTACTTGGAGAATCAGCACCGTTGACCTCCTGTTTCGTACAGGTCGCAATTTGTCCTGAGGATTAACAGGAAGAGGGGGAACCAATGAGAGACTAGCTCTAGGTGTTGGGACAGGCACAGGTCACTCTATTTTCCATCAGGAAGAAGAATGAACCACAGGCTCAGCCTGCCCCCCGGAACCAGAATAGGGCCTGAAGCAATCCTGCGCTTTTGCGGCCAGCTCCCAAAAAAGCGAGTTGACAAATGGAGCTCAGGGGCACTGCAATTCACAAACCTGCAGAGTTAGAAATGATGACTCTCGTCCACAAATATATTGAGGGAAGGCAACGAAGAGGATTTGAAAGCAAGGCAGAATTGCAGGAAACAGATTTCAGGAGGTAGATTCGACTCGCCTTGAAAGCACATGAGGAGCGGCAAAACGTTGACAATGATGCCCTTGGCCAAAAAGGGCGTATGCGTTTTTTCCTGAATATATTCAGGAAAAAACGCATACGCCCTTTTTGGCCAACCAAGCAAGCCGGAAAGGCAAATCGGCGCTACAAAGAAGTCTCGCTTGCCAGCGGTCCAAAGGGCCATGCTGAAAAAAGTGTAAAAACCAGAAATGCAGGACAGGCCATGGAGACATGGGAGCCTTGCTACGCTGATGGGCGGGATGGAAATTGCCAACAGCCACTCTGGAGAAGTGTACGCTGCGTCCTGAAACATGTAATAGACACAGCTGAGAGAGCATAGGGCACTTCCACTCATGGGCGTAGAACTCGGGAAACCTAAAAATCAACAAGACACAGGCACCCCAAAGTTTAGGGCTGCTCTGTTTCCAAGAACCTCCACTTCGGTACACCTTAAATATCCCAGGAAAGAGAAAAATGGATAAAGAAGTTGTGGTACTTATGCACAATGGAATATCACTCAGCCATGAAATCAGTGTCATAAGGCTAGTAGCAGCATGATGAGTGGATTTAGGGACGATGACTCTAAGTGAAGTAAGTCACACAGAAAAGGACACTTATCCCAAGATATCACTTATAGAGGGAATGTCAACATCGCTACACCTGAACTGAATTCCAAAACAGAACAGAGTCACACATTTAGAAAACACACTATGGCTGCTTAACGGGAAAGGTGAGGCGGGGCGATGCATAAAACAAGGGTTTGAAATTAGCTCACATACCGTTCCAGAAGCCAAATATGTAATAGACAAGACCTACTCCCTGCTCAGTGAACTAGCCCCAACACCCCCTATTCACCGCCCAGGAATATATCTGACTAGGAAGAGTCTTAAAACCTATGTATCGATATCTCTCTGGAAGTGAATCAAGAGGGTGTAAAGCGGCATAAATACAGCAGGGAAAAGCAGCTAAACCCCATTTGAAAAATAGATTACTTAAAAAAAAAACCCATAAAACAAAGACTGTGAAACAGAGAGGAATTCTTCCAAAATCCGTTCAGGGGCTCTGATGCAACCTGGATTGACCATATCTAGACCCACAGCTGGATGAGACATAAGGCTGGACACTCTTGGGGCTGAGAGGATTGGTGAGGTTGGGTGAGCAAACGCAGACCCTTTAAAGTAATACTGCGTGGTACCCATGCCATGGGTCCCAAATCCCCAGGTTCAAGGGCATCTTCCTACATCGAAAACATGCCTGGGAAACCCAGAAGATGGTACACCGTGTGATCGGGAAAGGTTTCTAAAACGCACCTCATTTCTCCTCTCCTTGTGCTCGGGTTCGCCATTCCAGCCACTTCACTAACAATCTCCCTACTTGGAGAATCAGCACCGTTGACCTCCTGTTTCGTACAGGTCGCAATTTGTCCTGAGGATGAACGGGAAGAGGGGGAACCAATGAGAGACTAGCTCTAGGTGTTGGGACAGGCACAGGTCACTCTATTTTCCCATCAGGAAAAAGAATGAACCACAGGCTCAGCCTGCCCCCCGGAACCAGAATAGGGCCTGAAGCAATCCTGCGCTTTTGCGGCCAGCTCCCAAAAAAGCGAGTTGACAAATGGAGCTCAGGGGCACTGCAATTCACAAACCTGCAGAGTTCGAAATGATGACTCTCGTCCACAAATATATTGAGTAAAGGCAACGAAGAGGATTTGAAAGCAAGGCAGAATTGCAGGAAACAGATTTCAGGAGGTAGATTCGACTCGCCTTGAAAGCACATGAGGAGCGGCAAAACGTTGACAATGATGCCCTTGGCCAAAAAGGGCGTATGCGTTTTTTCCTGAATATATTCAGGAAAAAACGCATACGCCCTTTTTGGCCAACCAAGCAAGCCGGAAAGGCAAATCGGCGCTACAAAGAAGTCTCGCTTGCCAGCGGTCCAAAGGGCCATGCTGAAAAAAGTGTAAAAACCAGAAATGCAGGACAGGCCATGGAGACATGGGAGCCTTGCTACGCTGATGGGCGGGATGGAAATTGCCAACAGCCACTCTGGAGAAGTGTACGCTGCGTCCTGAAACATGTAATAGACACAGCTGAGAGAGCATAGGACACTTCCACTCATGGGCGTAGAACTCGGGAAACCTAAAAATCAACAAGACACAGGCACCCCAAAGTTTAGGGCTGCTCTGTTTCCAAGAACCTCCACTTCGGTACACCTGAAATATCCCAGGAAAGAGAAAAATGGATAAAGAAGTTGTGGTACTTATGCACAATGGAATATCACTCAGCCATGAAATCAGTGTCATAAGGCTAGTAGCAGCATGATGAGTGGATTTAGGGACGATGACTCTAAGTGAAGTAAGTCACACAGAAAAGGACACTTATCCCAAGATATCACTTATAGAGGGAATGTCAACATCGCTACACCTGAACTGAATTCCAAAACAGAACAGAGTCACACATTTAGAAAACACACTATGGCTGCTTAACGGGAAAGGTGAGGCGGGGCGATGCATAAAACAAGGGTTTGAAATTAGCTCACATACCGTTACAGAAGCCAAATATGTAATAGACAAGACCTACTCCCTGCTCAGTGAACTAGACCCAACACCCCCTATCCACCGCCCAAAACTATATCTGACTAGGAAGAGTCTTAAAACCTATGTATTGATGTATTGATATGTATTGATATGTACTGATATCTCTCTGGAAGTGAATCAAGAGGGTGTAAAGCAGCATAAACACAGCAGGGAATAGCAGCTAACCCCATTATAAAAATAGATTACTTAAAAAAAAAGCCATAAAACAAAGACAGTGAAAGAGAGAGAAATTCTTACAAAATCCGTTCAGGGGCTCTGATGCAACCTGGATTGACCATATCTAGACCCACAGCTGGATGAGACATAAGGCTGGACACTCTTGGGGCTGAGAGGATTGGTGAGGTTGGGTGAGCAAACGCAGACCCTTTAAAGTAATAGTGCGTGGTACCCATGCCATGGGTCCCAAATCTCCAGGTTCAAGGGCATCTTCCTACATCGAAAACATGCCTGGGAAACCCAGAAGATGGTACACCGTGTGATCGGGAAAGGTTTCTAAAACGCACCTCATTTCTCCTCTCCTTGTGCTCGGGTTCGCCATTCCAGCCGCTTCACTAACAATCTCCCTACTTGGAGAATCAGCACCGTTGACCTCCTGTTTCGTACAGGTCGCAATTTGTCCTGAGGATGAACGGGAAGAGGGGGAACCAATGAGAGACTAGCTCTAGGTGTTGGGACAGGCACAGGTCACTCTATTTTCCCATCAGGAAGAAGAATGAACCACAGGCTCAGCCTGCCCCCCGGAACCAGAATAGGGCCTGAAGCAATCCTGCGCTTTTGCGGCCAGCTCCCAAAAAAGCGAGTTGACAAATGGAGCTCAGGGGCACTGCAATTCACAAACCTGCAGAGTTCGAAATGATGACTCTCGTCCACAAATATATTGAGTAAAGGCAACGAAGAGGATTTGAAAGCAAGGCAGAATTGCAGGAAACAGATTTCAGGAGGTAGATTCGACTCGCCTTGAAAGCACATGAGGAGCGGCAAAACGTTGACAATGATGCCCTTGGCCAAAAAGGGCGTATGCGTTTTTTCCTGAATATATTCAGGAAAAAACGCATACGCCCTTTTTGGCCAACCAAGCAAGCCGGAAAGGCAAATCGGCGCTACAAAGAAGTCTCGCTTGCCAGCGGTCCAAAGGGCCATGCTGAAAAAAGTGTAAAAACCAGAAATGCAGGACAGGCCATGGAGACATGGGAACCTTGCTACGCTGATGGGCGGGATGGAAATTGCCAACAGCCACTCTGGAGAAGTGTACGCTGCGTCCTGAAACATGGAATAGACACAGCTGAGAGAGCATAGGGCACTTCCACTCATGGGCGTAGAACTCGGGAAACCTAAAAATCAACAAGACACAGGCACCCCAAAGTTTAGGGCTGCTCTGTTTCCAAGAACCTCCACTTCGGTACACCTTAAATATCCCAGGAAAGAGAAAAATGGATAAAGAAGTTGTGGTACTTATGCACAATGGAATATCACTCAGCCATGAAATCAGTGTCATAAGGCTAGTAGCAGCATGATGAGTGGATTTAGGGACGATGACTCTAAGTGAAGTAAGTCACACAGAAAAGGACACTTATCCCAAGATATCACTTATAGAGGGAATGTCAACATCGCTACACCTGAACTGAATTCCAAAACAGAACAGAGTCACACATTTAGAAAACACACTATGGCTGCTTAACGGGAAAGGTGAGGCGGGGCGATGCATAAAACAAGGGTTTGAAATTAGCTCACATACCGTTCCAGAAGCCAAATATGTAATAGACAAGACCTACTCCCTGCTCAGTGAACTAGCCCCAACACCCCCTATTCACCGCCCAGGAATATATCTGACTAGGAAGAGTCTTAAAACCTATGTATCGATATCTCTCTGGAAGTGAATCAAGAGGGTGTAAAGCGGCATAAACACAGCAGGGAAAAGCAGCTAAACCCCATTTGAAAAATAGATTACTTAAAAAAAAAAACCCATAAAACAAAGACTGTGAAAGAGAGAGGAATTCTTCCAAAATCCGTTCAGGGGCTCTGATGCAACCTGGATTGACCATATCTAGACCCACAGCTGGATGAGACATAAGGCTGGACACTCTTGGGGCTGAGAGGATTGGTGAGGTTGGGTGAGCAAACGCAGACCCTTTAAAGTAATAGTGCGTGGTACCCATGCCGTGGGTCCCAAATCTCCAGGTTCAAGGGCATCTTCCTATATCGAAAACATGCCTGGGAAACCCAGAAGATGGTACACCGTGTGATCGGGAAAGGTTTCTAAAACGCACCTCATTTCTCCTCTCCTTGTGCTTGGGTTCGCCATTCCAGCCGCTTCACTAACAATCTCCCTACTTGGAGAATCAGCACCGTTGACCTCCTGTTTCGTACAGGTCGCAATTTGTCCTGAGGATGAACGGGAAGAGGGGGAACCAATGAGAGACTAGCTCTAGGTGTTGGGACAGGCACAGGTCACTCTATTTTCCCATCAGGAAGAAGAATGAACCACAGGCTCAGCCTGCCCCCCGGAACCAGAATAGGGCCTGAAGCAATCCTGCGCTTTTGCGGCCAGCTCCCAAAAAAGCGAGTTGACAAATGGAGCTCAGGGGCACTGCAATTCACAAACCTGCAGAGTTCGAAATGATGACTCTCGTCCACAAATATATTGAGGGAAGGCAACGAAGAGGATTTGAAAGCAAGGCAGAATTGCAGGAAACAGATTTCAGGAGGTAGATTCGACTCGCCTTGAAAGCACATGAGGAGCGGCAAAACGTTGACAATGATGCCCTTGGCCAAGAAGGGCGTATGCGTTTTTTCCTGAATATATTCAGGAAAAAACGCATACGCCCTTTTTGGCCAACCAAGCAAGCCGGAAAGGCAAATCGGCGCTACAAAGAAGTCTCGCTTGCCAGCGGTCCAAAGGGCCATGCTGAAAAAAGTGTAAAAACCAGAAATGCAGGACAGGCCATGGAGACATGGGAGCCTTGCTACGCTGATGGGCGGGATGGAAATTGCCAACAGCCACTCTGGAGAAGTGTACGCTGCGTCCTGAAACATGTAATAGACACAGCTGAGAGAGCATAGGGCACTTCCACTCATGGGCGTAGAACTCGGGAAACCTAAAAATCAACAAGACACAGGCACCCCAAAGTTTAGGGCTGCTCTGTTTCCAAGAACCTCCACTTCGGTACACCTTAAATATCCCAGGAAAGAGAAAAATGGATAAAGAAGTTGTGGTACTTATGCACAATGGAATATCACTCAGCCATGAAATCAGTGTCATAAGGCTAGTAGCAGCATGATGAGTGGATTTAGGGACGATGACTCTAAGTGAAGTAAGTCACACAAAAAAGGACACTTATCCCAAGATATCACTTATAGAGGGAATGTCAACATCGCTACACCTGAACTGAATTCCAAAACAGAACAGAGTCACACATTTAGAAAACACACTATGGCTGCTTAACGGGAAAGGTGAGGCGGGGCGATGCATAAAACAAGGGTTTGAAATTAGCTCACATACCGTTCCAGAAGCCAAATATGTAATAGACAAGACCTACTCCCTGCTCAGTGAACTAGACCCAACACCCCCTATTCACCGCCCAAAAATATATCTGACTAGGAAGAGTCTTAAAACCTATGTATTGATGTATTGATATGTATTGATATGTACTGATATCTCTCTGGAAGTGAATCAAGAGGGTGTAAAGCGGCATAAACACAGCAGGAAAAAGCAGCTAAACCCCATTATAAAAATAGATTACTTAAAAAAAAAAGCCATAAAACAAAGACAGTGAAAGAGAGAGAAATTCTTACAAAATCCGTTCAGGGGCTCTGATGCAACCTGGATTGACCACATCTAGACCCACAGCTGGATGAGACATAAGGCTGGACACTCTTGGGGCTGAGAGGATTGGTGAGGTTGGGTGAGCAAACGCAGACCCTTTAAAGTAATACTGCGTGGTACCCATGCCATGGGTCCCAAATCTCCAGGTTCAAGGGCATCTTCCTACATCGAAAACATGCCTGGGAAACCCAGAAGATGGTACACCGTGTGATCGGGAAAGGTTTCTAAAACGCACCTCATTTCTCCTCTCCTTGTGCTCGGGTTCGCCATTCCAGCCGCTTCACTAACAATCTCCCTACTTGGAGAATCAGCACCGTTGACCTCCTGTTTCGTACAGGTCGCAATTTGTCCTGAGGATGAACGGGAAGAGGGGGAACCAATGAGAGACTAGCTCTAGGTGTTGGGACAGGCACAGGTCACTCTATTTTCCCATCAGGAAGAAGAATGAACCACAGGCTCAGCCTGCCCCCCGGAACCAGAATAGGGCCTGAAGCAATCCTGCGCTTTTGCGGCCAGCTCCCAAAAAAGCGAGTTGACAAATGGAGCTCAGGGGCATTGCAATTCACAAACCTGCAGAGTTCGAAATGATGACTCTCGTCCACAAATATATTGAGGGAAGGCAACGAAGAGGATTTGAAAGCAAGGCAGAATTGCAGGAAACAGATTTCAGGAGGTAGATTCGACTCGCCTTGAAAGCACATGAGGAGCGGCAAAACGTTGACAATGATGCCCTTGGCCAAAAAGGGCGTATGCGTTTTTTCCTGAATATATTCAGGAAAAAACGCATACGCCCTTTTTGGCCAACCAAGCAAGCCGGAAAGGCAAATCGGCGCTACAAAGAAGTCTCGCTTGCCAGCGGTCCAAAGGGCCATGCTGAAAAAAGTGTAAAAACCAGAAATGCAGGACAGGCCATGGAGACATGGGAGCCTTGCTACGCTGATGGGCGGGATGGAAATTGCCAACAGCCACTCTGGAGAAGTGTACGCTGCGTCCTGAAACATGGAATAGACACAGCTGAGAGAGCATAGGGCACTTCCACTCATGGGCGTAGAACTCGGGAAACCTAAAAATCAACAAGACACAGGCACCCCAAAGTTTAGGGCTGCTCTGTTTCCAAGAACCTCCACTTCGGTACACCTTAAATATCCCAGGAAAGAGAAAAATGGATAAAGAAGTTGTGGTACTTATGCACAATGGAATATCACTCAGCCATGAAATCAGTGTCATAAGGCTAGTAGCAGCATGATGAGTGGATTTAGGGACGATGACTCTAAGTGAAGTAAGTCACACAGAAAAGGACACTTATCCCAAGATATCACTTATAGAGGGAATGTCAACATCGCTACACCTGAACTGAATTCCAAAACAGAACAGAGTCACACATTTAGAAAACACACTATGGCTGCTTAACGGGAAAGGTGAGGCGGGGCGATGCATAAAACAAGGGTTTGAAATTAGCTCACATACCGTTCCAGAAGCCAAATATGTAATAGACAAGACCTACTCCCTGCTCAGTGAAATAGACCCAACACCCCCTATTCACCGCCCAGGAATATATCTGACTAGGAAGAGTCTTAAAACCTATGTATCGATATCTCTCTGGAAGTGAATCAAGAGGGTGTAAAGCGGCATAAACACAGCAGGGAAAAGCAGCTAAACCCCATTTGAAAAATAGATTACTTAAAAAAAAAAAACCCATAAAACAAAGACTGTGAAAGAGAGAGGAATTCTTCCAAAATCCGTTCAGGGGCTCTGATGCAACCTGGATTGACCATATCTAGACCCACAGCTGGATGAGACATAAGGCTGGACACTCTTGGGGCTGAGAGGATTGGTGAGGTTGGGTGAGCAAACGCAGACCCTTTATAGTAATACTGCGTGGTACCCATGCCATGGGTCCCAAATCCCCAGGTTCAAGGGCATCTTCCTACATCGAAAACATGCCTGGGAAACCCAGAAGATGGCACACCGTGTGATCGGGAAAGGTTTCTAAAACGCACCTCATTTCTCCTCTCCTTGTGCTCGGGTTCGCCATTCCAGCCACTTCACTAACAATCTCCCTACTTGGAGAATCAGCACCGTTGACCTCCTGTTTCGTACAGGTCGCAATTTGTCCTGAGGATGAACGGGAAGAGGGGGAACCAATGAGAGACTAGCTCTAGGTGTTGGGACAGGCACAGGTCACTCTATTTTCCCATCAGGAAGAAGAATGAACCACAGGCTCAGCCTGCCCCCCGGAACCAGAATAGGGCCTGAAGCAATCCTGCGCTTTTGCGGCCAGCTCCCAAAAAAGCGAGTTGACAAATGGAGCTCAGGGGCACTGCAATTCACAAACCTGCAGAGTTCTAAATGATGACTCTCGTCCACAAATATATTGAGGGAAGGCAACGAAGAGGATTTGAAAGCAAGGCAGAATTGCAGGAAACAGATTTCAGGAGGTAGATTCGACTCGCCTTGAAAGCACATGAGGAGCGGCAAAGCGTTGACAATGATGCCCTTGGCCAAAAAGGGCGTATGCGTTTTTTCCTGAATATATTCAGGAAAAAACGCATACGCCCTTTTTGGCCAACCAAGCAAGCCGGAAAGGCAAATCGGCGCTACAAAGAAGTCTCGCTTGCCAGCGGTCAAAAGGGCCATGCTGAAAAAAGTGTAAAATCCAGAAATGCAGGACAGGCCATGGAGACATGGGAGCCTTGCTACTCTGATCGGCGGGATGGAAATTGCCAACAGCCACGCTGGAGAAGTGTACGCTGCGTCCTGAAACATGTAATAGACACAGCTGAGAGAGCATAGGGCACTTCCACTCATGGGCGTAGAAATCGGGAAACCTAAAAATCAACAAGACACAGGCACCCCAAACTTTAGGGCTGCTCTGTTTCCAAGAACCTCCACTTCGGTACACCTGAAATATCCCAGGAAAGAGAAAAATGGATAAAGAAGTTGTGTTACTTATGCACAATGGAATATCACTCAGCCATGAAATCAGTGTCATAAGGCTAGTAGCAGCATGATGAGTGGATTTAGGGACGATGACTCTAAGTGAAGTAAGTCACACAGAAAAGGACACTTATCCTAAGATATCACTTATAGAGGGAATGTCAACATCGCTACACCTGAACTGAATTCCAAAACAGAACAGAGTCACACATTTAGAAAACACACTATGGCTGCTTAACGGGAAAGGTGAGGTGGGGTGATGCATAAAACAAGGGTTTGAAATTGGCTCAGATACCATTCCACAAGCCAAATATGTAATAGACAAGACCTACTCCCTGCTCAGTGAACTGGACTCAACACCCCCTATTCACCGCCCAAGAATATATCTGACTAGGAAGAGTCTTAAAACCTATGTATTGATATCTCTCTGGAAGTGAATCAAGAGGGTGTAACGTGGCATAAGCACAGCAGGGAAAAGCAGCTAAACCCCATTTTAAAAATAGATTACTTAAAAAAAAAACCCCAGAAAACAAAGACAGTGAAAGAGAGAGAAATTCTTCCAAAATCCGTTCAGGGGCTCTGATGCAACCTGGATTGACCATATCTAGACCCACAGCTGGATGAGACATAAGGCTGGACACTCTTGGGGCTGAGAGGATTGGCGAGGTTGGGTGAGCAAACGCAGACCCTTTAAAGTAATAGTGCGTGGTACCCATGCCGTGGGTCCCAAATCTCCAGGTTCAAGGGCATCTTCCTACATCGAAAACATGCCTGGGAAACCCAGAAGATGGTACACCGTGTGATCGGGAAAGGTTTCTAAAACGCACCTCATTTCTCCTCTCCTTGTGCTCGGGTTCGCCGTTCGAGCCACTTCACTAACAATCTCCCTACTTGGAGAATCAGCACCTTTGACCTCCTGTTTCGTACAGGTCGCAATTTGTCCTGAGGATGAACGGGAAGAGGGGGAACCAATGAGAGACTAGCTCTAGGTGTTGGGACAGGCACAGGTCACTCTATTTTCCCATCAGGAAGAAGAATGAACCACAGGCTCAGCCTGCCCCCCGGAACCAGAATAGGGCCTGAAGCAATCCTGCGCTTTTGCGGCCAGCTCCCAAAAAAGCGAGTTGACAAATGGAGCTCAGGGGCACTGCAATTCACAAACCTGCAGAGTTCGAAATGATGACTCTCGTCCACAAATATATTGAGGGAAGGCAACGAAGAGGATTTGAAAGCAAGGCAGAATTGCAGGAAACAGATTTCAGGAGGTAGATTCGACTCGCCTTGAAAGCACATGAGGAGCGGCAAAACGTTGACAATGATGCCCTTGGCCAAAAAGGGCGTATGCGTTTTTTCCTGAATATATTAAGGAAAAAACGCATACGCCCTTTTTGGCCAACCAAGCAAGCCGGAAAGGCAAATCGGCGCTACAAAGAAGTCTCGCTTGCCAGCGGTCCAAAGGGCCATGCTGAAAAAAGTGTAAAAACCAGAAATGCAGGACAGGCCATGGAGACATGGGAGCCTTGCTACGCTGATGGGCGGGATGGAAATTGCCAACAGCCACTCTGGAGAAGTGTACGCTGCATCCTGAAACATGTAATAGACACAGCTGAGAGAGCATAGGGCACTTCCACTCATGGGCGTAGAACTCGGGAAACCTAAAAATCAACAAGACACAGGCACCCCAAAGTTTAGGGCTGCTCTGTTTCCAAGAACCTCCACTTCGGTACACCTTAAATATCCCCGGAAAGAGAAAAATGTATAAAGAAGTTGTGGTACTTATGCACAATGGAATATCACTCAGCCATGAAATCAGTGTCATAAGGCTAGTAGCAGCATGATGAGTGGATTTAGGGACGATGACTCTAAGTGAAGTAAGTCACACAGAAAAGGACACTTATCCCAAGATATCACTTATAGAGGGAATGTCAACATCGCTACACCTGAACTGAATTCCAAAACAGAACAGAGTCACACATTTAGAAAACACACTATGGCTGCTTAACGGGAAAGGTGAGGTGGGGCGATGCATAAAACAAGGGTTTGAAATTAGCTCAGATACCGTTCCACAAGCCAAATATGTAATAGACAAGACCTACTCCCTGCTCAGTGAACTGGATTCAACACCCCCTATTCACCGCCCAAGAATATATCTGACTAGGAAGAGTCTTAAAACCTATGTATTGATATCTCTCTGGAAGTGAATCAAGAGGGTGTAAAGCGGCAGAAACACAGCAGGGAAAAGCAGCTAAACCCCATTTGAAAAATAGATTACTTAAAAAAAAAAACCCATAAAACAAAGACAGTGAAAGAGAAATTCTTCCAAAATCCGTTCAGGGGCTCTGATGCAACCTGGATTGACCATATCTAGACCCACAGCTGGATGAGACATAAGGCTGGACACTCTTGGGGCTGAGAGGATTGGTGAGGTTGGGTGAGCAAACGCAGACCCTTTAAAGTAATAGTGCGTGGTACCCATGCCGTGGGTCCCAAATCTCCAGGTTCAAGGGCATCTTCCTACATCGAAAACATGCCTGGGAAACCCAGAAGATGGTACACCGTGTGATCGGGAAAGGTTTCTAAAACGCACCTCATTTCTCCTCTCCTTGTGCTCGGGTTCGCCATTCCAGCCGCTTCACTAACAATCTCCCTACTTGGAGAATCAGCACCGTTGACCTCCTGTTTCGTACAGGTCGCAATTTGTCCTGAGGATGAACGGGAAGAGGGGGAACCAATGAGAGACTAGCTCTAGGTGTTGGGACAGGCACAGGTCACTCTATTTTCCCATCAGGAAGAAGAATGAACCACAGGCTCAGCCTGCCCCCCGGAACCAGAATAGGGCCTGAAGCAATCCTGCGCTTTTGCGGCCAGCTCCCAAAAAAGCGAGTTGACAAATGGAGCTCAGGGGCACTGCAATTCACAAACCTGCAGAGTTCGAAATGATAACTCTCGTCCACAAATATATTGAGGGAAGGCAACGAAGAGGATTTGAAAGCAAGGCAGAATTTCAGGAAACAGATTTCAGGAGGTCGATTCGACTCGCCTTGAAAGCACATGAAAAGCGGTAAAGCGTTGACAATGATGCCCTTGGCCAAAAAGGGCGTATGCGTTTTTTCCTGAATATATTCAGGAAGAAACGCATACGCCCTTTTTGGCCAACCAAGCAAGCCGGAAAGGCAAATCAGCGCTACAAAGAAGTCTCGCTTGCCAGCGGTCAAAAGGGCCATGCTGAAAAAAGTGTAAAATCCAGAAATGCAGGACAGGCCATGGAGACATGGGAGCCTTGCTACTCTGATGGGCGGGATGGAAATTGCCAACAGCCACGCTGGAGAAGTGAACGCTGCGTCCTGAAACATGTAATAGACACAGCTGAGAGAGCATAGGGCACTTCCACTCATGGGCGTAGAAATCGGGAAACCTAAAAATCAACAAGACACAGGCACCCCAAACTTTAGGGCTGCTCTGTTTCCAAGAACCTCCACTTCGGTACACCTGAAATATCCCAGGAAAGAGAAAAATGGATAAAGAAGTTGTGTTACTTATGCACAATGGAATATCACTCAGCCATGAAATCAGTGTCATAAGGCTAGTAGCAGCATGATGAGTGGATTTAGGGACGATGACTCTAAGTGAAGTAAGTCACACAGAAAAGGACACTTATCCTAAGATATCACTTATAGAGGGAATGTCAACATCGCTACACCTGAACTGAATTCCAAAACAGAACAGAGTCACACATTTAGAAAACACACTATGGCTGCTTAACGGGAAAGGTGAGGTGGGGTGATGCATAAAACAAGGGTTTGAAATTGGCTCAGATACCATTCCACAAGCCAAATATGTAATAGACAAGACCTACTCCCTGCTCAGTGAACTGGACTCAACACCCCCTATTCACCGCCCAAGAATATATCTGACTAGGAAGAGTCTTAAAACCTATGTATTGATATCTCTCTGGAAGTGAATCAAGAGGGTGTAACGTGGCATAAGCACAGCAGGGAAAAGCAGCTAAACCCCATTTTAAAAATAGATTACTTAAAAAAAAATCCCCAGAAAACAAAGACAGTGAAAGAGAGAGAAATTCTTCCAAAATCCGTTCAGGGGCTCTGATGCAACCTCGATTGACCATATCTAGACCCACAGCTGGATGAGACATAAGGCTGGACACTCTTGGGGCTGAGAGGATTGGCGAGGTTGGGTGAGCAAACGCAGACCCTTTAAAGTAATAGTGCGTGGTACCCATGCCGTGGGTCCCAAATCTCCAGGTTCAAGGGCATCTTCCTACATCGAAAACATGCCTGGGAAACCCAGAAGATGGTACACCGTGTGATCGGGAAAGGTTTCTAAAACGCACCTCATTTCTCCTCTCCTTGTGCTCGGGTTCGCCGTTCGAGCCGCTTCACTAACAATCTCCCTACTTGGAGAATCAGCACCGTTGACCTCCTGTTTCGTACAGGTCGCAATTTGTCCTGAGGATGAACGGGAAGAGGGGGAACCAATGAGAGACTAGCTCTAGGTGTTGGGACAGGCACAGGTCACTCTATTTTCCCATCAGGAAGAAGAATGAACCACAGGCTCAGCCTGCCCCCCGGAACCAGAATAGGGCCTGAAGCAATCCTGCGCTTTTGCGGCCAGCTCCCAAAAAAGCGAGTTGACAAATGGAGCTCAGGGGCACTGCAATTCACAAACCTGCAGAGTTCGAAATGATGACTCTCGTCCACAAATATATTGAGGGAAGGCAACGAAGAGGATTTGAAAGCAAGGCAGAATTGCAGGAAACAGATTTCAGGAGGTAGATTCGACTCGCCTTGAAAGCACATGAGGAGCGGCAAAACGTTGACAATGATGCCCTTGGCCAAAAAGGGCGTATGCGTTTTTTCCTGAATATATTCAGGAAAAAACGCATACGCCCTTTTTGGCCAACCAAGCAAGCCGGAAAGGCAAATCGGCGCTACAAAGAAGTCTCGCTTGCCAGCGGTCCAAAGGGCCATGCTGAAAAAAGTGTAAAAACCAGAAATGCAGGACAGGCCATGGAGACATGGGAGCCTTGCTACGCTGATGGGCGGGATGGAAATTGCCAACAGCCACTCTGGAGAAGTGTACGCTGCATCCTGAAACATGTAATAGACACAGCTGAGAGAGCATAGGGCACTTCCACTCATGGGCGTAGAAATCGGGAAACCTAAAAATCAACAAGACACAGGCACCCCAAAGTGTAGGGCTGCTCTGTTTCTAAGAACCTCCACTTTGGTACACCTGAAATATCGCAGGAAAGAGAAAAATGGATAAAGAAGTTGTGGTACTTATGCACAATGGAATATCACTCAGCCATGAAATCAGTGTCATAAGGCTAGTAGCAGCATGATGAGTGGATTTAGGGACGATGACTCTAAGTGAAGTAAGTCACACAGAAAAGGACACTTATCCTAAGATATCACTTATAGAGGGAATGTCAACATCGCTACACCTGAACTGAATTCCAAAACAGAACAGAGTCACACATTTAGAAAACACACTATGGCTGCTTAACGGGAAAGGTGAGGTGGGGCGATGCATAAAACAAGGGTTTAAAATTAGCTCACATACCGTTCCACAAGCCAAATATGTAATAGACAAGACCTACTCCCTGCTCAGTGAACTGGACTCAACACCCCCTATTCACCGCCCAAGAATATATCTGACTAGGAAGAGTCTTAAAACCTATGTATTGATATCTCTCTGGAAGTGAATCAAGAGGGTGTAAAGCGGCAGAAACACAGCAGGGAAAAGCAGCTAAACCCCATTTTAAAAATAGATTACTTAAAAAAAAAACCCCATAAAACAAAGACAGTGAAAGAGAGAGAAATTCTTCCAAAATCCGTTCAGGGGCTCTGATGCAACCTGGATTGACCATATCTAGACCCACAGCTGGATGAGACATAAGGCTGGACACTCTTGGGGCTGAGAGGATTGGTGAGGTTGGGTGAGCAAACACAGACCCTTTAAAGTAATAGCGCGTGGTACCCATGCCGTGGGTCCCAAATCTCCAGGTTCAAGGGCATCTTCCTACATCGAAAACATGCCTGGGAAACCCAGAAGATGGTATACCGTGTGATCGGGAAAGGTTTCTAAAACGCACCTCATTTCTCCTCTCCTTGTGCTCAGGTTCGCCATTCCAGCCGCTTCACTAACAATCTCCCTACTTGGAGAATCAGCACCGTTGACCTCCTGTTTCGTACAGGTCGCAATTTGTCCTGAGGATGAACGGGAAGAGGGGGAACCAATGAGAGACTAGCTCTAGGTGTTGGGACAGGCACAGGTCACTCTATTTTCCCATCAGGAAGAAGAATGAACCACAGGCTCAGCCTGCCCCCCGGAACCAGAATAGGGCCTGAAGCAATCCTGCGCTTTTGCGGCCAGCTCCCAAAAAAGCGAGTTGACAAATGGAGCTCAGGGGCACTGCAATTCACAAACCTGCAGATTTATAAATGATAACTCTCGTCCACAAATATATTGAGGGAAGGCAACGAAGAGGATTTGAAAGCAAGGCAGAATTGCAGGAAACAGATTTCAGGAGGTAGATTCGACTCGCCTTGAAAGCACATGAGGAGCGGCAAAGCGTTGACAATGATGCCCTTGGCCAAAAAGGGCGTATGCGTTTTTTCCTGAATATATTCAGGAAAAAACGCATACGCCCTTTTTGGCCAACCAAGCAAGCCGGAAAGGCAAATCGGCGCTACAAAGAAGTCTCGCTTGCCAGCGGTCCAAAGGGCCATGCTGAAAAAAGTGTAAAAACCAGAAATGCAGGACAGGCCATAGAGACATGGGAGCCTTGCTACGCTGATGGGCGGGATGGAAATTGCCAACAGCCACTCTGGAGAAGTGTACGCTGCATCCTGAAACATGTAATAGACACAGCTGAGAGAGCATAGGGCACTTCCACTCATGGGCGTAGAACTCGGGAAACCTAAAAATCAACAAGACACAGGCACCCCAAAGTTTAGGGCTGCTCTGTTTCCAAGAACCTCCTCTTTGGTACACCTGAAATATCGCAGGAAAGAGAAAAATGGATAAAGAAGTTGTGGTACTTATGCACAATGGAATATCACTCAGCCATGAAATCAGTGTCATAAGGCTAGTAGCAGCATGATGAGTGGATTTAGGGACGATGACTCTAAGTGAAGTAAGTCACACAGAAAAGGACACTTATCCCAAGATATCACTTATAGAGGGAATGTCAACATCGCTACACCTGAACTGAATTCCAAAACAGAACAGAGTCACACATTTAGAAAACACACTATGGCTGCTTAACGGGAAAGGTGAGGTGGGGCGATGCATAAAACAAGGGTTTGAAATTAGCTCAGATACCGTTCCACAAGCCAAATATGTAATAGACAAGACCTACTCCCTGCTCAGTGAACTGGACTCAACACCCCCTATTCACCGCCCAAGAATATATCTGACTAGGAACAGTCTTAAAACCTATGTATTGATATCTCTCTGGAAGTGAATCAAGAGGGTGTAAAGCGGCATAAACACAGCAGGGAAAAGCAGCTAAACCCCATTTGAAAAATAGATTACTTAAAAAAGAAAAACCCCATAAAACAAAGACAGTGAAAGAGAGAGAAATTCTTCCAAAATCCGTTCAGGGGCTCTGATGCAACCTGGATTGACCATATCTAGACCCACAGCTGGATGAGACATAAGGCTGGACACTCTTGGGGCTGAGAGGATTGGTGAGGTTGGGTGAGCAAACGCAGACCCTTTAAAGTAATAGTGCGTGGTACCCATGCCGTGGGTCCCAAATCTCCAGGTTCAAGGGCATCTTCCTACATCGAAAACATGCCTGGGAAACCCAGAAGATGGTACACCGTGTGATCGGGAAAGGTTTCTAAAACGCACCTCATTTCTCCTCTCCTTGTGCTCGGGTTCGCCATTCCAGCCGCTTCACTAACAATCTCCCTACTTGGAGAATCAGCACCGTTGACCTCCTGTTTCGTACAGGTCGCAATTTGTCCTGAGGATGAACGGGAAGAGGGGGAACCAATGAGAGACTAGCTCTAGGTGTTGGGACAGGCACAGGTCACTCTATTTTCCCATCAGGAAGAAGAATGAACCACAGGCTCAGCCTGCCCCCCGGAACCAGAATAGGGCCTGAAGCAATCCTGCGCTTTTGCGGCCAGCTCCCAAAAAAGCGAGTTGACAAATGGAGCTCAGGGGCACTGCAATTCACAAACCTGCAGAGTTCTAAATGATGACTCTCGTCCACAAATATATTGAGGGAAGGCAACGAAGAGGATTTGAAAGCAAGGCAGAATTGCAGGAAACAGATTTCAGGAGGTCGATTCGACTCGCCTTGAAAGCACATGAGGAGCGGCAAAGCGTTGACAATGATGCCCTTGGCCAAAAAGGGCGTATGCGTTTTTTCCTGAATATATTCAGGAAAAAACGCATACGCCCTTTTTGGCCAACCAAGCAAGCTGGAAAGGCAAATCGGCGCTACAAAGAAGTCTCGCTTGCCAGCGGTCAAAAGGGCCATGCTGAAAAAAGTGTAAAAACCAGAAATGCAGGACAGGCCATGGAGACATGGGAGCCTTGCTATGCTGATGGGCGGGATGGAAATTGCCAACAGCCACTCTGGAGAAGTGTACGCTGCGTCCTGAAACATGTAATAGACACAGCTGAGAGAGCATAGGGCACTTCCACTCATGGGCATAGAAATCGGGAAACCTAAAAATCAACAAGACACAGGCACCCCAAAGTTTAGGGCTGCTCTGTTTCCAAGAACCTCCACTTTGGTACACCTGAAATATCGCAGGAAAGAGAAAAATGGATAAAGAAGTTGTGGTACTTATGCACAATGGAATATCACTCAGCCATGAAATCAGTGTCATAAGGCTAGTAGCAGCATGATGAGTGGATTTAGGGACGATGACTCTAAGTGAAGTAAGTCACACAGAAAATGACACTTATCCTAAGATATCACTTATAGAGGGAATGTCAACATCGCTACACCTGAACTGAATTCCAAAACAGAACAGAGTCACACATTTAGAAAACACACTATGGCTGCTTAACGGGAAAGGTGAGGTGGGGTGATGCATAAAACAAGGGTTTGAAATTGGCTCAGATACCGTTCCACAAGCCAAATATGTAATAGACAAGACCTACTCCCTGCTCAGTGAACTGGACTCAACACCCCCTATTCACCGCCCAAGAATATATCTGACTAGGAAGAGTCTTAAAACCTATGTATTGATATCTCTCTGGAAGTGAATCAAGAGGGTGTAACGTGGCATAAACACAGCAGGGAAAAGCAGCTAAACCCCATTTGAAAAATAGATTACTTAAAAAAAAAAAAACCCATAAAACAAAGACAGTGAAAGAGAGAGAAATTCTTCCAAAATCCGTTCAGGGGCTCTGATGCAACCTGGATTGACCATATCTAGACCCACAGCTGGATGAGACATAAGGCTGGACACTCTTGGGGCTGAGAGGATTGGTGAGGTTGGGTGAGCAAACGCAGACCCTTTAAAGTAATAGTGCGTGGTACCCATGCCGTGGGTCCCAAATCTCCAGGTTCAAGGGCATCTTCCTACATCGAAAACATGCCTGGGAAACCCAGAAGATGGTACACCGTGTGATCGGGAAAGGTTTCTAAAACGCACCTGATTTCTCCTCTCCTTGTGCTCTGGTTCGCCGTTCGAGCCGCTTCACTAACAATCTCCCTACTTGGAGAATCAGCACCGTTGACCTCCTGTTTCGTACAGGTCGCAATTTGTCCTGAGGATGAACGGGAAGAGGGGGAACCAATGAGAGACTAGCTCTAGGTGTTGGGACAGGCACAGGTCACTCTATTTTCCCATCAGGAAGAAGAATGAACCACAGGCTCAGCCTGCCCCCCGGAACCAGAATAGGGCCTGAAGCAATCCTGCGCTTTTGCGGCCAGCTCCCAAAAAAGCGAGTTGACAAATGGAGCTCAGGGGCACTGCAATTCACAAACCTGCAGAGTTATAAATGATAACTCTCGTCCACAAATATATTGAGGGAAGGCAACGAAGAGGATTTGAAAGCAAGGCAGAATTGCAGGAAACAGATTTCAGGAGGTAGATTCGACTCGCCTTGAAAGCACATGAAAAGCGGCAAAGCGCTGACAATGATGCCCTTGGCCAAAAAGGGCGTATGCGTTTTTTCCTGAATATATTCAGGAAAAAACGCATACGCCCTTTTTGGCCAACCAAGCAAGCCGGAAAGGCAAATCGGCGCTACAAAGAAGTCTCGCTTGCCAGCGGTCAAAAGGGCCATGCTGAAAAAAGTGTAAAATCCAGAAATGCAGGACAGGCCATGGAGACATGGGAGCCTTGCTACTCTGATGGGCGGGACGGAAATTGCCAACAGCCACGCTGGAGAAGTGTACGCTGCGTCCTGAAACATGTAATAGACACAGCTGAGAGAGCATAGGGCACTTCCACTCATGGGCGTAGAAATCGGGAAACCTAAAAATCAACAAGACACAGGCACCCCAAAGTTTAGGGCTGCTCTGTTTCCAAGAACCTCCACTTCGGTACACCTGAAATATCCCAGGAAAGAGAAAAATGGATAAAGAAGTTGTGTTACTTATGCACAATGGAATATCACTCAGCCATGAAATCAGTGTCATAAGGCTAGTAGCAGCATGATGAGTGGATTTAGGGACGATGACTCTAAGTGAAGTAAGTCACACAGAAAAGGACACTTATCCTAAGATATCACTTATAGAGGGAATGTCAAAATCGCTACACCTGAACTGAATTCCAAAACAGAACAGAGTCACACATTTAGAAAACACACTATGGCTGCTTAACGGGAAAGGTGAGGTGGGGTGATGCATAAAACAGGGGTTTGAAATTGGCTCAGATACCGTTCCACAAGCCAAATATGTAATAGACAAGACCTACTCCCTGCTCAGTGAACTGGACTCAACACCCCCTATTCACCGCCCAAGAATATATCTGACTAGGAACAGTCTTAAAACCTATGTATTGATATCTCTCTGGAAGTGAATCAAGAGGGTGTAAAGCGGCATAAACACAGCAGGGAAGAGCAGCTAAACCCCATTTGAAAAATAGATTACTTAAAAAAAAAAACCCATAAAACAAAGACAGTGAAAGAGAGAGAAATTCTTACAAAATCCGTTCAGGGGCTCTGATGCAACCTGGATTGACCATATCTAGACCCACAGCTGGATGAGACATAAGGCTGGACACTCTTGGGGCTGAGAGGATTGGTGAGGTTGGGTGAGCAGACGCAGACCCTTTAAAGTAATAGTGCGTGGTACCCATGCCGTGGGTCCCAAATCTCCAGGTTCAAGGGCATCTTCCTACATCGAAAACATGCCTGGGAAACCCAGAAGATGGTACACCGTGTGATCGGGAAAGGTTTCTAAAACGCACCTCATTTCTCCTCTCCTTGTGCTCGGGTTCGCCGTTCGAGCCGCTTCACAAACAATCTCCCTACTTGGAGAATCAGCACCGTTGACCTCCTGTTTCGTACAGGTCGCAAATTGTCCTGAGGATGAACGGGAAGAGGGGGAACCAATGAGAGACTAGCTCTAGGTGTTGGGACAGGCACAGGTCACTCTATTTTCCCATCAGGAAGAAGAATGAACCACAGGCTCAGCCTGCCCCCCGGAACCAGAATAGGGCCTGAAGCAATCCTGCGCTTTTGCGGCCAGCTCCCAAAAAAGCGAGTTGACAAATGGAGCTCAGGGGCACTGCAATTCACAAACCTGCAGAGTTCGAAATGATGACTCTCGTCCACAAATATATTGAGGGAAGGCAACGAAGAGGATTTGAAAGCAAGGCAGAATTGCAGGAAACAGATTTCAGGAGGTAGATTCGACTCGCCTTGAAAGCACATGAGGAGCGGCAAAACGTTGACAATGATGCCCTTGGCCAAAAAGGGCGTATGCGTTTTTTCCTGAAAAAACGCATACGCCCTTTTTGGCCAACCAAGCAAGCCGGAAAGGCAAATCGGCGCTACAAAGAAGTCTCGCTTGCCAGCGGTCCAAAGGGCCATGCTGAAAAAAGTGTAAAAACCAGAAATGCAGGACAGGCCATGGAGACATGGGAGCCTTGCTACGCTGATGGGCGGGATGGAAATTGCCAACAGCCACTCTGGAGAAGTGTACGCTGCATCCTGAAACATGTAATAGACACAGCAGAGAGAGCATAGGGCACTTCCACTCATGGGCGTAGAACTCGGGAAACCTAAAAATCAACACGACACAGGCACCCCAAAGTTTAGGGGTGCTCTGTTTCCAAGAACCTCCACTTCGGTACACCTTAAATATCCCAGGAAAGAGAAAAATGGATAAAGAAGTTGTGGTACTTATGCACAATGGAATATCACTCAGCCATGAAATCAGTGTCATAAGGCTAGTAGCAGCATGATGAGTGGATTTAGGGACGATGACTCTAAGTGAAGTAAGTCACACAGAAAAGGACACTTATCCTAAGATATCACTTATAGAGGGAATGTCAACATCGCTACACCTGAACTGAATTCCAAAACAGAACAGAGTCACACATTTAGAAAACACACTATGGCTGCTTAACGGTAAAGGTGAGGTGGGGCGATGCATAAAACAAGGGTTTGAAATTAGCTCAGATACCGTTCCACAAGCCAAATATGTAATAGACAAGACCTACTCCCTGCTCAGTGAACTGGACTCAACACCCCCTATTCACCGCCCAAGAATATATCTGACTAGGAACAGTCTTAAAACCTATGTATTGATATCTCTCTGGAAGTGAATCAAGAGGGTGTAAAGCGGCATAAACACAGCAGGGAAAAGCAGCTAAACCCCATTTGAAAAATAGATTACTTAAAAAAAAAAAACCCATAAAACAAAGACAGTGAAAGAGAGAGAAATTCTTCCAAAATCCGTTCAGGGGCTCTGATGCAACCTGGATTGACCATATCTAGACCCACAGCTGGATGAGACATAAGGCTGGACACTCTTGGGGCTGAGAGGATTGGTGAGGTTGGGTGAGCAAACGCAGACCCTTTAAAGTAATAGTGCGTGGTACCCATGCCGTGGGTCCCAAATCTCCAGGTTCAAGGGCATCTTCCTACATCGAAAACATGCCTGGGAAACCCAGAAGATGGTACACCGTGTGATCGGGAAAGGTTTCTAAAACGCACCTCATTTCTCCTCTCCTTGTGCTCGGGTTCGCCATTCCAGCCGCTTCACTAACAATCTCCCTACTTGGAGAATCAGCACCGTTGACCTCCTGTTTCGTACAGGTCGCAATTTGTCCTGAGGATGAACGGGAAGAGGGGGAACCAATGAGAGACTAGCTCTAGGTGTTGGGACAGGCACAGGTCACTCTATTTTCCCATCAGGAAGAAGAATGAACCACAGGCTCAGCCTGCCCCCCGGAACCAGAATAGGGCCTGAAGCAATCCTGCGCTTTTGCGGCCAGCTCCCAAAAAAGCGAGTTGACAAATGGAGCTCAGGGGCACTGCAATTCACAAACCTGCAGAGTTCGAAATGATAACTCTCGTCCACAAATATATTGAGGGAAGGCAACGAAGAGGATTTGAAAGCAAGGCAGAATTGCAGGAAACAGATTTCAGGAGGTAGATTCGATTCGCCTTGAAAGCACATGAGGAGCGGCAAAGCATTGACAATGATGCCCTTGGCCAAAAAGGGCGTATGCGTTTTTTCCTGAATATATTCAGGAAAAAACGCATACGCCCTTTTTGGCCAACCAAGCAAGCCGGAAAGGCAAATCTGCGCTACAAAGAAGTCTCGCTTGCCAGCGGTCAAAAGGGCCATGCTGAAAAAAGTGTAAAATCCAGAAATGCAGGACAGGCCATGGAGACATGGGAGCCTTGCTACTCTGATGGGCGGGATGGAAATTGCCAACAGCCACTCTGGAGACGTGTATGCTGCGTCCTGAAACATGTAATATACACAGCTGAGAGAGCATAGGGCACTTCCACTCATGGGCGTAGAACTCGGGAAACCTAAAAATCAACAAGACACAGGCACCCCAAAGTTTAGGGCTGCTCTGTTTCCAAGAACCTCCACTTCGGTACACCTGAAATATCCCAGGAAAGAGAAAAATGGATAAAGAAGTTGTGTTACTTATGCACAATGGAATATCACTCAGCCATGAAATCAGTGTCATAAGGCTAGTAGCAGCATGATGAGTGGATTTAGGGACGATGACTCTAAGTGAAGTAAGTCACACAGAAAAGGACACTTATCCCAAGATATCACTTATAGAGGGAATGTCAACATCGCTACACCTGAACTGAATTCCAAAACAGAACAGAGTCACACATTTAGAAAACACACTATGGCTGCTTAACGGAAAGGTGAGGCGGGGCGATGCATAAAACAAGGGTTTGAAATTAGCTCACATACCTTTCCAGAAGCCAAATATATAATAGACAAGACCTACTCCGTGCTCAGTGAACTAGACCCAACACCCCCTATTCACCGCCCAAAAATATATCTGACTAGGAAGAGTCTTAAAACCTATGTATTGATGTATTTATATGTACTGATATCTCTCTGGAAGTGAATCAAGAGGGTGTAAAGCGGCATAAACACAGCAGGAAAAAGCAGCTAAACCCCATTATAAAAATAGATTACTTAAAAAAAAAAAAGCCATAAAACAAAGACAGTGAAAGAGAGAGAAATTCTTACAAAATCCGTTCAGGGGCTCTGATGCAACCTGGATTGACCACATCTAGACCCACAGCTGGATGAGACATAAGGCTGGACACTCTTGGGGCTGAGAGGATTGGTGAGGTTGGGTGAACAAACGCAGACCCTTTAAAGTAATACTGCGTGGTACCCATGCCATGGGTCCCAAATCTCCAGGTTCAAGGGCATCTTCCTACATCGAAAACATGCCTGGGAAACCCAGAAGATGGTACACCGTGTGATCGGGAAAGGTTTCGAAAACGCACCTCATTTCTCCTCTCCTTGTGCTCGGGTTCGCCATTCCAGCCGCTTCACTAACAATCTCCCTACTTGGAGAATCAGCACCGTTGACCTCCTGTTTCGTACAGGTCGCAATTTGTCCTGAGGATGAACGGGAAGAGGGGGAACCAATGAGAGACTAGCTCTAGGTGTTGGGACAGGCACAGGTCACTCTATTTTCCCATCAGGAAGAAGAATGAACCACAGGCTCAGCCTGCCCCCCGGAACCAGAATAGGGCCTGAAGCAATCCTGCGCTTTTGCGGCCAGCTCCCAAAAAAGCGAGTTGACAAATGGAGCTCAGGGGCACTGCAATTCACAAACCTGCAGAGTTCGAAATGATGACTCTCGTCCACAAATATATTGAGGGAAGACAACGAAGAGGATTTGAAAGCAAGGCAGAATTGCAGGAAACAGATTTCAGGAGGTAGATTCGACTCGCCTTGAAAGCACATGAGGAGCGGCAAAACGTTGACAATGATGCCCTTGGCCAAAAAGGGCGTATGCGTTTTTTCCTGAATATATTCAGGAAAAAACGCATACGCCCTTTTTGGCCAACCAAGCAAGCAGGAAAGGCAAATCGGTGCTACAAAGAAGTCTCGCTTGCCAGCGGTCCAAAGGGCCATGCTGAAAAAAGTGTAAAAACCAGAAATGCAGGACAGGCCATGGAGACATGGGAGCCTTGCTACGCTGATGGGCGGGATGGAAATTGCCAACAGCCACTCTGGAGAAGTGTATGCTGCGTCCTGAAACATGTAATAGACACAGCTGAGAGAGCATAGGGCACTTCCACTCATGGGCGTAGAACTCGGGAAACCTAAAAATCAACAAGACACAGGCACCCCAAAGTTTAGGGCTGCTCTGTTTCCAAGAACCTCCACTTCGGTACACCTGAAATATCCCAGGAAAGAGAAAAATGGATAAAGAAGTTGTGGTACTTATGCACAATGGAATATCACTCAGCCATGAAATCAGTGTCATAAGGCTAGTAGCAGCATGATGAGTGGATTTAGGGACGATGACTCTAAGTGAAGTAAGTCACACAGAAAAGGACACTTATCCCAAGATATCACTTATAGAGGGAATGTCAACATCGCTACACCTGAACTGAATTCCAAAACAGAACAGAGTCACACATTTAGAAAACACACTATGGCTGCTTAACGGGAAAGGTGAGGCGGGGCGATGCATAAAACAAGGGTTTGAAATTAGCTCACATACCTTTCCAGAAGCCAAATATATAATAGACAAGACCTACTCCGTGCTCAGTGAACTAGACCCAACACCCCCTATTCACCGCCCAAAAATATATCTGACTAGGAAGAGTCTTAAAACCTATGTATTGATGTATTTATATGCACTGATATCTCTCTGGAAGTGAATCAAGAGGGTGTAAAGCGGCATAAACACAGCAGGAAAAAGCAGCTAAACCCCATTATAAAAATAGATTACTTAAAAAAAAAAGCCATAAAACAAAGACAGTGAAAGAGAGAGAAATTCTTACAAAATCCGTTCAGGGGCTCTGATGCAAACTGGATTGACCACATCTAGACCCACAGCTGGATGAGACATAAGGCTGGACACTCTTGGGGCTGAGAGGATTGGTGAGGTAGGGTGAGCAAACGCAGACCCTTTAAAGTAATACTGCGTGGTACCCATGCCATGGGTCCCAAATCTCCAGGTTCAAGGGCATCTTCCTACATCGAAAACATGCCTGGGAAACCCAGAAGATGGTACACCGTGTGATCGGGAAAGGTTTCTAAAACGCACCTCATTTCTCCTCTCCTTGTGCTCGGGTTCGCCATTCCAGCCGCTTCACTAACAATCTCCCTACTTGGAGAATCAGCACCGTTGACCTCCTGTTTCGTACAGGTCGCAATTTGTCCTGAGGATGAACGGGAAGAGGGGGAACCAATGAGAGACTAGCTCTAGGTGTTGGGACAGGCACAGGTCACTCTATTTTCCCATCAGGAAGAAGAATGAACCACAGGCTCAGCCTGCCCCCCGGAACCAGAATAGGGCCTGAAGCAATCCTGCGCTTTTGCGGCCAGCTCCCAAAAAAGCGAGTTGACAAATGGAGCTCAGGGGCACTGCAATTCACAAACCTGCAGAGTTCTAAATGATGACTCTCGTCCACAAATATATTGAGGGAAGACAACGAAGAGGATTTGAAAGCAAGGCAGAATTGCAGGAAACAGATTTCAGGAGGTAGATTCGACTCGCCTTGAAAGCACATGAGGAGCGGCAAAACCTTGATAATGATGCCCTTGGCCAAAAAGGGCGTATGCGTTTTTTCCTGAATATATTCAGGAAAAAACGCATACGCCCTTTTTGGCCAACCAAGCAAGCCGGAAAGGCAAATCGGCGCTACAAAGAAGTCTCGCTTGCCAGCGGTCCAAAGGGCCATGCTGAAAAAAGTGTAAAAACCAGAAATGCAGGACAGGCCATGGAGACATGGGAGCCTTGCTACGCTGATGGGTGGGATGGAAATTGCCAACAGCCACTCTTGAGAAGTGTACGCTGTGTCCTGAAACATGTAATAGACACAGCTAAGAGAGCATAGGGCACTTCCACTCATGGGCGTAGAACTCGGGAAACCTAAAAATCAACAAGACACAGGCACCCCAAAGTTTAGGGCTGCTCTGTTTCCAAGAACCTCCACTGCGGTACACCTGAAATATCCCAGGAAAGAGAAAAATGGATAAAGAAGTTGTGGTACTTATGCACAATGGAATATCACTCAGCCATGAAATCAGTGTCATAAGGCTAGTAGCAGCATGATGAGTGGATTTAGGGACGATGACTCTAAGTGAAGTAAGTCACACAGAAAAGGACACTTATCCCAAGATATCACTTATAGAGGGAATGTCAACATCGCTACACCTGAACTGAATTCCAAAACAGAACAGAGTCACACATTTAGAAAACACACTATGGCTGCTTAACGGGAAAGGTGAGGCGGGGCGATGCATAAAACAAGGGTTTGAAATTAGCTCAGATACCGTTCCAGAAGCCAAATATGTAATAGACAAGACCTACTCCCTGCTCAGTGAACTAGACCCAACACCCCCTATTCACCGCCCAAAAATATATCTGACTAGGAAGAGTCTTAAAACCTATGTATTGATGTATTGATATGTATTGATATGTACTGATATCTCTCTGGAAGTGAATCAAGAGGGTGTAAAGCGGCATAAACACAGCAGGGAAAAGCAGCTAAACCCCATTTGAAAAATAGATTACTTAAAAAAAAAAAGCCATAAAACAAAGACAGTGAAAGAGAGAGAAATTCTTACAAAATCCGTTCAGGGGCTCTGATGCAACCTGGATTGACCACATCTAGACCCACAGCTGGATGAGACATAAGGCTGGACACTCTTGGGGCTGAGAGGATTGGTGAGGTTGGGTGAGCAAACGCAGACCCTTTAAAGTAATACTGCGTGGTACCCATGCCATGGGTCCCAAATCTCCAGGTTCAAGGGCATCTTCCTACATCGAAAACATGCCTGGGAAACCCAGAAGATGGTACACCGTGTGATCGGGAAAGGTTTCTAAAACGCACCTCATTTCTCCTCTCCTTGTGCTCGGGTTCGCCATTCCAGCCGCTTCACAAACAATCTCCCTACTTGGAGAATCAGCACCGTTGACCTCCTGTTCCGTACAGGTCGCAATTTGTCCTGAGGATGAACGGGAAGAGGGGGAACCAATGAGAGACTAGCTCTAGGTGTTGGGACAGGCACAGGTCACTCTATTTTCCCATCAGGAAGAAGAATGAACCACAGGCTCAGCCTGCCCCCCGGAACCAGAATAGGGCCTGAAGCAATCCTGCGCTTTTGCGGCCAGCTCCCAAAAAAGCGAGTTGACAAATGGAGCTCAGGGGCACTGCAATTCACAAACCTGCAGAGTTCGAAATGATGACTCCCGTCCACAAATATATTGAGGGAAGACAACGAAGAGGATTTGAAAGCAAGGCAGAATTGCAGGAAACAGATTTCAGGAGGTAGATTCGACTCGCCTTGAAAGCACATGAGGAGCGGCAAAACGTTGACAATGATGCCCTTGGCCAAAAAGGGCGTATGCGTTTTTTCCTGAATATATTCAGGAAAAAACGCATACGCCCTTTTTGGCCAACCAAGCAAGCCGGAAAGGCAAATCGGTGCTACAAAGAAGTCTCGCTTGCCAGCGGTCCAAAGGGCCATGCTGAAAAAAGTGTAAAAACCAGAAATGCAGGACAGGCCATGGAGACATGGGAGCCTTGCTACGCTGATGGGCGGGATGGAAATTGCCAACAGCCACTCTGGAGAAGTGTATGCTGCGTCCTGAAACATGTAATAGACACAGCTGAGAGAGCATAGGGCACTTCCACTCATGGGCGTAGAACTCGGGAAACCTAAAAATCAACAAGACACAGGCACCCCAAAGTTTAGGGCTGCTCTGTTTCCAAGAACCTCCACTTCGGTACACCTGAAATATCCCAGGAAAGAGAAAAATGGATAAAGAAGTTGTGGTACTTATGCACAATGGAATATCACTCAGCCATGAAATCAGTGTCATAAGGCTAGTAGCAGCATGATGAGTGGATTTAGGGACGATGACTCTAAGTGAAGTAAGTCACACAGAAAAGGACACTTATCCCAAGATATCACTTATAGAGGGAATGTCAACATCGCTACACCTGAACTGAATTCCAAAACAGAACAGAGTCACACATTTAGAAAACACACTATGGCTGCTTAACGGGAAAGGTGAGGCGGGGCGATGCATAAAACAAGGGTTTGAAATTAGCTCACATACCTTTCCAGAAGCCAAATATATAATAGACAAGACCTACTCCGTGCTCAGTGAACTAGACCCAACACCCCCTATTCACCGCCCAAAAATATATCTGACTAGGAAGAGTCTTAAAACCTATGTATTGATGTATTTATATGTACTGATATCTCTCTGGAAGTGAATCAAGAGGGTGTAAAGCGGCATAAACACAGCAGGAAAAAGCAGCTAAACCCCATTATAAAAATAGATTACTTGAAAAAAAAGCCATAAAACAAAGACAGTGAAAGAGAGAGAAATTCTTACAAAATCCGTTCAGGGGCTCTGATGCAACCTGGATTGACCACATCTAGACCCACAGCTGGATGAGACATAAGGCTGGACACTCTTGGGGCTGAGAGGATTGGTGAGGTTGGGTGAGCAAACGCAGACCCTTTAAAGTAATACTGCGTGGTACCCATGCCATGGGTCCCAAATCTCCAGGTTCAAGGGCATCTTCCTACATCGAAAACATGCCTGGGAAACCCAGAAGATGGTACACCGTGTGATCGGGAAAGGTTTCTAAAACGCACCTCATTTCTCCTCTCCTTGTGCTCGGGTTCGCCATTCCAGCCGCTTCACTAACAATCTCCCTACTTGGAGAATCAGCACCGTTGACCTCCTGTTTCGTACAGGTCGCAATTTGTCCTGAGGATGAACGGGAAGAGGGGGAACCAATGAGAGACTAGCTCTAGGTGTTGGGACAGGCACAGGTCACTCTATTTTCCCATCAGGAAGAAGAATGAACCACAGGCTCAGCCTGCCCCCCGGAACCAGAATAGGGCCTGAAGCAATCCTGCGCTTTTGCGGCCAGCTCCCAAAAAAGCGAGTTGACAAATGGAGCTCAGGGGCACTGCAATTCACAAACCTGCAGAGTTCTAAATGATGACTCTCGTCCACAAATATATTGAGGGAAGACAACGAAGAGGATTTGAAAGCAAGGCAGAATTGCAGGAAACAGATTTCAGGAGGTAGATTCGACTCGCCTTGAAAGCACATGAGGAGCGGCAAAACCTTGATAATGATGCCCTTGGCCAAAAAGGGCGTATGCGTTTTTTCCTGAATATATTCAGGAAAAAACGCATACGCCCTTTTTGGCCAACCAAGCAAGCCGGAAAGGCAAATCGGCGCTACAAAGAAGTCTCGCTTGCCAGCGGTCCAAAGGGCCATGCTGAAAAAAGTGTAAAAACCAGAAATGCAGGACAGGCCATGGAGACATGGGAGCCTTGCTACGCTGATGGGTGGGATGGAAATTGCCAACAGCCACTCTTGAGAAGTGTACGCTGCGTCCTGAAACATGTAATAGACACAGCTAAGAGAGCATAGGGCACTTCCACTCATGGGCGTAGAACTCGGGAAACCTAAAAATCAACAAGACACAGGCACCCCAAAGTTTAGGGCTGCTCTGTTTCCAAGAACCTCCACTGCGGTACACCTGAAATATCCCAGGAAAGAGAAAAATGGATAAAGAAGTTGTGGTACTTATGCACAATGGAATATCACTCAGCCATGAAATCAGTGTCATAAGGCTAGTAGCAGCAAGATGAGTGGATTTAGGGACGATGACTCTAAGTGAAGTAAGTCACACAGAAAAGGACACTTATCCCAAGATATCACTTATAGAGGGAATGTCAACATCGCTACACCTGAACTGAATTCCAAAACAGAACAGAGTCACACATTTAGAAAACACACTATGGCTGCTTAACGGGAAAGGTGAGGCGGGGCGATGCATAAAACAAGGGTTTGAAATTAGCTCACATACCGTTCCAGAAGCCAAATATGTAATAGACAAGACCTACTCCCTGCTCAGTGAACTAGACCCAACACCCCCTATTCACCGCCCAAAAATATATCTGACTAGGAAGAGTCTTAAAACCTATGTATTGATGTATTGATATGTATTGATATGTACTGATATCTCTCTGGAAGTGAATCAAGAGGGTGTAAAGCGGCATAAACACAGCAGGAAAAAGCAGCTAAACCCCATTATAAAAATAGATTACTTTAAAAAAAAAAGCCATAAAACAAAGACAGTGAAAGAGAGAGAAATTCTTACAAAATCCGTTCAGGGGCTCTGATGCAACCTGGATTGACCACATCTAGACCCACAGCTGGATGAGACATAAGGCTGGACACTCTTGGGGCTGAGAGGATTGGTGAGGTTGGGTGAGCAAACGCAGACCCTTTAAAGTAATACTGCGTGGTACCCATGCCATGGGTCCCAAATCTCCAGGTTCAAGGGCATCTTCCTACATCGAAAACATGCCTGGGAAACCCAGAAGATGGTACACCGTGTGATCGGGAAAGGTTTCTAAAACGCACCACATTTCTCCTCTCCTTGTGCTCGGGTTCGCCATTCCAGCCGCTTCACAAACAATCTCCCTACTTGGAGAATCAGCACCGTTGACCTCCTGTTTCGTACAGGTCGCAATTTGTCCTGAGGATGAACGGGAAGAGGGGGAACCAATGAGAGACTAGCTCTAGGTGTTGGGACAGGCACAGGTCACTCTATTTTCCCATCAGGAAGAAGAATGAACCACAGGCTCAGCCTGCCCCCCGGAACCAGAATAGGGCCTGAAGCAATCCTGCGCTTTTGCGGCCAGCTCCCAAAAAAGCGAGTTGACAAATGGAGCTCAGGGGCACTGCAATTCACAAACCTGCAGAGTTCGAAATGATGACTCTCGTCCACAAATATATTGAGGGAAGACAACGAAGAGGATTTGAAAGCAAGGCAGAATTGCAGGAAACAGATTTCAGGAGGTAGATTCGACTCGCCTTGAAAGCACATGAGGAGCGGCAAAACGTTGACAATGATGCCCTTGGCCAAAAAGGGCGTATGCGTTTTTTCCTGAATATATTCAGGAAAAAACGCATACGCCCTTTTTGGCCAACCAAGCAAGCCGGAAAGGCAAATCGGCGCTACAAAGAAGTCTCGCTTGCCAGCGGTCAAAAGGGCCATGCTGTAAAAAGTGTAAAAACCAGAAATGCAGGACAGGCCATGGAGACACGGGAGCCTTGCTACGCTGATGGGCGGGATGGAAATTGCCAACAGCCTCTCTGGAGAAGTGTACGCTGCGTCCTGAAACATGTAATAGACACAGCTAAGAGAGCATAGGGCACTTCCACTCATGGGCGTAGAACTCGGGAAACCTAAAAATCAACAAGACACAGGCACCCCAAAGTTTAGGGCTGCTCTGTTTCCAAGAACCTCCACTTCGGTACACCTGAAATATCCCAGGAAAGAGAAAAATGGATAAAGAAGTTGTGTTACTTATGCACAATGGAATATCACTCAGCCATGAAATCAGTGTCATAAGGCTAGTAGCAGCATGATGAGTGGATTTAGGGACGATGACTCTAAGTGAAGTAAGTCACACAGAAAAGGACACTTATCCTAAGATATCACTTATAGAGGGAATGTCAAAATCGCTACACCTGAACTGAATTCCAAAACAGAACAGAGTCACACATTTAGAAAACACACTATGGCTGCTTAACGGGAAAGGTGAGGTGGGGTGATGCATAAAACAAGGGTTTGAAATTGGCTCAGATACCGTTCCACAAGCCAAATATGTAATAGACAAGACCTACTCCCTGCTCAGTGAACTGGACTCAACACCCCCTATTCACCGCCCAAGAATATATCTGACTAGGAAGAGTCTTAAAACCTATGTATTGATATCTCTCTGGAAGTGAATCAAGAGGGTGTAAAGCGGCATAAACACAGCAGGAAAAAGCAGCTAAACCCCATTATAAAAATAGATTACTTAAAAAAAAAAGCCATAAAACAAAGACAGTGAAAGAGAGAGAAATTCTTACAAAATCCGTTCAGGGGCTCTGATGCAACCTGGATTGACCACATCTAGACCCACAGCTGGATGAGACATAAGGCTGGACACTCTTGGGGCTGAGAGGATTGGTGAGGTTGGGTGAGCAAACGCAGACCCTTTAAAGTAATAGTGCGTGGTACCCATGCCATGGGTCCCAAATCTCCAGATTCAAGGGCATCTTCCTACATCGAAAACATGCCTGGGAAACCCAGAAGATGGTACACCGTGTGATCGGGAAAGGTTTCTAAAACGCACCTCATTTCTCCTCTCCTTGTGCTCGGGTTCGCCATTCCAGCCGCTTCACTAACAATCTCCCTACTTGGAGAATCAGCACCGTTGACCTCCTGTTTCGTACAGGTCGCAATTTGTCCTGAGGATGAACGGGAAGAGGGGGAACCAATGAGAGACTAGCTCTAGGTGTTGGGACAGGCACAGGTCACTCTATTTTCCCATCAGGAAGAAGAATGAACCACAGGCTCAGCCTGCCCCCCGGAACCAGAATAGGGCCTGAAGCAATCCTGCGCTTTTGCGGCCAGCTCCCAAAAAAGCGAGTTGACAAATGGAGCTCAGGGGCACTGCAATTCACAAACCTGCAGAGTTCTAAATGATGACTCTCGTCCACAAATATATTGAGGGAAGACAACGAAGAGGATTTGAAAGCAAGGCAGAATTGCAAGAAACAGATTTCAGGAGGTAGATTCGACTCGCCTTGAAAGCACATGAGGAGCGGCAAAACCTTGATAATGATGCCCTTGGCCAAAAAGGGCGTATGCGTTTTTTCCTGAATATATTCAGGAAAAAACGCATACGCCCTTTTTGGCCAACCAAGCAAGCCGGAAAGGCAAATCGGCGCTACAAAGAAGTCTCGCTTGCCAGCGGTCCAAAGGGCCATGCTGAAAAAAGTGTAAAAACCAGAAATGCAGGACAGGCCATGGAGACATGGGAGCCTTGCTACGCTGATGGGTGGAATGGAAATTGCCAACAGCCACTCTTGAGAAGTGTACGCTGCGTCCTGAAACATGTAATAGACACAGCTAAGAGAGCATAGGGCACTTCCACTCATGGGCGTAGAACTCGGGAAACCTAAAAATCAACACGACACAGGCACCCCAAAGTTTAGGGCTGCTCTGTTTCCAAGAACCTCCACTGCGGTACACCTGAAATATCCCAGGAAAGAGAAAAATGGATAAAGAAGTTGTGGTACTTATGCACAATGGAATATCACTCAGCCATGAAATCAGTGTCATAAGGCTAGTAGCAGCATGATGAGTGGATTTAGGGACGATGACTCTAAGTGAAGTAAGTCACACAGAAAAGGACACTTATCCCAAGATATCACTTATAGAGGGAATGTCAACATCGCTACACCTGAACTGAATTCCAAAACAGAACAGAGTCACACATTTAGAAAACACACTATGGCTGCTTAACGGGAAAGGTGAGGCGGGGCGATGCATAAAACAAGGGTTTGAAATTAGCTCACATACCGTTCCAGAAGCCAAATATGTAATAGACAAGACCTACTCCCTGCTCAGTGAACTAGACCCAACACCCCCTATTCACCGCCCAAAAATATATCTGACTAGGAAGAGTCTTAAAACCTATGTATTGATGTATTGATATGTACTGATATCTCTCTGGAAGTGAATCAAGAGGGTGTAAAGCGGCATAAACACAGCAGGAAAAAGCAGCTAAACCCCATTTGAAAAATAGATTACTTAAAAAAAAAACCCATAAAACAAAGACAGTGAAAGAGAGAGACATTCTTACAAAATCCGTTCAGGGGCTCTGATGCAACCTGGATTGACCACATCTAGACCCACAGCTGGATGAGACATAAGGCTGGACACTCTTGGGGCTGAGAGGATTGGTGAGGTTGGGTGAGCAAACGCAGACCCTTTAAAGTAATAGTGCGTGGTACCCATGCCATGGGTCCCAAATCTCCAGGTTCAAGGGCATCTTCCTACATCAAAAACATGCCTGGGAAACCCAGAAGATGGTACACCGTGTGATCGGGAAAGGTTTCTAAAACGCACCTCATTTCTCCTCTCCTTGTGCTCGGGTTCGCCATTCCAGCCGCTTCACTAACAATCTCCCTACTTGGAGAATCAGCACCGTTGACCTCCTGTTTCGTACAGGTCGCAATTTGTCCTGAGGATGAACGGGAAGAGGGGGAACCAATGAGAGACTAGCTCTAGGTGTTGGGACAGGCACAGGTCACTCTATTTTCCCATCAGGAAGAAGAATGAACCACAGGCTCAGCCTGCCCCCCGGAACCAGAATAGGGCCTGAAGCAATCCTGCGCTTTTGCGGCCAGCTCCCAAAAAAGCGAGTTGACAAATGGAGCTCAGGGGCACTGCAATTCACAAACCTGCAGAGTTCTAAATGATGACTCTCGTCCACAAATATATTGAGGGAAGGCAACGAAGAGGATTTGAAAGCAAGGCAGAATTGCAGGAAACAGATTTCAGGAGGTAGATTCGACTCGCCTTGAAAGCACATGAGGAGCGGCAAAACATTGACAATGACGCCCATGGCCAAACAGGGCGTATGCGTTTTTTCCTGAATATATTCAGGAAAAAACGCATACGCCCTGTTTGGCCAACCAAGCAAGCCGGAAAGGCAAATCGGCGCTACAAAGAAGTCTCGCTTGCCAGCGGTCAAAAGGGCCATGCTGAAAAAAGTGTAAAAACCAGAAATGCAGGACAGGCCATGGAGACATGGGAGCCTTCCTACGCTGATGGGCGGGATGGAAATTGCCAACAGCCTCTCTGGAGAAGTGTACGCTGCGTCCTGAAACATGTAATAGACACAGCTGAGAGAGCATAGGGCACTTCCACTCATGGGCGTAGAACTCGGGAAACCTAAAAATCAACAAGACACAGGCACCCCAAAGTTTAGGGCTGCTCTGTTTCCAAGAACCTCCACTTCGGTACACCTTAAATATCCCAGGAAAGAGAAAAATGGATAAAGAAATTGGGGTACTTATGCACAATGGAATATCACTCAGCCATGAAATCAGTGTCATAAGGCTAGTAGCAGCATGATGAGTGGATTTAGGGACGATGACTCTAAGTGAAGTAAGTCACACAGAAAAGGACACTTATCCCAAGATATCACTTATAGAGGGAATGTCAACATCGCTACACCTGAACTGAATTCCAAAACAGAACAGAGTCACACATTTAGAAAACACACTATGGCTGCTTAACGGGAAAGGTGAGGCGGGGCGATGCATAAAACAAGGGTTTGAAATTAGCTCACATACCGTTCCAGAAGCCAAATATGTAATAGACAAGACCTACTCCCTGCTCAGTGATCTAGACCCAACATCCCCTATTCACCGCCCAAAAATATATCTGACTAGGAAGAGTCTTAAAACCTATGTATTGATGTATTGATATGTATTGATATGTACTGATATCTCTCTGGAAGTGAATCAAGAGGGTGTAAAGCGGCATAAACACAGCAGGAAAAAGCAGCTAAACCCCATTATAAAAATAGATTACTTAAAAAAAAAAAGCCATAAAACAAAGACAGTGAAAGAGAGAGAAATTCTTACAAAATCCGTTCAGGGGCTCTGATGCAACCTGGATTGACCACATCTAGACCCACAGCTGGATGAGACATAAGGCTGGACACTCTTGGGGCTGAGAGGATTGGTGAGGTTGGGTGAGCAAACGCAGACCCTTTAAAGTAATACTGCGTGGTACCCATGCCATGGGTCCCAAATCTCCAGGTTCAAGGGCATCTTCCTACATCGAAAACATGCCTGGGAAACCCAGAAGATGGTACACCGTGTGATCGGGAAAGGTTTCTAAAACGCACCACATTTCTCCTCTCCTTGTGCTCGGGTTCGCCATTCCAGCCGCTTCACTAACAATCTCCCTACTTGGAGAATCAGCACCGTTGACCTCCTGTTTCGTACAGGTCGCAATTTGTCCTGAGGATGAACGGGAAGAGGGGGAACCAATGAGAGACTAGCTCTAGGTGTTGGGACAGGCACAGGTCACTCTATTTTCCCATCAGGAAGAAGAATGAACCACAGGCTCAGCCTGCCCCCCGGAACCAGAATAGGGCCTGAAGCAATCCTGCGCTTTTGCGGCCAGCTCCCAAAAAAGCGAGTTGACAAATGGAGCTCAGGGGCACTGCAATTCACAAACCTGCAGAGTTCGAAATGATGACTCTCGTCCACAAATATATTGAGGGAAGACAACGAAGAGGATTTGAAAGCAAGGCAGAATTGCAGGAAACAGATTTCAGGAGGTAGATTCGACTCGCCTTGAAAGCACATGAGGAGCGGCAAAACGTTGACAATGATGCCCTTGGCCAAAAAGGGCGTATGCGTTTTTTCCTGAATATATTCAGGAAAAAACGCATACGCCCTTTTAGGCCAACCAAGCAAGCCGGAAAGGCAAATCGGCGCTACAAAGAAGTCTCGCTTGCCAGCGGTCAAAAGGGCCATGCTGAAAAAAGTGTAAAAACCAGAAATGCAGGACAGGCCATGGAGACATGGGAGCCTTCCTACGCTGATGGGCGGGATGGAAATTGCCAACAGCCTCTCTGGAGAAGTGTACGCTGCGTCCTGAAACATGTAATAGACACAGCTGAGAGAGCATAGGGCACTTCCACTCATGGGCGTAGAACTCGGGAAACCTAAAAATCAACAAGACACAGGCACCCCAAAGTTTAGGGCTGCTCTGTTTCCAAGAACCTCCACTTCGGTACACCTGAAATATCCCAGGAAAGAGAAAAATGGATAAAGAAGTTGTGTTACTTATGCACAATGGAATATCACTCAGCCATGAAATCAGTGTCATAAGGCTAGTAGCAGCATGATGAGTGGATTTAGGGACGATGACTCTAAGTGAAGTAAGTCACACAGAAAAGGACACTTATCCTAAGATATCACTTATAGAGGGAATGTCAAAATCGCTACACCTGAACTGAATTCCAAAACAGAACAGAGTCACACATTTAGAAAACACACTATGGCTGCTTAACGGGAAAGGAGAGGTGGGGTGATGCATAAAACAAGGGTTTGAAATTGGCTCAGATACCGTTCCACAAGCCAAATATGTAATAGACAAGACCTACTCCCTGCTCAGTGAACTGGACTCAACACCGCCTATTCACCGCCCAAGAATATATCTGACTAGGAAGAGTCTTAAAACCTATGTATTGATATCTCTCTGGAAGTGAATCAAGAGGGTTTAAAGCGGCATAAACACAGCAGGGAAAAGCAGCTAAACCCCATTTGAAAAATAGATTACTTAAAAAAAAAAACCCATAAAACAAAGACAGTGAAAGAGAGAGAAATTCTTCCAAAATCCGTTCAGGGGCTCTGATGCAACCTGGATTGACCATATCTAGACCCACAGCTGGATGAGACATAAGGCTGGACACTCTTGGGGCTGAGAGGATTGGTGAGGTTGGGTGAGCAGACGCAGACCCTTTAAAGTAATAGTGCGTGGTACCCATGCCGTGGGTCCCAAATCTCCAGGTTCAAGGGCATCTTCCTACATCGAAAACATGCCTGGGAAACCCAGAGGATGGTACACCGTGTGATCGGGAAAGGTTTCTAAAACGCACCTCATTTCTACTCTCCTTGTGCTCGGGTTCGCCGTTCGAGCCGCTTCACAAACAATCTCCCTACATGGAGAATCAGCACCGTTGACCTCCTGTTTCGTACAGGTCGCAATTTGTCCTGAGGATGAACGGGAAGAGGGGGAACCAATGAGAGACTAGCTCTAGGTGTTGGGACAGGCACAGGTCACTCTATTTTCCCGTCAGGAAAAGAATGAACCACAGGCTCAGCCTGCCCCCCGGAACCAGAATAGGGCCTGAAGCAATCCTGCGCTTTTGCGGCCAGCTCCCAAAAAAGCGAGTTGACAAATGGAGCTCAGGGGCACTGCAATTCACAAACCTGCAGAGTTCGAAATGATGACTCTCGTCCACAAATATATTGAGGGAAGGCAACGAAGAGGATTTGAAAGCAAGGCAGAATTGCAGGAAACAGATTTCAGGAGGTCGATTCGACTCGCCTTGAAAGCACATGAGGAGCGGCAAAACGTTGACAATGATGCCCTTGGCCAAAAAGGGCGTATGCGTTTTTTCCTGAATATATTCAGGAAAAAACGCATACGCCCTTTTTGGCCAACCAAGCAAGCAGGAAAGGCAAATCGGCGCTACAAAGAAGTCTCGCTTGCCAGCGGTCCAAAGGGCCATGCTGAAAAAAGTGTAAATCCAGAAATGCAGGACAGGCCATGGAGACATGGGAGCCTTGCTACGCTGATGGGCGGGATGGAAATTGCCAACAGCCACTCTGGAGAAGTGTACGCTGCATCCTGAAACATGTAATAGACACAGCAGAGAGAGCATAGGGCACTTCCACTCATGGGCGTAGAACTCGGGAAACCTAAAAATCAACACGACACAGGCACCCCAAAGTTTAGGGCTGCTCTGTTTCCAAGAACCTCCACTGCGGTACACCTGAAATATCCCAGGAAAGAGAAAAATGGATAAAGAAGTTGTGGTACTTATGCACAATGGAATATCACTCAGCCATGAAATCAGTGTCATAAGGCTAGTAGCAGCATGATGAGTGGATTTAGGGACGATGACTCTAAGTGAAGTAAGTCACACAGAAAAGGACACTTATCCCAAGATATCACTTATAGAGGGAATGTCAACATCGCTACACCTGAACTGAATTCCAAAACAGAACAGAGTCACACATTTAGAAAACACACTATGGCTGCTTAACGGGAAAGGTGAGGCGGGGCGATGCATAAAACAAGGGTTTGAAATTAGCTCACATACTGTTCCAGAAGCCAAATATGTAATAGACAAGACCTACTCCCTGCTCAGTGAACTAGACCCAACACCCCCTATTCACCGCCCAAAAATATATCTGACTAGGAAGAGTCTTAAAACCTATGTATTGATGTATTGATATGTATTGATATGTACTGATATCTCTCTGGAAGTGAATCAAGAGGGTGTAAAGCGGCATAAACACAGCAGGAAAAAGCAGCTAAACCCCATTATAAAAATAGATTACTTAAAAAAAAAGCCATAAAACAAAGACAGTGAAAGAGAGAGAAATTCTTACAAAATCCGTTCAGGGGCTCTGATGCAACCTGGATTGACCACATCTAGACCCACAGCTGGATGAGACATAAGGCTGGACACTCTTGGGGCTGAGAGGATTGGTGAGGTTGGGTGAGCAAACGCAGACCCTTTAAAGTAATACTGCGTGGTACCCATGCCATGGGTCCCAAATCTCCAGGTTCAAGGGCATCTTCCTACATCGAAAACATGCCTGGGAAACCCAGAAGATGGTACACCGTGTGATCGGGAAAGGTTTCTAAAACGCACCTCATTTCTCCTCTCCTTGTGCTCGGGTTCGCCATTCCAGCCGCTTCACTAACAATCTCCCTACTTGGAGAATCAGCACCGTTGACCTCCTGTTTCGTACAGGTCGCAATTTGTCCTGAGGATGAACGGGAAGAGGGGGAACCAATGAGAGACTAGCTCTAGGTGTTGGGACAGGCACAGGTCACTCTATTTTCCCATCAGGAAGAAGAATGAACCACAGGCTCAGCCTGCCCCCCGGAACCAGAATAGGGCCTGAAGCAATCCTGCGCTTTTGCAGCCAGCTCCCAAAAAAGCGAGTTGACAAATGGAGCTCAGGGGCACTGCAATTCACAAACCTGCAGAGTTCGAAATGATGACTCTCGTCCACAAATATATTGAGGGAAGGCAACGAAGAGGATTTGAAAGCAAGGCAGAATTGCAGGAAACAGATTTCAGGAGGTAGATTCGACTCGCCTTGAAAGCACATGAGGAGCGGCAAAACGTTGACAATGACGCCCATGGCCAAAAAGGGCGTATGCGTTTTTTCCTGAATATATTCAGGAAAAAACGCATACGCCCTTTTTGGCCAACCAAGCAAGCCGGAAAGGCAAATCGGCGCTACAAAGAAGTCTCGCTTGCCAGCGGTCCAAAGGGCCATGCTGAAAAAAGTGTAAAAACCAGAAATGCAGGACAGGCCATGGAGACATGGGAGCCTTCCTACGCTGATGGGCGGGATGGAAATTGCCAACAGCCTCTCTGGAGAAGTGTACGCTGCGTCCTGAAACATGTAATAGACACAGCTGAGAGAGCATAGGGCACTTCCACTCATGGGCGTAGAACTCGGGAAACCTAAAAATCAACAAGACACAGGCACCCCAAAGTTTAGGGCTGCTCTGTTTCCAAGAACCTCCACTTCGGTACACCTTAAATATCCCAGGAAAGAGAAAAATGGATAAAGAAATTGGGGTACTTATGCACAATGGAATATCACTCAGCCATGAAATCAGTGTCATAAGGCTAGTAGCAGCATGATGAGTGGATTTAGGGACGATGACTCTAAGTGAAGTAAGTCACACAGAAAAGGACACTTATCCCAAGATATCACTTATAGAGGGAATGTCAACATCGCTACACCTGAACTGAATTCCAAAACAGAACAGAGTCACACATTTAGAAAACACACTATGGCTGCTTAACGGGAAAGGTGAGGCGGGGCGATGCATAAAACAAGGGTTTGAAATTAGCTCACATACCGTTCCAGAAGCCAAATATGTAATAGACAAGACCTACTCCCTGCTCAGTGATCTAGACCCAACATCCCCTATTCACCGCCCAAAAATATATCTGACTAGGAAGAGTCTTAAAACCTATGTATTGATGTATTGATATGTATTGATATGTACTGATATCTCTCTGGAAGTGAATCAAGAGGGTGTAAAGCGGCATAAACACAGCAGGGAAAAGCAGCTAAACCCCATTATAAAAATAGATTACTTAAAAAAAAAAAGCCATAAAACAAAGACAGTGAAAGAGAGAGAAATTCTTACAAAATCCGTTCAGGGGCTCTGATGCAACCTGGATTGACCACATCTAGACCCACAGCTGGATGAGACATAAGCTGGACACTCTTGGGGCTGAGAGGATTGGTGAGGTTGGGTGAGCAAACGCAGACCCTTTAAAGTAATACTGCGTGGTACCCATGCCATGGGTCCCAAATCTCCAGGTTCAAGGGCATCTTCCTACATCGAAAACATGCCTGGGAAACCCAGAAGATGGTACACCGTGTGATCGGGAAAGGTTTCTAAAACGCACCACATTTCTCCTCTCCTTGTGCTCGGGTTCGCCATTCCAGCCGCCTCACTAACAATCTCCCTACTTGGAGAATCAGCACCGTTGACCTCCTGTTTCGTACAGGTCGCAATTTGTCCTGAGGATGAACGGGAAGAGGGGGAACCAATGAGAGACTAGCTCTAGGTGTTGGGACAGGCACAGGTCACTCTATTTTCCCATCAGGAAGAAGAATGAACCACAGGCTCAGCCTGCCCCCCGGAACCAAAATAGGGCCTGAAGCAATCCTGCGCTTTTGCAGCCAGCTCCCAAAAAAGCGAGTTGACAAATGGAGCTCAGGGGCACTGCAATTCACAAACCTGCAGAGTTCGAAATGATGACTCTCGTCCACAAATATATTGAGGGAAGGCAACGAAGAGGATTTGAAAGCAAGGCAGAATTGCAGGAAACAGATTTCAGGAGGTAGATTCGACTCGCCTTGAAAGCACATGAGGAGCGGCAAAACGTTGACAATGACGCCCATGGCCAAAAAGGGCGTATGCGTTTTTTCCTGAATATATTCAGGAAAAAACGCATACGCCCTTTTTGGCCAACCAAGCAAGCCGGAAAGGCAAATCGGCGCTACAAAGAAGTCTCGCTTGCCAGCGGTCCAAAGGGCCATGCTGAAAAAAGTGTAAAAACCAGAAATGCAGGACAGGCCATGGAGACATGGGAGCCTTCCTACGCTGATGGGCGGAATGGAAATTGCCAACAGCCTCTCTGGAGAAGTGTACGCTGCGTCCTGAAACATGTAATAGACACAGCTGAGAGAGCATAGGGCACTTCCACTCATGGGCGTAGAACTCGGGAAACCTAAAAATCAACACGACACAGGCACCCCAAAGTTTAGGGCTGCTCTGTTTCCAAGAACCTCCACTGCGGTACACCTGAAATATCCCAGGAAAGAGAAAAATGGATAAAGAAGTTGTGGTACTTATGCACAATGGAATATCACTCAGCCATGAAATCAGTGTCATAAGGCTAGTAGCAGCATGATGAGTGGATTTAGGGACGATGACTCTAAGTGAAGTAAGTCACACAGAAAAGGACACTTATCCCAAGATATCACTTATAGAGGGAATGTCAACATCGCTACACCTGAACTGAATTCCAAAACAGAACAGAGTCACACATTTAGAAAACACACTATGGCTGCTTAACGGGAAAGGTGAGGCGGGGCGATGCATAAAACAAGGGTTTGAAATTAGCTCACATACCGTTCCAGAAGCCAAATATGTAATAGACAAGACCTACTCCCTGCTCAGTGAACTAGACCCAACACCCCCTATTCACCGCCCAAAAATATATCTGACTAGGAAGAGTCTTAAAACCTATGTATTGATGTATTGATATGTATTGATATGTACTGATATCTCTCTGGAAGTGAATCAAGAGGGTGTAAAGCGGCATAAACACAGCAGGAAAAAGCAGCTAAACCCCATTATAAAAATAGATTACTTAAAAAAAAAAAGCCATAAAACAAAGACAGTGAAAGAGAGAGAAATTCTTACAAAATCCGTTCAGGGGCTCTGATGCAACCTGGATTGACCACATCTAGACCCACAGCTGGATGAGACATAAGGCTGGACACTCTTGGGGCTGAGAGGATTGGTGAGGTTGGGTGAGCAAACGCAGACCCTTTAAAGTAATACTGCGTGGTACCCATGCCATGGGTCCCAAATCTCCAGGTTCAAGGGCATCTTCCTACATCGAAAACATGCCTGGGAAACCCAGAAGATGGTACACCGTGTGATCGGGAAAGGTTTCTAAAACGCACCACATTTCTCCTCTCCTTGTGCTCGGGTTCGCCATTCCAGCCGCCTCACTAACAATCTCCCTACTTGGAGAATCAGCACCGTTGACCTCCTGTTTCGTACAGGTCGCAATTTGTCCTGAGGATGAACGGGAAGAGGGGGAACCAATGAGAGACTAGCTCTAGGTGTTGGGACAGGCACAGGTCACTCTATTTTCCCATCAGGAAGAAGAATGAACCACAGGCTCAGCCTGCCCCCCGGAACCAGAATAGGGCCTGAAGCAATCCTGCGCTTTTGCAGCCAGCTCCCAAAAAAGCGAGTTGACAAATGGAGCTCAGGGGCACTGCAATTCACAAACCTGCAGAGTTCGAAATGATGACTCTCGTCCACAAATATATTGAGGGAAGGCAACGAAGAGGATTTGAAAGCAAGGCAGAATTGCAGGAAACAGATTTCAGGAGGTAGATTCGACTCGCCTTGAAAGCACATGAGGAGCGGCAAAACGTTGACAATGACGCCCATGGCCAAAAAGGGCGTATGCGTTTTTTCCTGAATATATTCAGGAAAAAACGCATACGCCCTTTTTGGCCAACCAAGCAAGCCAGAAAGGCAAATCGGCGCTACAAAGAAGTCTCGCTTGCCAGCGGTCCAAAGGGCCATGCTGAAAAAAGTGTAAAAACCAGAAATGCAGGACAGGCCATGGAGACATGGGAGCCTTCCTACGCTGATGGGCGGAATGGAAATTGCCAACAGCCTCTCTGGAGAAGTGTACGCTGCGTCCTGAAACATGTAATAGACACAGCTGAGAGAGCATAGGGCACTTCCACTCATGGGCGTAGAACTCGGGAAACCTAAAAATCAACAAGACACAGGCACCCCAAAGTTTAGGGCTGCTCTGTTTCCAAGAACCTCCACTTCGGTACACCTTAAATATCCCAGGAAAGAGAAAAATGGATAAAGAAATTGGGGTACTTATGCACAATGGAATATCACTCAGCCATGAAATCAGTGTCATAAGGCTAGTAGCAGCATGATGAGTGGATTTAGGGACGATGACTCTAAGTGAAGTAAGTCACACAGAAAAGGACACTTATCCCAAGATATCACTTATAGAGGGAATGTCAACATCGCTACACCTGAACTGAATTCCAAAACAGAACAGAGTCACACATTTAGAAAACACACTATGGCTGCTTAACGGGAAAGGTGAGGCGGGGCGATGCATAAAACAAGGGTTTGAAATTAGCTCACATACCGTTCCAGAAGCCAAATATGTAATAGACAAGACCTACTCCCTGCTCAGTGATCTAGACCCAACATCCCCTATTCACCGCCCAAAAATATATCTGACTAGGAAGAGTCTTAAAACCTATGTACTGATGTATTGATATGTATTGATATGTACTGATATCTCTCTGGAAGTGAATCAAGAGGGTGTAAAGCGGCATAAACACAGCAGGAAAAAGCAGCTAAACCCCATTATAAAAATAGATTACTTAAAAAAAAAAGCCATAAAACAAAGATAGTGAAAGAGAGAGAAATTCTTACAAAATCCGTTCAGGGGCTCTGATGCAACCTGGATTGACCACATCTAGACCCACAGCTGGATGAGACATAAGGCTGGACACTCTTGGGGCTGAGAGGATTGGTGAGGTTGGGTGAGCAAACGCAGACCCTTTAAAGTAATACTGCGTGGTACCCATGCCATGGGTCCCAAATCTCCAGGTTCAAGGGCATCTTCCTACATCGAAAACATGCCTGGGAAACCCAGAAGATGGTACACCGTGTGATCGGGAAAGGTTTCTAAAACGCACCACATTTCTCCTCTCCTTGTGCTCGGGTTCGCCATTCCAGCCGCTTCACTAACAATCTCCCTACTTGGAGAATCAGCACCGTTGACCTCCTGTTTCGTACAGGTCGCAATTTGTCCTGAGGATGAACGGGAAGAGGGGGAACCAATGAGAGACTAGCTCTAGGTGTTGGGACAGGCACAGGTCACTCTATTTTCCCATCAGGAAGAAGAATGAACCACAGGCTCAGCCTGCCCCCCGGAACCAGAATAGGGCCTGAAGCAATCCTGCGCTTTTGCGGCCAGCTCCCAAAAAAGCGAGTTGACAAATGGAGCTCAGGGGCACTGCAATTCACAAACCTGCAGAGTTCGAAATGATGACTCTCGTCCACAAATATATTGAGGGAAGACAACGAAGAGGATTTGAAAGCAAGGCAGAATTGCAGGAAACAGATTTCAGGAGGTAGATTCGACTCGCCTTGAAAGCACATGAGGAGCGGCAAAACGTTGACAATGATGCCCTTGGCCAAAAAGGGCGTATGCGTTTTTTCCTGAATATATTCAGGAAAAAACGCATACGCCCTTTCTGGCCAACCAAGCAAGCCGGAAATGCAAATCGGCGCTACAAAGAAGTCTCGCTTGCCAGCGGTCAAAAGGGCCATGCTGAAAAAAGTGTAAAAACCAGAAATGCAGGACAGGCCATGGAGACATGGGAGCCTTCCTACGCTGATGGGCGGGATGGAAATTGCCAACAGCCTCTCTGGAGAAGTGTACGCTGCGTCCTGAAACATGTAATAGACACAGCTAAGAGAGCATAGGGCACTTCCACTCATGGGCGTAGAACTCGGGAAACCTAAAAATCAACAAGACACAGGCACCCCAAAGTTTAGGGCTGCTCTGTTTCCAAGAACCTCCACTTCGGTACACATGAAATATCCCAGGAAAGAGAAAAATGGATAAAGAAGTTGTGTTACTTATGCACAATGGAATATCACTCAGCCATGAAATCAGTGTCATAAGGCTAGTAGCAGCATGATGAGTGGATTTAGGGACGATGACTCTAAGTGAAGTAAGTCACACAGAAAAGGACACTTATCCTAAGATATCACTTATAGAGGGAATGTCAAAATCGCTACACCTGAACTGAATTCCAAAACAGAACAGAGTCACACATTTAGAAAACACACTATGGCTGCTTAACGGGAAAGGTGAGGTGGGGTGATGCATAAAACAAGGGTTTGAAATTGGCTCAGATACCGTTCCACAAGCCAAATATGTAATAGACAAGACCTACTCCCTGCTCAGTGAACTGGACTCAACACCGCCTATTCACCGCCCAAGAATATATCTGACTAGGAAGAGTCTTAAAACCTATGTATTGATATCTCTCTGGAAGTGAATCAAGAGGGTTTAAAGCGGCATAAACACAGCAGGGAAAAGCAGCTAAACCCCATTTGAAAAATAGATTACTTAAAAAAAAAAACCCATAAAACAAAGACAGTGAAAGAGAGAGAAATTCTTCCAAAATCCGTTCAGGGGCTCTGATGCAACCTGGATTGACCATATCTAGACCCACAGCTGGATGAGACATAAGGCTGGACACTCTTGGGGCTGAGAGGATTGGTGAGGTTGGGTGAGCAAACGCAGACCCTTTAAAGTAATACTGCGTGGTACCCATGCCATGGGTCCCAAATCTCCAGGTTCAAGGGCATCTTCCTACATCGAAAACATGCCTGGGAAACCCAGAAGATGGTACACCGTGTGATCGGGAAAGGTTTCTAAAACGCACCTCATTTCTCCTCTCCTTGTGCTCGGGTTCGCCATTCCAGCCGCTTCACTAACAATCTCCCTACTTGGAGAATCAGCACCGTTGACCTCCTGTTTCGTACAGGTCGCAATTTGTCCTGAGGATGAACGGGAAGAGGGGGAACCAATGAGAGACTAGCTCTAGGTGTTGGGACAGGCACAGGTCACTCTATTTTCCCATCAGGAAGAAGAATGAACCACAGGCTCAGCCTGCCCCCCGGAACCAGAATAGGGCCTGAAGCAATCCTGCGCTTTTGCGGCCAGCTCCCAAAAAAGCGAGTTGACAAATGGAGCTCAGGGGCACTGCAATTCACAAACCTGCAGAGTTCGAAATGATGACTCTCGTCCACAAATATATTGAGGGAAGGCAACGAAGAGGATTTGAAAGCAAGGCAGAATTGCAGGAAACAGATTTCAGGAGGTAGATTCGACTCGCCTTGAAAGCACATGAGGAGCGGCAAAACGTTGACAATGATGCCCTTGGCCAAAAAGGGCGTATGCGTTTTTTCCTGAATATATTCAGGAAAAAACGCATACGCCCTTTTTGGCCAACCAAGCAAGCCGGAAAGGCAAATCGGCGCTACAAAGAAGTCTCGCTTGCCAGCGGTCCAAAGGGCCATGCTGAAAAAAGTGTAAAAACCAGAAATGCAGGACAGGCCATGGAGACACGGGAGCCTTGCTACGCTGATGGGCGGGATGGAAATTGCCAACAGCCACTCTGGAGAAGTGTACGCTGCATCCTGAAACATGTAATAGACACAGCAGAGAGAGCATAGGGCCCTTCCACTCATGGGCGTAGAACTCGGGAAACCTAAAAATCAACAAGACACAGGCACCCCAAAGTTTAGGGCTGCTCTGTTTCCAAGAACCTCCACTTCGGTACACCTGAAATATCCCAGGAAAGAGAAAAATGGATAAAGAAGTTGTGGTACTTATGCACAATGGAATATCACTCAGCCATGAAATCAGTGTCATAAGGCTAGTAGCAGCATGATGAGTGGATTTAGGGACGATGACTCTAAGTGAAGTAAGTCACACAGAAAAGGACACTTATCCCAAGATATCACTTATAGAGGGAATGTCAACATCGCTACACCTGAACTGAATTCCAAAACAGAACAGAGTCACACATTTAGAAAACACACTATGGCTGCTTAACGGGAAAGGTGAGGCGGGGCGATGCATAAAACAAGGGTTTGAAATTAGCTCACATACCGTTCCAGAAGCCAAATATATAATAGACAAGACCTACTCCGTGCTCAGTGAACTAGACCCAACACCCCCTATTCACCGCCCAAAAATATATCTGACTAGGAAGAGTCTTAAAACCTATGTATTGATGTATTTATATGTACTGATATCTCTCTGGAAGTGAATCAAGAGGGTGTAAAGCGGCATAAACACAGCAGTAAAAAGCAGCTAAACCCCATTATAAAAATAGATTACTTAAAAAAAAAAAGCCATAAAACAAAGACAGTGAAAGAGAGAGAAATTCTTACAAAATCCGTTCAGGGGCTCTGATGCAACCTGGATTGACCACATCTAGACCCACAGCTGGATGAGACATAAGGCTGGACACTCTTGGGGCTGAGAGGATTGGTGAGGTTGGGTGAGCAAACGCAGACCCTTTAAAGTAATACTGCGTGGTACCCATGCCATGGGTCCCAAATCTCCAGGTTCAAGGGCATCTTCCTACATCGAAAACATGCCTGGGAAACCCAGAAGATGGTACACCGTGTGATCGGGAAAGGTTTCTAAAACGCACCTCATTTCTCCTCTCCTTGTGCTCGGGTTCGCCATTCCAGCCGCTTCACTAACAATCTCCCTACTTGGAGAATCAGCACCGTTGACCTCCTGTTTCGTACAGGTCGCAATTTGTCCTGAGGATGAACGGGAAGAGGGGGAACCAATGAGAGACTAGCTCTAGGTGTTGGGACAGGCAGAGGTCACTCTATTTTCCCATCAGGAAGAAGAATGAACCACAGGCTCAGCCTGCCCCCCGGAACCAGAATAGGGCCTGAAGCAATCCTGCGCTTTTGCGGCCAGCTCCCAAAAAAGCGAGTTGACAAATGGAGCTCAGGGGCACTGCAATTCACAAACCTGCAGAGTTCTAAATGATGACTCTCGTCCACAAATATACTGAGGGAAGACAACGAAGAGGATTTGAAAGCAAGGCAGAATTGCAGGAAACAGATTTCAGGAGGTAGATTCGACTCGCCTTGAAAGCACATGAGGAGCGGCAAAACCTTGATAATGATGCCCTTGGCCAAAAAGGGCGTATGCGTTTTTTCCTGAATATATTCAGGAAAAAACGCATACGCCCTTTTTGGCCAACCAAGCAAGCCGGAAAGGCAAATCGGCGCTACAAAGAAGTCTCGCTTGCCAGCGGTCCAAAGGGCCATGCTGAAAAAAGTGTAAAAACCAGAAATGCAGGACAGGCCATGGAGACATGGGAGCCTTGCTACGCTGATGGGTGGGATGGAAATTGCCAACAGCCACTCTTGAGAAGTGTACGCTGCGTCCTGAAACATGTAATAGACACAGCTAAGAGAGCATAGGGCACTTCCACTCATGGGCGTAGAACTCGGGAAACCTAAAAATCAACACGACACAGGCACCCCAAAGTTTAGTGCTGCTCTGTTTCCAAGAACCTCCACTGCGGTACACCTGAAATATCCCAGGAAAGAGAAAAATGGATAAAGAAGTTGTGGTACTTATGCACAATGGAATATCACTCAGCCATGAAATCAGTGTCATAAGGCTAGTAGCAGCATGATGAGTGGATTTAGGGACGATGACTCTAAGTGAAGTAAGTCACACAGAAAAGGACACTTATCCCAAGATATCACTTATAGAGGGAATGTCAACATCGCTACACCTGAACTGAATTCCAAAACAGAACAGAGTCACACATTTAGAAAACACACTATGGCTGCTTAACGGGAAAGGTGAGGCGGGGCGATGCATAAAACAAGGGTTTGAAATTAGCTCACATACCGTTCCACAAGCCAAATATGTAATAGACAAGACCTACTCCCTGCTCAGTGAACTAGACCCAACACCCCCTATTCACCACCCAAAAATATATCTGACTAGGAAGAGTCTTAAAACCTATGTATTGATGTATTGATATGTACTGATATCTCTCTGGAAGTGAATCAAGAGGGTGTAAAGCGGCATAAACACAGCAGGGAAAAGCAGCTAAACCCCATTTGAAAAATAGATTACTTAAAAAAAAAAGCCATAAAACAAAGACAGTGAAAGAGAGAGAAATTCTTACAAAATCCGTTCAGGGGCTCTGATGCAACCTGGATTGACCACATCTAGACCCACAGCTGGATGAGACATAAGGCTGGACACTCTTGGGGCTGAGAGGATTGGTGAGGTTGGGTGAGCAAACGCAGACCCTTTAAAGTAATAGTGCGTGGTACCCATGCCATGGGTCCCAAATCTCCAGGTTCAAGGGCATCTTCCTACATCGAAAACATGCCTGGGAAACCCAGAAGATGGTACACCGTGTGATCGGGAAAGGTTTCTAAAACGCACCTCATTTCTCCTCTCCTTGTGCTCGGGTTCGCCATTCCAGCCGCTTCACTAACAATCTCCCTACTTGGAGAATCAGCACCGTTGACCTCCTGTTTCGTACAGGTCGCAATTTGTCCTGAGGATGAACGGGAAGAGGGGGAACCAATGAGAGACTAGCTCTAGGTGTTGGGACAGGCACAGGTCACTCTATTTTCCCATCAGGAAGAAGAATGAACCACAGGCTCAGCCTGCCCCCCGGAACCAGAATAGGGCCTGAAGCAATCCTGCGCTTTTGCGGCCAGCTCCCAAAAAAGCGAGTTGACAAATGGAGCTCAGGGGCACTGCAATTCACAAACCTGCAGAGTTCGAAATGATGACTCTCGTCCACAAATATATTGAGGGAAGGCAACGAAGAGGATTTGAAAGCAAGGCAGAATTGCAGGAAACAGATTTCAGGAGGTAGATTCGACTCGCCTTGAAAGCACATGAGGAGCGGCAAAACGTTGACAATGATGCCCTTGGCCAAAAAGGGCGTATGCGTTTTTTCCTGAATATATTCAGGAAAAAACGCATACGCCCTTTTTGGCCAACCAAGCAAGCCGGAAAGGCAAATCGGCGCTACAAAGAAGTCTCGCTTGCCAGCGGTCCAAAGGGCCATGCTGAAAAAAGTGTAAAAACCAGAAATGCAGGACAGGCCATGGAGACACGGGAGCCTTGCTACGCTGATGGGCGGGATGGAAATTGCCAACAGCCACTCTGGAGAAGTGTACGCTGCATCCTGAAACATGTAATAGACACAGCAGAGAGAGCATAGGGCCCTTCCACTCATGGGCGTAGAACTCGGGA